>NC_053487.1:10552880-10914774 GCF_015227805.2 Hirundo rustica | reverse complement strand
TCTTTACTAGTAAATATAACAGGACAAACAAACAACCAACAACAACAGCAATAATAATAATAATAATAATAATAATAATAATAATAAACAGAACCAAGAACCTTGGAGGGGCTTGGTTTCAAAAGTCCGGGGCAGTCTGATCTCTTGGGCCCCTCCCCAAGAGCACCAAGCTGAAACGATGGGACACTCCGGGGCTGATGGCTGGAAACAGTGGGTTGTCCCCAGCAGGCAGGGCGGGTGTCCCAGCAGGCAAAGTGAGCAGTGCTGAAGAAGCCATGATGGCTGGACGGGGCTGGCCCAGCTCCAGCAGGGCAGGCGAAGGGGTCTGAATTCCTGGGTGCTCCAGCAGATGATGGATGGTGGTAGAATTCCCAGGACCGGACCCTCCGTTAACAGTGGACTCCTCACACAGCTAGCAGCCGCCCTACCGTCCTCTTCGATGCCCAGAGCAGGAAAAAGCACACCCAGCTCCCAGAGCACTGTGCCTTTCCCTCCCCCAAACTTAAGTGATCTTCCCCCACCCTTGCCACTTCTTTTGTGTGTGTCAAGCACCTTTAAGCATCAGTATTTAGTCTCTTAGCAACTTATGGAGGGAAAAATTCTATAGGGGAAAAATAAAAAAAAAAACAAAACCAAACCTAACCCCCAACATACTGCTACAGCAGTCTTGGCACACAGGCTGAGGAGAGGGGAGACCTGGCCACAGCTCCAACCTCTTAATACACTGTGGGGTAGGGAAGGCAGCGCAGCCTCATCTGATGGCCTTGGGTTGTATCAGTCAGGGTAAGCAAAGAGCCTGGCTTTCTGCTGTGAGGCTGTATGTCATGAAGAACAGGCTCACCAAGCAGGTTTCCAACCCTGCACCATCTATGGGTGGTACAGATAAGCTGAATTCTGGTCTGATGCAAGCTTTACCTGCTGTCCTGTCACAAGCATGTGCACAGGCATGATAGCCTGTCATCAGATTAGGCCTTTGAGGTTTGTATTGTGTCATCTTCCCTATGCTGATTGTGAGAAACGACCTCTCACTTTAAAATTTTCAAGGTTTATTAAACCATAAAAAATACAACAAAGAACTGAATAAGGAAGAAGGACAGCGCACTGGGAGTCTGTTACCGGCTGCCATGAGCTAGTTTACAAAATGGCTGCTCTGCCTTTTATACCCCTTGGTGTTGCATCAGGCAACCCTGGCCGCTCCCAAAATCTGGCAGTCAACTCTTCTTCACCATCTATTGGTGGAGACTACTTTCTTGCAACTTAATTGGAGGTCAGATGTTGTCATGCCACCACCCCCCCCAGCAAGCTTTTCCCATTCCCAACTGCCCCATGCAAGGGGCACATGTACATGCCTTCCTTCCACATGTCTTGGACAACCAAGGCTGTTCTGTTGCAACAATACAGATGGGGGAAAAGGGGACTTTTGGCAAGAACAGAGGACATCCAAACAACAAACCACAATAACATAACCGTACATCAATAAAGCTTCTTTTAACTTACACACAATATTCATCCCCTAATTGCAAGAGACAATCATCATATTACCTATCTATAACACTGATCACCAGAGTGTGAAATTCATAAGTATTTGCTTTTACTTCAACAACTGTCCTGTTGCCTTTTTCCCAACGTGGAAATGAAACTCGAGATAATTTTAGTAAGGAGGTAATATAAAGGGTGATCTTTATTTGAAGGCCTTCAGAGGCAGTTATGGAAACATGTCCACAAAATCCCACCTCCTCAGGGGTGAGTAAATTTTTAAATTGTTTTAGGAAATTAGCATAATTGATAAAAAGTACCAATTAGGAGGACAAGTGGTGATGCAATTCCTCCCCAGGTCAAGCCCCTTCTCTGGAGCCCTCCCTTCAGCACTAGTTGTACTTTGTCCATGAGAATGTATTTCGAAGGGTTGTTCTCAGCCTTGGTTCCCAGGAAGAACCAAGATAGGATAGGGGTGCTATGGACAATCAATAGCCAATTTAATATAAAGTAATTTTATTTTGCCATTTTAAAAATAACAATCTGAAATAGCCACAATAAAAGAGACAACCTCTATCCCGGGTTATCAAAGTTGGGTGAACGCAGAGACGGTCACAAATGAACCAGTCTTCCCCCGTTCACGCTCGCCTAGATCCAGTGGGCAGGTTTTATACAGTTTTTCTCCCCCAAGGCAGTTTTATTGTTAGTTCGTATCTGCAACACATATTCACGTGTTTTCTTCCTCTGGCCCCATGGTTCTGAATGCTTCTTCCTGGCAGAATCAGGCGCCTGAATGGAGTTCTGAGAAGTCGGCATTGGGATGCTGATGGTGACATTTCTGGGTCTTCCTCTTCTAGATTGGTATCATGTGTTAATCACCGGAGGAGGCAGGTGGCTCTTCCTTGATGGATGGGACATCTCCTGTTTGGCCATTCCTTTTGGTTGCTAATCTGGGCTTTGCCCTGCTATTGTCTGGAGTCTCTACAATTGCAAATCAGTCTTGGCAAGCAGGAGAGTTTCCATAGTTTGGTGGAAACCCTCTGCTTGTAATACAGTTTATAGTTTATAACATATAGAACACTAATTTATCTCAAAATACCCATCACAGGGGCCTTGTACATCCCAGGGCTTGAAGCTCTGGAATTTGTTTTGTCTTTCTGCCTAGGGAAAGGCCATGGAAAAGTACTAGGAAAACTAGTCACTAATACAATAGGCTACAGAGCTACAAATATATGTGTGAAGAATATAGAAAACATATGAAAGAAAAAAAGGCAAAACCCAAACAGCATCAGTCCCTAGTGTATTCAGTTTGCATGGCCAGGTTTTGACAGTTGGGGGCTACAGGGGTAGCTTCTGTGAGAAACTGCCAGAAGCTTCCCCCATGTCCAGCAAAGCCAACACCAGCTGGCTCCAGGATAGACCCACTGTTGGCCAAGGCTGGGCCAATCAGGAATGATGGTAAAACCTCTGTTATAACATATTTTAGAAGAAAGAAAATAAAGTGACTGAGCAGTTGTAATTGCAGCCAGAGCGGGGTGAGAACATCAGAGGAACAGCTCTGCAGACACCAAGGTCAGTGGAGAAGGGGGCCAGGGGGTACTCCATATGCCAGAACTAAGAATCCCCTGCAGCCCATGGTGAAGACCATAGTGAAGCAGCTGTCCCCCTGCAGCCCATGGAGGACCCCACGCTGGAGTGGAGGGATGCCTGAGATGGGGCTGTGAACTTGTGGGAGGCCCATGCTGGAGCAGGCTACTGGTAGGGACCTGCAGACCCATGGAGAGAAGAGCCCACATTGGAGCAAGTTTCCTGGTGGGACTTGTGATCCCATGGGGGACCCACATTGGAGCAAGTGGTGCCTGAATGACTGCACCCCATGGAAAGGGACCCACACTGGAGCTGGAGAACTGTCTGTGGGATGGACTCATGTTGGAGAAGTTTGTGGAGAACTGTCTCCTGTGGGAGGGACTCCACATTGGAGCACAGGAAGGACTCCTGTCCCTGAGCAGTGGCAGAAACAACGGGTGATAAACTGACCATAACCCCCATTCCCATCTCCCTGTGTGCTGGGGGGAGGAGGTAGAGCTGGGAAGGAGGGTGGGATGGAGGAAAGGTCTTTTTTAAGGTCTTAATTTACTTCTCATAATCCTGCTCTGATTTTGTTAGTAATAAATTCATTTAATATCCCCAATTCAAATCTGTTTCACCCGTGATGGCATTTGGTGAGTGACCTCTCCCTGCCTTTATCTCAACCTATGAACCCTTCATTTTATTTTTTCTCCCTTGTACAGTTGCAGAGGGGAGTGAGAGTGGCTCTGGTGGCTGCCTGGCATCCAGCCAACATCAACCCACTACACTTAGATATCCTTAATTATTCATAAGTTTTGATTTTAAACATATTTCTGATGCATCACCTAAAGAAGTTGTCAGCATCCAGAATCTGTGAATGTGTTAGCTCTGACTGCTGTCGTGATTACCTGTTTCAGGACTATCTTACTGAGTGTAATCTCTTTGCTTAATGAGCCCAACACATTCTCTCCTGCCAACGTGGATGCATCAGTCATGTTCAGGAAATGGAGGGACAGTAAAGGAAAAGACAAGGAGTATGCTGAAATCATAAGGTAAGCTTTGCTCTGTGTGATGCTGTGCTGCTGGCCTGCTTTGAATCCTATGAAACAGGCTGATTTCAAAATTTGCTGAAACCAGCTTCTCACTGTGGTTGCTCCTTTCAAAATGAATTTTACAGCTTTATTGCAAGTTCATTCTTCTGGACAGAAATGGTGCAAACTTCTGTCTTTGTATTGTTCCTTTTCAGACTAATATGGCATGATGCTCTGCAAAACCTATTGACTACTAGTAAATTCTAGTCTGTCCCTGTGTAACCTTTGAGGACTGCTTGCATTGCTTGGGATGTGATTTAAACTGCCTTCATGCTACTAATTCTGTGCTTTATGCATTCATGAATCATAATCTTGTCCCTCCAATTTGAAGGAATATCAGTAGGATTTGGAAAGTGCTTGCACAGCTGGGTTTGATTAGCTGAAAGTGCTGTTTAGTCTTGACTGCCCTTTTCTGAGAAATTCATGGTTCATCAGATGCTGTAGGGAGATGATGTAAACTTGAGCCAAGATTGCTGGCAAATGGGCAGCCCATACTGCAGTGGGATTGCTGTCATGCTTGCCTGGGACAAGACCATGTATGCCTTGACTGCTAGCTGGATATATCCCAGGTTGGAGCTACTCAGGACAGTCAATCACTGTCCTGAGCTGTGCAAAGAGCCTTGCTGGGAAGTTATTTTAGTCCCCTCCAGCTCCATTGGCTTCACCTGGATGTACTCCATAAACAGACTATGGCAGACTAAGCATGTGAGTGGGAGTAAAGGAACAGGCTGACATCTGTTCATCTCCCTGCTGGGAGGCAGCAACAGTTCACAGCCCAAGTACTGCTGAGAAGCACCCACCAGAGCCCATCCTGGAGCAAAGGGAAACACTTGTTTCCTGCTATCCTCAGTCAGTGCTGAGGTTACAGCTGCATCTCGGGGTGCAGCCACATGCTCTTACCCTCCAGTGGAAGCTCAGAGCTGACAAATGCTTGTGGGAATTAGAGTTTTGAGCATGCTGGGGTAGAGTCATCAGTGGTGGAGAGTGGCTGTGGATAGCATCTCTGGATGGCATTTCCTAAGTCATCTTAGGAAATCGGTGACTAACCCTTCTGTAACAAATTTAATGGAATTTGCTCTGAGTTCTGGCAGGTCTCTAATGCAGAGTCCTGTAGAATAATTGATTTCATATGTTGCTGAGTGTGTGCTGCAAACACCCTTGGAGTTCTCCCAAGCCTGGGGCTGCAGGAACTAAATCTGTTTCTAGTGGTGCTTGTGGTGCTTCAGCCAAACTTCAGCTCTCCTGACTGAGCTGCCAGGAGGGCTGGGCAGGGGCTGGTTGGGAAGTGGGGAGTTGAGCCACACTGCTGTCAGCACATGGCCCTGCTCATGTTGCTGTGTCCTCCTCCCCACAGGAAACAGGTTTTGGCTACCAAAGCTGAGGCAGAGAAAGATGGTGTGAAGGTCCCCACTACACTGGCAGAGTACTGCATCAAAACTAAAGTGCCTTCCAATGACAACAGTTCAGATTTGCTTTATGACGACTTGTATGATGATGACATTGATGACGAAGATGAGGAGGAAGAGGATGCCGACTGTTATGATGATGATGATTCTGGCAATGAGGAGTCGTGACCTGCTCCCTCTATGCCCCTGTACTGCCCTGTCAACTCAGGCCAGAAGGGAGCAGTGGTAACCTAGCAGCAGTCCAGCAAAAAAGTAGTGGTGGGAGGGGGGGATCAAAAAAACTTTATCTCCTGCTGTCTCCTGTTGTATGGATCTGTTTGCTCCTTTTTTATGGACCTCTTAGAAACCCTCCACAGAATGTTTAAGTTCTTGCATTCTTAACCCTTTCATCACTGTATTATGATTTCTTTTTTAAAAAGAAATTCCCTTTTTCACTTCTCTACAAAATGCTCACAGCAAAACAGGTTTGCTTGTGTTTAGATTCTTGAATTAAATACAGTCTTGCATTGAGATGTTTAATGTATTTAAAGCTGGAACAAACCCATTGAAAGATAGATTTTCAGGAGCTCAAGTGCTGCATTTACTGGGAAAAAAAAAATCCACACAAAGCATATTGCCAGGGTTTAGCTGCTCCATTTACATTAATAGCGTGTGTACATTTGTTTAGCCTTGTGGTGATGGCTTTTCCTTTATAAGGCGTGGGGTGGAAAGTGTAAAGCTACTGTGTGTTGAGCTTGATGGGATGTTACTGAAAGGTACTGGAATCTGTTTAGCCTGCTCAAATTAGGAAATAGCTGGCCCCTGGATCCCCAGAGGGCACAATCAGCTTTGTCTCTGAAAAGGACTTGTGATATGAACCCTAAAATAAACACTTAACACTTCACAGCTGTACAACAGAGCCCTGGGTTGCATTATTTTTTTCAGACTTGGTTTGCTTTGGGTTGAAAAAGTTCCATTTAGCCATTCAGCTGGGATCTGCTGCCAGCTGCCCCTCTACTGAGGGAGGAAAAGAGAAGTACATCCCACTGCCCAGTGGCCCAGCATTCATCCTGAACAACTTTTTGGCAGTGGGAGAGTCTCCTTCTCCAGTGCTTGCTAGTAGCCCTTGCTTCCTGCAGCCCAAGTCCAGTGCTGGCCTGAGCCTTCTTTCTGTTGCTTATGTAGGTCACCTGTTGGTAAACACAGCTCTGCTGTAGCTCTGTGGGGTTGGCAGAAGATAAAGCTCCTTGGGGCAGACAGGCTGTTCCTGTGCCTGCAGTGGCTTCTGGGACATAGTGCAGAGAGATGGATGGGTGCTGTGCTCTCTCCTGCCTGGCTGGCTGGGGCATGGGTAGATGTGTGCAGCCCCACAAAGAGAAGGGTACACAGTGCTTTTAGGCTGAAAGAGAAAGCCAGCAATCAGGATCTGACAGCCTATTTAAGAGTATGCTTCAGCTGGTGCCCTGAGCTCAGCCTCCTGCATGTTTTTGGGAGCTCTTTGCAGAGCTTAGGGCCCTCAGCACCCTCACCCCATTGCAGTGTGCTCTTATTCAGCTGTAGTGCAGTGCCCTGAATTCACCTTTCACATGGATAGGCAGCCAGCCCTGCACTTCTGCGCTGAGCCCTGGCAGCCCTGGGAGCAGATCGGAGGTGCTGGCCCTGCTTGGGTGAGACCCTCTGTTCTCACAAGAGGCAGTCACCCTGATAAGAACTGCAGGCTCAGACATTTGGTATAGCTTGGTGGTTTTAATGATACATCACCAGCTGCAGTCCCTCAAGAGGTACTTTAGTAGAAGTAAACTTAGTTCTGTGATCAGCTTGGTGGGAAGCAAGGAGCAGGATGAGCGTGAGCAAGCTTCAAGTGTGTTGCCTGGATGGAGAGGAGGGGAAGGCAGCTCTTGGGGAGTGGAGGAAGGCCTGTGGGGCTGTTTGAAGCTATCAGAATGTTGCTTGGTTGGGGTTTGCTGCAGCAAGGACAGTCCCTCACTGTCTGCCCCAGCTTGTGCTAGTGTGCCCTCAGCAGAATGAAGGCAGCCCAAGTGGTAATACCTTGTTCCCAGTGTGTTCTATGATGGTCTGCCCCCCTGCTTGCTTTTTACCTGGGGAGGCAGCTGGAACCCTCCTGAAGTGTCCCACAAGGGCTCCTTCAGGTCATCCTTCCATTAAGGACTAACAGCCCCTGGTGGTTTTTGGAGCCAGCAGTGGGCCCCCCTCAGGTCCCAGCTTCACACCAGCCCTGGGAGAGTGGTGCCAGTGTTGGCAAATGGGTCCCTGGCATTCCTTGATGCAAGACTGGTCTCAAGGCCACACCGGGCCAGGAACATCAGTCTCCAGCTTTGCAGCTTTGGGGGGTTGTTGGGGGCATGAAGGAGCAGAGTATGGCAACACTGTCTGTGCTGACTTTGTTTGAAATGATACTGCATCTTTCAGGATTTCCCTTGTATTTTTGACTGCATTCACTGTATGCTCTCCAGTGAGTTGTATTTTCAAGCTTGGTGTTGTAAGATGCATTATCTCATGTTAACCTTTTTAAAGACAAAAAGCAACCTATTTTGAGAGCTCTGACCATAACCAGACTAATTTCTCTTCCCCACTGTCCTGTGCAGTGTCATTGCTTGTTGACTTGCTGGTTTCATTTTTTTGAGATACAAACTGAAATGAGGGTATTGTGTTTGGTTTTGTTGGATTTTTACCTATTTAAGAAAATGTGGAAAAATGTTTACCTGATCTTTGTATTGTTTTCTTCTTAACCTTTTTCTCGTCTCAGCCAATATTAGTGTTTACATTTGCAACTACCTGCCCTTTCAAATGCAGTTTTCAACCATTCTGAAACCAGCAGGGTACACTACATTTCTTAGTAGCTTTTTTAGCTGAAATCCCAGATGGTTTCCTTTTTTTCTTCAGTACAATTTATCCAAAATAATTAACTGATGCATTTTTGTGTTGTCTTCCCCTTCAGTAGTTGTTTTGTCTTTTCTGCACATCTATTAATAAAAATGTGACATGAAAAAATGCCAGTAGTGTTACTTCCCTGTTAATTGAGTTGGTTTATTTGCATGGGTTACTTAAAGCTTTGAATAACAGCTGTTCACAAATTCAGTGGTGCTCCAGTATCAATACTTATACATAAATATTTACAAGGTTATTGGAAAACTAAAGCTGCTGTTTGACAGCTGTCTATACCTTAACAAATGGATTTGGAGAAGCACTTTGGCAAAAGACCATGAGCTTTGCTGTTATATTTATTTATTCATCCTAAGTCAGCAAAGAGGAGACCAGGGAGAAGACTGTTCATGGTATCATATGACTGCAGCAGGATGCAAGGACTTGGGGTAAAGGTGCTGCTGGTGGCCAGTTTTCTGGGGCAAGGTGGTTTGACCTCATGCAGAAGACCAACAGAAGAACTGAGGTAATCACATCCAACCACCCCTTTAGGGTGCTTGCCCTGCCTGGCCCATGCTGTTCCCTCCAGGCTCAAGAGTGGAGAAGTATTTGTTTTTGCAGTGCTGAAATTAGCAGGACACATGTATAGGTGTTGTATTTGCCACACAACATTGTTTGCAGCACAGCAACTGCCGAGTCAACTATGTTTGGGGTCTGAAGGTTTCTGCTTCACAGCCATGCTGGAGGAATGGTTATGGCATTGCAGAGCTGACTTCCTAGAGGAGTCTCCATGTTGGGGAATGAGACGGTGCTGTCTGGGCCTTCTGACTGGGATCAAGCCTGCTTGTAGCTCCTGCCTGGCTTCTCTCATACCAGCCTGCCTTGAGCTGACAGTAGCTTCTTGATCTAGCAGAAGGTGTACCAAAACCAGGACAAACACTCCGCACTGCCCTGCACTGGACAAACCTGGCTGCCCCTTGTGCAGAGTGGTTGGGTTTGTTTTTTTTTTTCTCCATTTCCTTGATGGCCAAGTGCAGCAGAGCAACCTTGGTTCTACCATCAGACTCTGGAACAGAGGCTTAGAGAGGAAATTGCTGTACAAGAGCCCTGTTGGAGCTGACGATAAGGGGAAAACATCCTGTTTAGGCTTGCCAGGGGAGGGAAGGGAGGAAGTAAGTCTCCAGCCTGCAGAAACAGATTGCTGTATTCCCAGTGCAGGACCAAGCACTTCACCTTATTGAACCTCACCACAGACCCTCCTGATGGAGGCCATGGATTTCATGAGCAAAGCAAGGAAAGACAGTGCTGCTGTGCTCCCTCCTTACCACTCCCAGCTGCTCCACAGGGCCTCAGAGCACAATGTCAGATGACAGCAAATGCAGACATGATGCTTGTGGCAGAAGTCAGGGTGCTGCCCAGGATCCCAACCCAATGCAGCTGCCTATGAGCTTTCAGTACCAAGGTGTGCTCACCTTTGTCACAGTATTGAGAATCCCCTGCAGCTCCATCTCTTGCCCTTACCCTCCCAGCAGGAGGAGGTAGAAAGGGACAGGCTGTAAAAGCAAAACTGCTTGAGACCTTTGAAAATGCAAACACTAGTGATATGCTCAAATATTTATTAAGAGGAGGGAGAGTTAAAAAGAAATAAAACTCCTAAAACATTCACCGCAGTGGTGTAGGATAAGAAGGACCAGGAGTTGCCTCCAGGGTCTTGATTAAAAAATAATTGGGGAGGAACAGGCGAAGTTTCCATTAAGTAGCTGTGTTTTTCCTGGGCAGGGTGGCTTGAGGCAAAAAGAAGTACAAGACACAGCTTATACTTTTATTTAAGAAACCACTACATAGTTTTTGCCTCTAATGATGGAAAGGAAGTTGCAGGACCCACTGAGCCATCAAAAGTCTCTTGCTAGAGAAACAAAATACCCCAACCCAATATCAAAACACACAACCAACCCCTCAAAAAAAAACAAAAACCACAAACAAAAAAAAGGCCTTTATTATTAAAAACAAGTGGGGAAAAAAAAAAGGTGAGAGTGCAGCTCAGGGCCACAGTGAAAAAAACTGCCCACAAGAGTTCATCTTCCACAGCAGGAAGGAATGAGGAGATGAAAGAAAGAGGAAGACCCACAAACCTTTTTTTCCCTTCTCCCAGCCCCTTTTTTCTCTCTTTAAAGTAACAGCTATATTGGGGGCTGAGGGCAGAAATCAAACCAACAGGACACATCTTAATTTTGGTTTTTTTTTTTTGGGGGGGGAAGGCAGGTCTTATTTGCCTGAATTTAGAAATATATTAAATAAATGGGCTCCAGCTCAAAAAAAAAAAAAAAAAAAAAAAAAAAAAAAAAAAAGGGCACAGTTTGTCTTTTGGCAGAGTTAAAAAGCTTAAAAAAACCAAGGAAGTATGATCTAGTGCAGATGGGAATTTCATAATAAGTTTCCCTACAAAGAAAATAAAACAGGCTGAAAGATGCAGAAATCCACATTTAGCCTATATTACATTTGCAAATACATACATAAATATATTACATACAA
Source organism: Hirundo rustica (assembly GCF_015227805.2). Taxonomy (NCBI): domain Eukaryota; kingdom Metazoa; phylum Chordata; class Aves; order Passeriformes; family Hirundinidae; genus Hirundo; species Hirundo rustica. The sequence goes on along the minus strand of NC_053487.1, from coordinate 10,903,838 downwards.
CAGCAACTTCAAGAGGAAACAGGCAAGTCACACTGAGAATGGCTGCCTGGCTGCAGTTCTCCCCACACAAAGGTCTGGCTGAGCAGTAATTTCTCATAATAATTCTAGGAATGGGGGTCAGCTTTTTCTTTTTCTCTTTTTTTTTGTTTGCTTCCTCTCCTTTCATTCTCTCCCCCCTCCCCAGTTCTGGATTTAGTTTGTCCAGTATGGAGAAGTGCCATAGGTTTTGGTAGCCTGAGACTTTTGCTGCATGGTGCTGGGTTGATTGCGTTGGCCAGATCCACCCTAGAAATCAGAAAGGAGACATGAGCACCAACACTACTAGGAAGACAAGCCTGTCCATACATCAGCAGAAGAGCTTCCACCAACACAGCGATGCTCCCCCCGGATGGATCTGTTTCTGCTCTGCAACATCTCTGCATCCTGCAATCCAGGACAGTCACAGAGAAACCAAGCAGAAGAGCAGAGACCACCATCCCACCACCTCTCACTCGGGTTTAAGGACAAGGAAGATGAGGAGCAGGACTGGGGACAACAAAGGAACTCTCCCAGGGTGAACAGAAGCAGTGCACCAGGTGTGGTGGTGCAGAACTGTTTTATTAGATTTTTGTAAGAAGTTTATGTTACGGTTCGTTTCACTGTATCCCCAATTCTGTATCCCTTTTGTGTTGTCTGTATAATAAGGTGTTTTGTGTCAATCATCCCATACCTCACATGACATGTAACATCCCCTCTGCCCCAACCCCCCTCTCTGGGGCAGATTGTCTATCACTCCCGGGGTCCCTCCCGGATTGTGAAATCTCCGGGAGAGGGCTTCAGGTGATAGGTAGCCTGGGGGAAATTCCTTTGGCTCTGGATTTTAGTGGTCTGAAGCTTGGGGGTGGGCACACCTTGTTACCCCCTGAATCCCCTGATTTGTTGTCTTGTTGTATCCTCCCTGGGACCCTCCCCCGCTTATAGGGGGTAGGAGGGAGGAAGAGGTTCTCTCAGCCGCTGGGTTCTCAGCCTGGAAGCTCTCAGCCGCTGGGTTCTCAGCCTGGAAGCTCTCAGCCGCTCGCCTCGGAGCTTGGAGATCTCTGCTAATAAACATCCTTTAACCTGCTAAGCTGAGAGCCAGCCTTTTCTCTTCTGCTGCTGTTGACTGTCACCTTTGGGTCCAGCTGCTAAGCCGAGAAGCCAAAACGAACTGGAAACTTTGTGTCTGTGTTGACCCGAGCTAGCTGGGGGTCAGCTCCCACCCAGAGCGGGGACACAACCGGACACAACCAGCCAAAGACAACACACATTCAGAAAGAGAAGTAATTTCCTATTTCTTGATTCTAAGGCAGAACCCTTTTTTCTGGGGAACATTTATAGTAAGGAAACACATGGACTGGTAAAACCAAATAAGAAAGTGGAACCAACATGCAACCTGCAAGGGGATGATTTCCTTCCCCCCAGAATTACAGTATAAGTGTTCACATCTTGCTCTCCTGCCACAGCCAGGGAACATCAATGCTTGCCTGGGCTTCACACCTCACAACCTATCTCTCCATGCCCCACATCAGGATGGCCTCTTCACAAAATCACAGCCTGGCTGAGGCTGGCAGGGACCGCTCAAGGTTTCTTGCCCAATCCTTCTGCTCAAGCAGGGTCACCTAGAGCTAGTTGTTCAGACCTATGTCTAGACAGCTCCAAGGATGGAGACTCTATAACCTCCTTGGGCAACCTGTGCCAGTGCTTGGTCACCATCCCAGTAAAAAAGTGTTTCCTGATATTCAGAGGGAACCTCCTGTGTTTCAGCCTGTGCCCATTGCCTCTGATCCTGTCACTGGGAACCACTGAAAAGAGCCTGGCTCCATCTTCTTTGCACCTTCCCTTCAGGTACTTATATATATTGATGAGATATCCCCTGAGCCTACTTTTCTCCAGCATGAACGGTCCCAGCTCTCTCAGCCTTTACAAATAAGGGATGACCCAGTCCTTTCATCATCCTTGTGGCCCTTTGTTGGACTCTCCAATACATCCATGTTTGTCTTGTACTGGGGGAGCCCAGAACTGGACATAGGACTCACCAGTGCTGAGCAGAGGGGAAGGATCACCTCCTTAATCTGCTGGCAGCACTCCTGCTAATGCAGCCCAGAATGCCTTTGCAGCAAGGGCATAATGCTGGCTCATAGTTAACTTGGTGTCCACCAGGATGCCCAGGGCCTATTCTGCCAAGCTGCTTTGGCCCCCAGCATATACTGATGCATGGGGTTGTTTCTCCCCAGGGGCAGGACTTGGCATTTCCCCTTGTTGAACTTAATGAGATTCCGTCCCCAAGCTGGCCAACAGCACTGTCTGTCAGTCTACAATTGCTGTCAAGGCCCTTTCCCAAATGAGTAAAGCAAAAACCAGAAGGAAGCAAAACCCCCCAAGACCTTGCTAGGAATCTGCCCTCAGGCACACTGAAGATGATGAAGGGGCTGACTCACCTGCCCATCTTGCTGAAGGTGGTGATGCAGCATCTGGGAATGAGGCTGCTGATGTGCAGGGAGGATATGGAGAAATGAGGCTGAAGCATAACCTGGGGCAGCACCAGGATTCAGTCCAGTTGATCCGAGAGCAGAGGGTAGGCTAAAAGAAGGTGGCGTGCCAGCATGGAATCCCTGTTTGTCAAATGTCTGCACAGGAGACAAGGAGGACAGCATCAGAGACTGGTGTGAGCAGCCCCATGGTGACCAAACAAGAACAAGCGTAGCCCAAACACACATCATCCGAAACTTTTATCAACCCCCCACAGAGCAAGCCAAGTTACACCTGCAAGCTCTTCAGCAGATGAGTTTCAGCTCCTTTTCTCATCCATTCTTCTGAACTAATGACTCCAACATTTTATTTTTATTTCCACAGCTACTATGCTCCTTTTTTCCCCTGACCTCTTTTTATCCAGTGGGACATGGGATGGCAGCAGCTGCCTGAAATCAGTCCTTCACACATTATGGGGGCTCAGGCTGGAATTACAAAAGCGGAAGAAACACAATAAGATTTTTCTCACCCTGACCAAAGCTCAACCAAGCCTCTTGACTCACTTGCTTTGAGGGATATTTTGACCAAAAACATTAGTGCCATCACACTTCATTTGCAACCAGGACACAGCACATGTGGTGCAGCATGAGCAGTGTAGAGTGCCCGCATCTATGCCAACAGCTGCCATCAGGAGCAGTGGGACAGAGGGTGAGACTCCTCTCCAACAGCAAACAGCCATCATAAGAAATGCCACAGCCTGTTGACCCTGAGAACCAACTGGCTTGGGAATAACCCTAGCCTCCTCCACAAGGAGAGCCATCAGTCAGGCCTCAAGACCACAGGGGAGGAGAATCCAGCATTGCTCACCTGAGTCTTGTTATAGACTGAGCCACTGATATCAGGCACACCCGTGTTACTTGAGGTCACAGAAACACCTGGAAAACAAAAAAACAGTCACCAACAATGGGAAAGTCAACCATCACCTAGCATGAGCCCTATGCTTTGCTCCCAGCACCTCTGACAGCTTCGGTGGATGCATCTTTGTCTGCAACCACTGCACCCCACACCCTGATGCTGCTGCTGGCCCACCTGGTACAGTTCTTCCTGCTGTCAGACCCATAGCACTGCACATGGGAACAGAAGAAATGGTTTGATTCCTCACTCCCACTGCAAAGCAGGAAAACAGTCAACTGGAATAAATCACTGTCATGGGGTGACTGTGTATCCCCAATCGTCTGTTGGGTGCAGGGGGGAGGGCAAGCGCGGTTTGTTTTTCCCCAGGAAAACTCTGCTCATCGGAGTGACCTTGAAGCGGGGGAGCTGGAACACAGCAAGACAAAAGAAGCTCTGTTGTTTTTTCCCCGGCAGTTAGTTAGTTTAGTGCTAGCGTAGTTAGACGCTGTAGAATAGCTGAAGCTTTTTGCTTTTTTTTTCTTTTTCTTTTTTTGTCCTTTTTTTCCTTCCTTTTTGCTTTTTTTGTCCTCTCCTCGGAACTGTTCCAACCTCTCCGGACTAAGGACCTGGGGAAGCACCGGGGGTCTCCACAGGGGATCCACCCCACCAAGACCAGCCCTGCACATCTCCTTTTCTCCCAGCGTCAGCAGAGACGGAGCGGTGGAGCACAGTGACGACCCTCGAGGAGACTTTCTTTAAGTTTGTTATCCCTCCGTAAGTGGCACGAAGCTCTTGTCATCGGGTATTGTGCTGGGAGTGCTTTGCCTGTTTAATAAACAGGTTTTTTCCACTCCTCTCTGAGGAAATCTTTTTTTCCCGAACCAGTTGGAGGAGGGGAGGGGGGCCACGTGGGAGGGTTTCTCCCAAAATCTGCCTGAAACCACCACAAATTTATTGGCGCCCATACGTGGGGCACGAGAGAGTGGAAAAACCCTGTACTGATTAGTATTTAGCAGTCGGTAACTATGCTGTTTGACCTCATGTCTCTTGGGATGGGGGCCTTGCTGTGTTTTGGATCCTTAGGCTTCTTTGAGGTCTTAATACCTTTGTGGTCCTTAGGTTTATTTGCATATCCAGAGATAGCCCCAATATTGTCACTAATACGCAGTTTTTACAGCAGAGGGACACGGATTAGAGTAGCTATTTGCCTTGGTTTAATCATAATCATTTGTAGGAAGTTTATAAAGGTGCTGAGATCTTTTCCTACTATGTATGGGTCATGGTTATGGTTATTCACCCTGTTTGTGGGAGGAGGAGCAGAGGATGAAGCGTTGCAGTCTTTCGTTTCCTTCTTCTCCTCTGAATCGGTTAAATCATTGTTGGAGAATGTTGAGTTTCCCCTGAGTGTTAAAGAGACCATCTTTCTGGTATGTCATCTGGTAAGCCTCCTCTATACAGTCTGCAGCTTCTCTAGAATATGGGCTGAGATTTCTAGAGGGGCTGATAAAACTCCTGACCCAGGCAGAGGAAATCCTGAGTGGTGTGGAGAATGGGAGGATATGGGCCAACTCCTCAAGGAATTCTCTGACCCTGTAGTCTGGGATTTTCCACGGGAACAAATTCAGAATCCAGTGGAGTTGGGGAAATACCTGAGAGGTACCATGATGGCTCTAAGGGGGAGAAGATGGCTGCAGTAAGCTGGGCCCTGGCATATGCTTATCGCACATTGCTAGAGACTGTAGGGCAGCAGACAGAGGCAGGGGGGAAAGGATACAAATCAACAGCCACCCCAGTCACTCAGGCTGCAGCCAACACCCCAGTTATGAAGCCAGCAGCTAGACTAGAACCTGAACCTGAGTTGGCAGCTAAAGCAGACAGTAAGCCAAAGCCCCTGGCAGTTGCTCCGGCAAAGAAGCACACAGTCAAAACTGATCGACCAGTGGACGATGATGACCCAAGAGAAGGACCCTCACCAAAATCAGAAGCCAAAGCTTCTAGCACAGGATCAGAAGCAAATATTGATTCCTTTTCCCTGAAGGACCTTCGGGGCCTAAGAAAAGATTACCGGCGACAACCTGATGAATCTATAATTAGTTGGTTAGTCCGTCTTTGGGATGCTGCAGGCGAGGCTACAATTCTGGATGGCACTGAAGCGAGGCATCTGGGATCCCTGTCACATGATCCAGTCATCAACCAGGAGATGATGAGAGAGGCTAGTCCTTGCAGTCTCTGGATACGGGTCCTAGGAAGTGTGGCAGAAAGATACTTGTGTGCAGATGATCTCTATATGCAGCAAACCCCATGGAAGACCATAGAACAAGGGATTCAACGCTTGAGAGAAATGGCAGTGGCAGAGATGGTTTTCTCAGATGATATAAACACTAGGAACCCAGACTTGGTATCATGTACATCTGTGATGTGGCGAAAACTTATACGACTCGGGCCATTAGAATACGCTTCTGCTTTAGCAGTAATGAAGCGGGAGGACATGGAGGAGACGGTGCTTGATATGGCAAAGAAGCTCCGAGCATATGCAGATGCTGTGCATGGCCCAACACACGCCAGGATCGCAGCTGTAGAAACACGTCTACAGAAACTAGAGGATAAGATAGATGAGAATCATAAGAAACTCAGGGAGGAGATTAGAGAGGACCTTCTCCAAATCTCAGCAGTGCAGATCAGAGGTTCTGGTACCCAACGTAGACGCTCCCCGGCTAGGGAGAGAGGATACACTCCACGTGCTGAGCTGTGGTTCTTCCTGCGGGATTGCGGAGAAAATATGAACAGATGGGATGGAAAATCTACAGCTGCCCTGGCACAACGGGTGCGTGAATTGAAGGAAGTCAAGACTCAAAGAGGGAGTTCCACCAAAAGGGAAGCGGCTCCAGTTGCCCGTAGCCGAACTGCCAGGTATGATGACGATGACATGTCCGACCCCCTTGAAGGAACCTCTAAGACATATGCTCAAGGAAAGAAGGATAACCAGGCTTAGAGGGGCCCTGCCTCTAGCCAGGTAGAGGCTAGGGAAAACCGTGTATTTTGGACTGTGTGGATTCGTTGGCCTGGCACATCAGAACCACAAAAATACGAGGCCTTGGTTGATACTGGTGCGCAGTGCACATTAATGCCATCAAGACATGTAGGGGAAGAATCTGTTTCCATTGCTGGGGTGACAGGGGGTTCACAAGATTTTACTTTGGTGGAAGCTGATGTGAGCCTGACTGGAAATGAGTGGAAGAGACACCCTATTGTGACTGGCCCAGAAGCTCCATGCATTTTGGGCATAGACTTCCTCCGAAATGGGTATTTCAAAGACCCAAAGGGATTTAGGTGGGCATTCGGGATAGCAGCTGTAGAGACAGAGGGTGTTAAGCAGTTGAATACCTTGCCTGGACTATCAGAGAACCCATCTGCTGTAGGTCTTCTGAAGGTGGAAGAGCAACAAGTGCCAATTGCCACTTCAATAGTGCATCGCCGACAGTACAGAACAACTCGAGATGCTGTGATCCCCATCCACAAGATGATCCGTGAGCTGGAGAGCCAAGGGGTGGTCAGCAAAACCCACTCACCCTTCAACAGCCCCATCTGGCCTGTGCGCAAGTCTGACGGAGAATGGAGATTGACTGTGGACTACCGTGCCTTGAACGAAGTGACTCCACCGTTGAGCGCTGCTGTGCCGGACATGCTGGAACTCCAGTACGAGCTGGAGTCCAAGGCAGCAAAATGGTACGCCACAATTGACATTGTTAATGCCTTTTTCTCCATTCCTCTGGCTGCAGAATGCAGGCCTCAGTTTGCTTTCACCTGGAGGGGCGTGCAGTACACCTGGAACCGACTGCCCCAGGGGTGGAAACACAGCCCCACCATCTGCCATGGACTGATCCAGGCTGCACTGGAAAAGGGTGAGGCTCCGGAACATCTACAGTACATCGATGACATCATTGTGTGGGGGAACACAGCAGCAGAAGTGTTTGAGAAGGGAAAGAAAATCATCCAGATCCTCCTGGAAGCTGGTTTCGCTATCAAGAAGAGTAAAGTTAAGGGACCAGCTCATGAGATCCAGTTCCTGGGAATAAAGTGGCAAGATGGACGGCGGCAGATTCCCACTGAGGTCATCAACAAGATTACAGCGATGTCCCCACCAACCAATAAGGAGACGAAAGCTTTCCTAGGTGCTATAGGTTTCTGGAGGATGCATATTCCCGAGTATAGTCAGATTGTGAGCCCTCTCTACCTGGTCACCCGCAAAAAGAATGATTTCCACTGGGGCCCTGAGCAGCAGCAAGCTTTTGCCCAGATCAAGCAGGAGATCGCTCATGCGGTAGCCCTTGGCCCAGTCAGGACGGGACCAGATGTGAAGAACGTGCTCTACTCAGCAGCTGGGAACAATGGCCTGTCCTGGAGCCTTTGGCAGAAGGTGCCTGGGGAGACTCGAGGCCGACCCCTGGGATTCTGGAGCCGAAGCTACAGAGGGTCTGAAGCCAATTACACCCCAACTGAGAAGGAAATCTTAGCAGCCTATGAAGGAGTTCAAGCCGCTTCGGAGGTGATTGGTACAGAGACGCAACTCCTCCTGGCACCTCGACTGCCTGTGCTAGGGTGGATGTTCAAAGGGGAGGTTCCCTCCACCCATCATGCCACTGATGCCACATGGAGCAAGTGGATTGCTCTTATTACGCAGCGTGCCCGTATGGGTAAACTGAATCGCCCTGGGATTTTGGAAATAATTACCAATTGGCCTGAGGGTGAAAACTTTGGCCTCACAGATGAAGAGCAAGAGCAAGTGACACGGGCTGAAGAGGCTCCACCATACAACCAATTGCCAGCAGAGGAGACACATTATGCCCTTTTCACTGACGGTTCCTGTCGTATTGTAGGGATGAACCGGAAGTGGAAAGCAGCCGTGTGGAGCCCCATACGACAGGTTGCTGAGGCCACTGAAGGAGAGGGTGGATCAAGTCAACTTGCAGAACTCAAGGCTGTTCAATTGGCCTTGGATATTGCTGAAAGAGAGGGGTGGCCGAGGCTCTACCTCTATACCGATTCATGGATGGTAGCCAATGCTCTGTGGGGATGGCTGAGGAGGTGGAAAGAGGCTAATTGGCAGCGTGGAGGGAAACCAATTTGGGCTGCTAAGGAGTGGAAAGACATTGCTACCAGGGTAGAGAGACTACCTGTGAAAGTTCGCCACGTAGATGCCCACATCCCCAAGAGTAGAGCTAATGAGGAACATCGAAACAACGAGCAGGTAGATCGGGCAGCAAAAATAGAGGTCTCAAAGATTGATTTAGATTGGGAACACAAGGGAGAGTTGTTCCTAGCTTGATGGGCCCATGATGCCTCAGGCCATCAGGGCAGAGATGCTACCTATAAGTGGGCCCGAGACCGAGGGGTGGATCTAACCATGGACAGTATTTCTCAGGTTATCCATGACTGTGAGACGTGTGCTGCCATCAAGCAGGCCAAGCGGGTGAAGCCCCTATGGTATGGCGGGCGATGGTCCAAGTATAAGTATGGGGAAGCCTGGCAGATTGACTACATCACCCTTCCCCAAACCCGCCAAGGCAAGCGCTACGTGCTCACAATGGTGGAAGCCACCATGGGGTGGCTGGAGACCTACCCTGTGCCCCATGCTACTGCCCGAAACACCATCCTGGGCCTTGAAAAGCAAGTCCTGTGGAGGCATGGTACCCCTGAGAGAATTGAGTCAGACAACGGGACTCATTTCAAGAACAGCCTTATTAACACCTGGGCTAGGGAACATGGCATTGAGTGGGTGTACCATATTCCCTACCATGCACCCGCTGCAGGCAAAGTGGAGAGGCACAATGCATTGTTAAAAACCCAATTGAAAGCATTGGGTGGGGGATCTTTCAAGAATTGGGAGCAGCATTTGGCAAAGGCCACCTGGTTGGTCAACACCCGAGGCTCCACCAACCGAGCAGGCCCTGCGCAGGCTGAGCCTCTGCATACAATAGATGGAGATAAAGTCCCAGTGGTGCATGCCAGAGGTCTGTTAGGGAAGACGGTGTGGATCAAGTCTGCCTCAAGTACAGACAAACCCATTCGTGGGGTTGTCTTTGCTCAGGGACCAGGTTGCACATGGTGGATAATGCAGAAAGATGGAACAACACGATGTGTACCTCAGGGAGATCTGATTGTTGGGTGAGAATCATTTACAAACATCACTGTCTGCTGAATGCTATTGCCATTGTCTGTACATTAAACCACGCAGAATGAAATAGAAGGAAATGTGTAAGTGAGAGGGTATTGCTTGTATTCTTTTTTTTCTGTGGGGAGAATGGATGGAAGTTTTATGTGGAATATATATTGGTTCTGTCTGTAAGTCAACGATATGGGGATAAGGGGTGGAAGATGTCATGGGGTGACTGTGTATCCCCAATCGTCTGTTGGGTGCAGGGGGGAGGGCAAGCGCGGTTTGTTTTTCCCCAGGAAAACTCTGCTCATCGGAGTGACCTTGAAGCGGGGGAGCTGGAACACAGCAAGACGAAAGAAGCTCTGTTGTTTTTTTCCCCGGCAGTTAGTTAGTTTAGTGCTAGCGTAGTTAGACGCTGTAGAATAGCTGAAGCTTTTTGCTTTTTTTTTCTTTTTCTTTTTTTGTCCTTTTTTTTCCTTCCTTTTTGCTTTTTTTGTCCTCTCCTCGGAACTGTTCCAACCTCTCCGGACTAAGGACCTGGGGAAGCACCGGGGGCCTCCACAGGGGATCCACCCCACCAAGACCAGCCCTGCACATCTCCTTTTCTCCCAGCGTCAGCAGAGACGGAGCGGTGGAGCACAGTGACGACCCTCGAGGAGACTTTCTTTAAGTTTGTTATCCCTCCGTAAGCGGCACGAAGCTCTTGTCATCGGGTATTGTGCTGGGAGTGCTTTGCCTGTTTAATAAACAGGTTTTTTCCACTTCTCTCTGAGGAAATCTTTTTTTCCCGAACCAGTTGGAGGAGGGGAGGGAGGCCACGTGGGAGGGTTTCTCCCAAAATCTGCCTGAAACCACCACAATCACCCACATTCACAACCCAGTGGTTACCACTTGGATTCAAATGCACTTCACCAGGCAGCAGTTGGCTGCACCAAACACTCATTTAAGCTCACAAAAAGACAGCTTTCCCCTAGGATTAGGGGTGCATTTGGCTCTACTGGAGCATTCAACAGCTTTCCAGTAGCGCACTGAGCAATGAGATTCAGCATCTGCTACACATTTGAACCCTTGTTCTTTTACATCCTGCAGAAGGGTGATGTCTGCAATGCTCTTCTGCCCAGAGAAAACTAATATCACTGATTCAGGCTGCCTTCCATCTAGACAGTCTGGTGCCATATCAGGCTCAGGAACACTAAGCAGCAAGGTGATTTTTCAAACCAGCCAGTTATTCAGTCTTATAAAGATTGTCTCTAATCATTTCACTTGCATCAGAATAAAACTACCTGTTACTTTGGCCAGTGAATCAGAGGACTGGGCTCAGAGGGTGTGCACTGCTTTATGGTTGTTCCCTTTCTAGGACATTGCTCCTTTTTGGATTGCTCCTCTACAGATGAGAGCATGATCAGCTCTTGGCTGAAGACAGCATTTCAAATACACAGCAAATGCTTGGTACTTGTTTAAGTCCAAGGATGAACTAGTTAGTGCTAAGCAGCTAAGTATACACTTCTCAGGTTGTCATGGGTTAGTATAGTTTAGTTTTTTAGTTATAGAGGAATGTAGAATGATTCTCCGGGTCAAGACCTAGGAATTGCTTTAGAAAGGACAGGGACTTATCAGAGAGTTAGTTGGAATATTGGCATCTGTTTTGACCACTGAAAATTGTTGGCTACGACTTTGGGAAGTACCATATAAAACCCCTTGATTTCCTGTAGGTAGGCCTTTTCCTTCTTTCCTTTAGCGAGAGAGAGACAGGTAATATTGAGTTAGGCCTGCTGTTTCCCCCTTTTGGGGGGGAGCTAGCCTGAGACCTGGCCAGATTCTATCAGCTCCTGGGTGGGGAGGGAAGGAGAGGTTGCTGCTTTACAACAACTACTTTATCCAAACTTCCCTGAAGCAAGGAGAGATCTCTGCCTGGCCCCTGATAAGAGCTATAGGCACCATTTAGGCTGAGGCCACCCCAATTTACACCGAGGAGTAAGCCGAAAAAGCATTTATAATCCTGCCTAGTTTTTTGTGATTCCAGACTGCCCGGGTGCTCTGATCTCTGATGTTTCTGTGTGAGTTCTTCCTCCCTCACCAGCGCGGCCTTAAACATCTAATACCAGGAACTACCGAAAGAGAAAGAAAGACTCTAAGCAAATTTAACCCTTTCCTGGCAACATGAAGCTTCCAGAGCTTAGCCCTTCTCTAAGAGAAAAAAGAAAGGGACAGAGTGAATATAAAAAAGAAACAGCAGAAAGTCAGTAGAGCAAAAATGAACAGATTATTAAGACAAAGGGTTAAAGAGTTAAATCATAGGGAAAATATACATTTAAGGAAATGATTGTTTAGATTTGTGTGTGGATTTAAGCAAAAGTATTTATAATAGACTAAGTAATATTAATCCTATAAAATGCTTAAACAAAAATAGAGATGAGAAACCCTCTGCGCCAGTAAAGAAGTAAAAAGATATCTCTGTACCTTGAGATGAAAAATCCTTTACTTTAGAGTTATTCATCTTTAAACAGTAACACCCCAATACGCAGAAGTCTAAGACCCATGACCCATAAGCAGCTTAGGAACCTGCTAATAAGAAAAGTCACAAAGGCAAGTTTCTCCGAGCAGCTGTTTTTGTGACAGTTAAAAAACCCACAAGAAAACTGTTCTAAGTTGTCAGTAAGATCCATGACTCTAAAAAAGACTCTTCCCCTAAAAACTTAATGAAAAACTATTATCAGATGGTAAAACTAACTGAAAATCACAAGTTTTGTCTCTTTATGTTATTTTGTAAGAAAGTTAACAGTTTGTAAAAAGAACGAGTGTTTTTAAAGTTTCATTCTGTTTTGTTTTAGTTTTTTTTCCCAACTTTCTTTTTTCCATTCTTTTAGTGTATGTTAATAAAACTATTTGTTCATTTTTAAGGTTGAGCCTACTTTATTTTTCTCCTAGTCTCTCTCCCACAAAAAAAGAGTGAGTACTAAGACCAGAATTTAGTAAACGTAAAACCACTACATTAACTGGTGTTTCTGCCTGGTTATTCAAAATTAAAACTATTACACAGGTCTAACTAGCATGTGCAGAATAAAGCTTTCATATGAGCTGTATAAAACATTTTCAGGCACAAAAGAAAGTGATGAGTTACAGGGTGTACAGACAGAAGTCAAACAGTCCAGAGATGTGTGAAGTGCCCTGTTCAACCCTAACACATGGCTACCTCAAGTGCCTACCAAGAAATCCAATTTAGTCTTCATTTGGCAGAGAACAATTTCAGCAACAGCATCCAACTGTTTAGGCTTCAAAAACACAGCACTGCTGCAGGATCACTATATTCTTCAGCAAACTTTGGCAGAGGAAACAGCTTACCATTTCTCCCATGTATAATTGTGGACAAAGCTGCACATCAGCTACACAAATCCTTATGCAAAGTTCATCTGTGAAGTTTAGAAGGAATGCTTGGGTCATTAAAAAAGCATTTTGTATATGTGAGATGGACAAACAGCTTGGATCGTGACCCTGTTTAGAGCTGGGTGCTGTGTTGACTGCACAGCACTGGGAGTTGGCCCTACTAAATCCCACTCAAGAGCAACCTCATTTTTCATGTTACCTTTCCCAGGTCCAGTACCAGCAGATTTGTTTTGTGCTTGAGATGACCCACTGTAGCCTCCTTTGCTGTAATCTCCAGCTGCTGTTCCCTGTGTTAAGTCATCGTAGCCTGCCGGTGTGTACAAGACAAGGTGTTACAGTGAGCAAGCAGCTCTACAGATATGCATGTGAAAAGCGCAGTGGTAAGCATACCTGCTCCATAGCCATGCTGCCCATAGACACTCCCTTGCTGAAAAGGAGTCAAAATGGTGTTCAGGTTGACTCCATGCTGTTTAGCAGATGCTGAAGGTACCTGGACAAAGGAAGGAAACAAAAGACTGTTGACTAGAGAATAACACACAAAACACAAGGTCCCCCTGCCATCTAGTGGAGAAGGCACCTTCACCTTGTGGGAAATTCAATCTGGAGTTGGGAGCACTGGGCTGACATGGGACATGGCACTCACGCTTCCAGAAGTAAATTGCTGTAGTGGCTTTATGCAAGCTCCAAGTTTTCTGCTAGACCTGCCCCCCTGATTACAGAACAACCCTCTCTCAAAACAGGCTGTGTATTTCTTTAGAATCATAGAATCATTAAGGTTGGAAAAGACCTCCAAGATCAAGTCCAACCTTCAACTGAACACCACCTTGTCAACTAAACCATGGCACTAAGTGCCACATCCAGTAATTTACTGAACACTTCCAGGGATGGTGACTCCATCACCTCCCTGGGCAGTCCATTCCAATACTTAACAACCCTTTCTATGAAGAAATTCTTCCTGATGTCCAACCTGAACCTCCTCTGGCACAGCTTGAGGCTATTTCCTCTTGTCCTGACCCTTGTTCCCCGGGAGCAGAGCCCAACCCCCACCTGGCTGCACTCTCCTGTCAGGGAGTTATAGAGAGTGAGAAGGTCCCCCCGAACCTTCTTTTCTCCAGGCTGAACACCCCCAGCTCCCTCAGCAGCTCCTCATAGGACTTACTCTCTAGACCCTTCCCCAGCTCTGTTGCCCTTCTCTTGACACGCTTCAGCACCTCAATGTCTTTCTTGTAGTGAGGGGCCAAAACTTCAACACAGGATTAGAGGTGTGGCCTCACCAGTGCCCAGTACAAGGGAATGATCACTGCCCTGGTCCTGCTGGCCACACTATTGCTGATACAGGCCAGAATGCCATTGGCCTTCTTGGCCACACTGGCACATGTTCAGCTGGCTGTTGACCAGCACCCCCAGGTCCTTTTCTGCTGGACTGCTTTCCAGCCACTCTGCCCCAGCCTGTGGCACTGTAGGGGGTTGGTGTGACCAAGTGCAGGACCCAGCACTTTACTTGGCCTTGTTGAATCTCTTTCATACACTGACTGTAAACAGCAAATTGTCACCCACAGAATCAAATGAAACACCAACTCCTGCCCGAGTCTGTTTCATAAGACATAGTAGTACAGGGCCCTGAAATAGTGTCATCTACCCTTCTGCTTGGAGCATCCCTCTTCTGAAATAACATTTTCCTTCCTGAGACTCCCTACTCTCTGACTTAATCCAGTCTCCTCCTTCCTCAAAAGGATTTCCTAGGCATTCTCAGCTCCCTGACAGCTTTGGATCTCCCTTTGAATATCTGGAGGGTGCTACAAGCTTTCAGGAACACCAAGTCCAAGAGCTGCAGCTGTCTGCTGTTTATAGTAACCTGCACAGGAATCCATGAGCTCTGGCCTTTAAATTTCCCATTTTCTCGAGGAAGAGACTGCAGCTATTTTCTCATGCTTGCATGTTTTTGGACATCCCTTACAGACTGGGAAAGATGACTATTCTGCTGCCATGCGACCTCACCTGGAGTACCATATCCAGTTCTGGGGCCTCCAGCACAAGAAAGACCTGTTAGAACAAGTCTAGAGGAGGGCCATGAAAACAATCAAAAGACTGGAGTGGCTCTCCTTTGAAGAAGGGCTGAGAGAGTTGGGGCTGTTTAGCCTGAAGAAGAGAAGGCTCCAGGAATACCTTATTGTGGCCTTTCAGTACTTAAAGGGAGCTTATAAGAAAGACAGAGAAACATTTTTTACAAGGGTCTCTAGTGACAGGACAAGGGGGAATGGCTTTAAAGTGAAAGAGGGTAGATTTAGATTGGACATAGGGAAGATGTTTTTTACAATGAGGGTGGTGAGACACTGGCGCAGGTTGCCCAGAGAAGTTGTTGCTGCCCCATCCCTGGAATTGTTCTGGGCCAGGTTGGATGGGGCTTGGAGAAACCTGGTCTAGTGAAAGGTGTCCCTGTTCATGACAGAGGCATTGGAACTACATGATTTTTAAGGTCCCTTTAAACCCAAACCATCCTGTGATTCTAAGATGTAGAAGGTTTGGGCTGAAGAGAGAAAAACCAGAGAGGCACACAGGGAGGGTTACAGTTTAGGCTATCACACTTACGAACATGGTTGGCCCATATTGGAATGCACTGGGAACACCGGGCACACCAGCATAATAAGGTAACCCAGTGTAGCTGTACCCCGGGGGCAGGGTCGGATTGAGGAATGGCTGCTGGGTTGTATGGTGAGTCTGAGTCTGGTTCTGCTGTGACTGGGCAAGTGTGGTAGCAGGAGCAGGGGAGGCAGAATCCCCACGGCCAAATTTTGTTACGTCACCTGCAAAAGAACAAACTCATCAGAAAAGCTATCAAAGCTACACCAAAAGTGGATAATTCAAAGGATTCAAAATCTCTGAAAACAAGTAGACAACTACAGAAGAGAACACATCCTATGCTTGAAAGCCTGCAGTTGTTCATGGGAAGCCCTCTCCCAGTCTCTTCCTGATGGCTACAGGGACATTGCCTGTTAGTGGAAGAGAACTCCATGCCATGGCTAATCCATTGTTAAAATGGAGATACCAATACTTACCTATCTCACACAATCTGAGCAGATTCATTATATCAGATCATTGCAATAAAACATGCTAAAAGCAAAAGTATGGTAAACAGCCAAAGAGCAAATAGTTGTTGGGTTAAAGTGTGACTCTCCTAGAGGTTAAATTGATTAGCTAAGTTTCATGGGCCGAAAGCAAGTTAGGATTTACAGGAAGTGATAGGCATATTTTTGTCAGTCTGTTTATTTACCAAGCATGACTAGAGTTAATATCTGGTTCCTCACACCACCAAAGTTCTGGAAACAATAGCTGAAGGCCAGGAAAGCAAGACTTGCATCGTGGGCCACCTTTTTTAAGAAGTAGGAAGGGAAATTTGGTTATTACCCCAAAAGCAGACTCTCAAGAGAAATGATTATGCAGCAGAAAAACTCCTGAACACTTGCATTTTCTGGTGGCCTACAGAGCACCATGCTCACATGTTTTTAGGGAGGTGACATATATCACTCATATCTCGCATTCCCAACTAGTATTCCTTTATGTTGGTTACCAAAAAGTATGACAACACTTAATAGCATTGTTGTAGGAATTATAACACGTATAGCTACAGTTTTAAGCTGTAATCAGATTGCAGTGAAAGAAAACCACTGGCTGAAAATCCTGGATAACATTAATGTCATCTTTGCACAACAATAACTGAAGAGTAAGAGCAGGAATGAACAAGAGCTTCTTAGACCACATGCTTTTAGGAATGAAGTCCATCAGATTTGGAGAGGGTGAGAGGGAGCCTGCTAGAGGCAGCTCCTGCTGAGAACATACAAGTACTAAAATAGCAGTAACAAAGGAAAGCAAGCCAGTCAAATTTCAAGAAGAATGATTAAACTATGGAATATTTTTCAAACACCTCTATGCACTTGGGAAGGACACTAGATGACACTACCATTTAAATTTGTAACAATTTTGCACTTATTCTAAAAGGGTATCCAACTTACTCCCAAGAACCTCCAAGTCACATGTGAATTACTGACCAAAACCATGAAGAAAAAATCAGTGAAAAAAAAATCAATGTCAGGGTTGAGAGAAAGTTGCTTACTTTTGTTTGGCTAGTTTGGACTGATGGGTTTAACTGCCTACAGAAGGGGAAAATTACTGCTTTTTCAGCAACAGCAGCATATCTCACTCACCATCCTCATGTTTAAATAATACTCACCTGAGTAGGGGTTGTTAGCAAGGCTTCCATCTCTGCCTGTCAAGGTTGCAGGAGCAGGGAATGTAATTCCGTAGTAATCCTTAGAAAAAGACATCATCATTTATTAATAGCTGAAATGCTGAAACCATAACAGAGCTGGACAACTCTTATGAACCCTTATATGTTTTATGATATAACCCTTATATTTCTTTTAAGCATAAGAAAATTTTAAAAGGAAGAACTAAAGGAAGTTTGGGCAGAAACTGACCTTATCATTTACAGCATAGCTGAAGGTTTACCTGTATCCTCAACTTCAAAATAAACCTATTTTACAGGCATTTTTAATATCATATACAAATACTTAATCTCTTAATGGTAAATTAAAGGCAATGACTAAACGCTTACCCCTCCCAACCCGCAGCTCTGAGCTGTCATATTCCAGCGAGACTGTGTCTGGAAGAGCAACAGACCATCGGGGCCAAAGACCTAGGTTCAAGCCAGGACCATAACCACAATGCAGATGTAGTCTAAGGGTTTTAACATGCTCTATTTTCTAAAAGTAAAAAACATCAGCTAGGAAAACAGCACAAACATTAAAAAAAATGTTGAAAAAGAGTTACCACCTGATGACTGGAAAATTTACTTAAACTATGTTACAAGAGAACTCAGATCAGTAGTCTCTAAAGTAAGGTGCACAAGACAATCCACTGGGGTGCATGAAGAAATTGTTTTTGGTACCATTAATAAATAAAATTTTAAAAAATTAAAAATAGAGCATGAAAATAAAAAATTGTTTTTTAAATTTGCATCCTTTTTTATTTTCATGTATGTTTTACAACATACATGTTAGTACAATAGTATACATATATAATTTATAAATAAAAATATATTGGGAGTGCTCACAAGTTTTTTTTGCTGATGAGGTGGTGCAATCAAAAATAGCGGCGACCACTGCCTTAGATCATTGTTCTACAGGAAGGTAAGAAAATGCTCACCCTAGAAAGCTCACACTTTGACAGGACATGCCAGCAAAACCAAAGCAATATTTTGTCTTCAGTTTGGGACAAAAAGAAAAATTTGGCCCTTCCTTTTCTGGGTGAACTCTACATATGAGGCAGGTACTTTTCCTCCTAATTTTCCTCCTAATTGTCATGGTTTTCTCCCCACCACCTCCAATCCATCAAGAGTGTCTTACATTACAATGTAAGGTATGTATTCTATCACCACCCTATATCACCTTCTGATGAGCTGTTAATAGTTGCTCATTTGCAACAGCTGCCCAATGCACACAGCCTGAAGAGGGGCCATCTCTGCTAATGGGCCAACAAGGACCCACCAGCATGACTCATAGAATTACATCATCCCATTGTGAAATTCCCCACCCTGGGGGAGGAACTGAACATTCCTACCTGTATATAATCTGAGGCTTGGAACACCATGATATAACCACTGGACCTCCAGAGAAGGACCAGATCTTTCTACAGGATCACTGCTTTGATAAGACCACATCCATCACTCCAATGGGATTGCTACCACCACCCTGACCAACAGGGTGCCAAGTCATATTCTTTGTTGGTTTAAGCCAATGTTCCTGTAATATTGCCATTTTTTTTAAATTGTCCTATTAAATTGTATTTCTGAATTGGAATCTCTTGCAACATATTTGTGTGGAGTTAGTTCTTCCTGCTGGCTTGCCTTCAAACCAGCACAAAGAGTTAATACTTTAACCATTTGCATATCAATTTCCACAGTCTTCAACACTGGAAAAGCATCCTCGTCCTTCATACCCCTCTCTGTAAATTCCCCAGCACCTGCCGCCTTGCTGCATTTCTGTGCATCCCTCCCATCTCCTAAACCCAGTCCTCCATCACTCAACATGAAACCATCTGGCAAGGATTTAGTATTGCAGATGTTTTCTGTAATTTGAAACATCATATTTCATCCTCCTTTCCTTTCCAGGTAATTCCACCTCAGCATCTCCAGCATGAATCACTTAGCAAAACACAACCAAATTCCTATTAAAAATCTTTGCAGGTTATTCAAAAGCAGCACTCCCATCTCCTTCTGAGGAACATCATAACAGAAAGAGCAGATTTGGAGAAGAGATCTGAACATGATTCATTGGACATGAACTGGAACTGACACAGTAGCATTTTTTCCCTATATTAATCAGAAAAAATATAACCAAATCTGTTGGGAAGGATGAAGCCAGAAAGCCCTATAAATATGATTGCGTAGATTCTGAGAATGTGAAACCTGTAACTGAGATAGAATTGAAAGTAAGTTTTGATGTTTGAGATGTCCTAGCTGCTGGATGCCTAGGAAAACAACCCCCAATGTATGATTTATCCCACACTTGTAACACCCCCCTGAAGTATCAAGTATCTGTAACCCCATTGGTACAACCCTGTTACAGCCCACCTCGAGACCCCTTATCAGGGGGCTGCGAGAGTGGGCCTCTCTTCTTCTTCCTCTTCTGTTTCTTCTGCTCCTTCTGTTTCTTCTGTCTCTTCTGTTTCTTCTCTCCTCTTATCTCTTTGTTTACCTCTTGCATCTTGCTCTTGGAATTTCCTTATCTCTCACTACCCCCACCTTCCAAGGCCATGCTTCAGCTGCGCCTGGCGGCTCTGAGCAAGGCCTCCCATCTTATACAATAAACCCCTTCTTCTAAAACCCAACTTCAGAGATCTCTCGTCTACATTCATCTACACTGTCCTGGAATCCTCAGCAGCAAGAGGCATATTTCTACACAAATCCACATGAGAACAGGATCTAAGGATCGCAATTATTACTACTGCCCCTCAGGTAGGGGATGTGCCGGTTTTAACCAGGGTAGAGTTAATTTTCTTCCCAGTGGCTGGTATGGGGCTGTGTTTTGGATTTGTGCTGAATGCAGAGTTGATAATATAGAGATGGTTTTGTTATTGCTGAGCTTACACAGTCAAGGCCTTTTCTGCTCCTCATATGGCCACACTGGGGAGGGGGCTGGGGGTGCGTGGGAGGTTGGGAGGAGACGCAGCCTGGACAGGTGACCCCAGCTGACTCAAGGGATATTCCAGACCATGAGACATCATGCTCAGCATATAAAGCTTGAGGAAGAAGGAAGAAGGGGGGGACGACACATTTGGAATGATGGTGTTTGTCTCCCCAAGTCCCCATTTACATGTGATGGAGCACTGCTTTCCTGAAGGTGGCTGACCACCTGCCTGCCTGTAGAAAGCAGTGAATTAATTTTTTGCTTTGCTTGTGTGTGCTGCTTTTGCTTTTCCTATTAAGTTGTGTGTATCTCAACCTGCATGTTTTCAAGATTTTACTCTTCTGATTCTCACCCTGATCCCCCTGGTGGGGGAGTGAGTGAGCAACTGCTTGGGGTTTGGTGCCTGGCTGGCATTAAACCATGACAGGAAAACCACATCAGCACTAAATATCCTTATCCCACACACCTGTGCATACACACATTCAAAACAAAAATCATTAGAAAATGCGAGTGCAAAGCAGTTATCTTTACATTTCATGCCCGCCCATAGGAAAACATCAGAAGAGATACTCTGCTCTTCAAGCAACATGGCTATTTCCTGACCTACAGAAGGCATGCAGGAGAAGGTGCCTAATGTCAAAACTGAAATATCAGGAATAGACTCTATATGTAAAACAGAAAATGACTGAAAAACAATAAGTGTTCTGATGTAATAGATGTAAGTTCCACCAAGCAGCTCACTAGGTACCACATATGTGGGACTATACAAGACAGAGAGTAAAACAGACTTAATTAGCATGGCTGGTTTGATAACCAAGATGCCATGGCAGGAACAAACAGATCCTTGAAGATTACAAGAGATGGGATTAAACCTGCTTATGGGAAGAGATTCAATCAACCCTCTGCAAGCAAAACATGTTGTGAAAGTATGAGTTGTCTGTATGATCTTTTAACCTGATTATTGTAGTGGAAAATTATTAACCTTCCTGAAAAGGTATATAAGTTTTTGGAAAACCTGAGTAAAATCGAATTCTGATCACCAAATCAGTCTTCCCGTCTCTCTATCAATCGTCAATACATAACAACTGCTTTGCAGAACATGATTAAAGGAGACTACAGCCCTGACTGTACTTGAATTGATTTAGAGGCACATTCAGAGCAGTGCATGCTGAGTATATCTACAAGCATATAATTTATCTGGGATATAATTCCAGGAAATGTTTGACCATTTGGATGAAGAGTTTATAGAAAGGTTTTGAAACTAAACACTTGCATCCAGCCAGACTGTTCAACATAGCTATCAGAAGAGTAATATACAATTTACTTTCCAAATAATATAATTCAATAGGAAATAGAACAACAGCTCTGGAGAAAGCTGTCTGGTCAGACTGGAATGTTGGGCAGAAAATAAACCATCTTTTACTTCAACTCAAGAATTCCTTTAAAAGCCTTTGAATTCTTAGCAATTAGATTCCCAGGCAGAATGGAAGGGCTGATTTCACTACTGATTCTATGGATCGAAGTTCTAATCCATTTCTACAAGACCTAAATGGAGAATTCTGTAATCAGTATTAGAGAGGCCCTGCCTTTAGCCTGGTGGAAGAGACGGACAACTGGGTTTACTGGACTATGTGGATCCAATGGCCTGGAACGTCAGACCCACAAGAGTATAAGCCTCTAGTCAATACCAGTGCACAGTGTACTCTAATGTCATCAAGCTATGGCAAGTTGAATATGAGTCAACAGTGTGCCCTGGCAGGCAGGAGGGCCAACTGTGTCCTCAGGGGCATCAGGCACGGCATCGCCAGCCAGTCAAAGGAGGTGATTGTCTCACTCCACTCTGCACTGGTATGGCCTCATCTTGAGTACTGTGTGCATTTTTTGGCATCACAGTATAAGAAAGATATAAAGCTATTACAGAGCATCCAAAGGAAGGCTGTGAAAGATAGTGAAGGACCTTGAGAGGAAATTGTGTTAGGAGTGGCTGAGGTCACTTGGTCTGTTCAGCCTGGAGGAGACTGACAGAAGACCGCATTATACAGCTTCCTCACAAGGGGCAGGCACTGATCTCTCCTCTCTGGTGATCAGTGACAGGACCTGAGGGAATGGCATGAAACCATACCAGGGGATGTTTAGATTGGATATAGGAAAAGGTTCTTCACCCATAGGGTGGTTTGTTGGGGTAACAGGTGTTGGTGTAAGGAAAGAGTTAAACAGAGAGCAACAGCAGTGCCGGCAGCAGAATATCTCTGGACAGGGTATACATGAGACAGAACTGGATGCATGAGTCTCTACTTCAACATAAAACTGTACTCTCTTCATGCTCCTTTACCATGGCTTTGGAGAGAACAATGGAAAATGTCAAGAAGACAGATTTATTGTAGAACTGTGATTACATCTGTAAGCTGTAACCAAACAAAAAGCTCTTAGGAGTAAAGATATATATACTGATGCTTCTGAATAAGTCTCAGATTCACTCTCTCTGCTGATGGGTCTCGTCCCTTCATGTATCACAGTGGTTGAGCACTGGAACAGGCTCCCCAGGGAAGTGATCACAGCACCAAGCCTGTCAGAATTCAAGAAACATTTGGACAATGCTCTCAGGCACATGGTGTGACTTGGGGGTGTCCTGTGCAGGGCCAGGAGTTAGAGTTTGATGATCCTTGTGGGTCCCTTCCAACTTGGGATATTCTATGATTCTATAAAGGGGCAGAACCCATTTGTATTTCTGGAGTGGAAGGGGGATCCCAAAAGCTGACTGTATTGGAGGCTGAAATCAGCCTGACTGGGAATAAATAGCAAATGCACCCCTCTGTGACTGGCCCAGAGGCTCTATGCATCCTTGGCATAGACTATCTCAGGAGAGGGTATTTCAAGGACCCAGAAGTGTAGTTTTCCCCACAAGACTAGACGGCCGCCGATGGCAAAAGCAAGAGTCTGGCTCTCTAGCACCGGGTGGGATATTACAGCTTTTATTCTCATGTCCTGCTCTGCTTGCTGGAGACCTTTCCCGATGACTCGCCGATGCCAGAGAGCCCTGGCCCCTCCTCCACCATGGCTTTTTCCCCCAGGGGGCAGGGCCCATAGGCAGGACCCAGAGGTACCACCCAATCAGTGATAAGTGGGAGGGAACAGGGTTAGGTTACATCTCAGTGTGGGGGATGGGCACTGCTGGGCAAGGACAGATAGAAAAGAACATTACAAATCTGATGAAATATAAACCAAATTAATGCATTACAACACAGAAGGGTATTGGTTGACTTTCTGTATAGCTGCCCTAGAGACAGAAGAAAGTTATCAGCTGCCTACCTTGCCTGGTCTCTTGGAGGACTCTTTAGTTGTGGGGTTGCTGAAGGTTGAAGAACAGCAGGTGGAAAGAGTGCACCAGCAGCAATATCACGCCAACTGAAACTCCCTGATTCCCATCCATAAGCTGACTCATTGACTGGAGAGCCAAGGAATGATCGGCAGGACCTACTCACCCTTTAATAGCTCCATATGGCCAGTGCAAAAGTCTAATGGAGAATGTAGACTGACAGTGGATTATCGTGGCCTGAATGAAGTTGGAGCAATATGACCTGGAGTCAAAGGCAGCCAAGTGGTGCCACAACTGATATCACTAGTGGGCTTTTCTCAGTCCCTCTGGCAGCAGAGTGCAGGTCACAATTTGCTTTTACTTTAAGGGGCATCCAGTACACCTGGAATCAACTGCCCCAGGGGTGGGCACACAGCCCTACCATCTGCCATGGACTGATCCAGACTGCACTAGAACAGGGTGAAGCTCTGGAACACCTATAATACACTGATGATATCATTGTGTGGGGCAATACAGCAAAGTAAGGTCAAGGGACCTGCCCAAGAAATCCAGGTTTTAGGAATAAAATAGCAAGATGGACGTTGCCAGATACCAGTGGATGTGATCAACAAAACAGCAATGTCTCCACCAACTCACAAGAAACACAAGCTTTTTTAGGCACTGCAGGCTTTTGGAGAACGTACATTCCAAAATATAATAAGCTCTCTACCAAGTGACCCAGAAGAAGAATGTTTTCAAATGGGGCCCTGAGCAATGAAGTCTTTGAGTAAATCAGAGGAGACAGTTCATACTGTAGCCCCTCGGGCCGGTCAGGACAGGCCAAGATGAAAAAAAATATGCTCTACACCACAGCTGGGGAGAATGATCCTTCCTGGAGCCTCTGGCAGAAAGCACCAGGGGAGACTCAAGGTTGACCCCTGGGGTTTTGGAGTTGGGGATCTGAAGCTCACTATACTCCAACTGAAAAAGAGATAGTGGCAGCTTATCAAGGGGTCCGAGCCACTTTGGAAGTGATTGGCACTGAAGCACAGCTCCTCCTGGCACCCCAACTGCCAGTGCTGGGCTGGATGTCCAAAGGGGGGGGGGGTCTCCTCTGCACATCATGCAACTGATGCTACATGGAGTAAGTGGGTCCCACTGATCAGACAACAAGCTCCAATAGGGAACTCCAGGAATCTTGGAAGTGATCATGAACTGGCCAGAAGGCAAAGGTTTCAGAATGTCACCAGAGGAGGTAACGTGCTGAAGAGGCCACACTATATAATAAATTACAAGAATGTGAGAAGCAATATGCCTTCTTTATTGATGGATCCTGCCATCAGTTTGCAGAGGTGAAAGCCATCCAGATGGCCTTAGACATTGTTGAACAAGAGAAACAGCCAATACTTTGTCTCTATACTCATTCATGGATGGTGGCAAATGCCCTGTAGGGGTGGTTGCAGCAATGGAAGCAGAAAAACTGGCAGCATAGGGGCAAATCCATCTGGGCTGCTGCATTATGGAAAGATATTGCTGCTTAGGTGGAAAACCTGGTTGTGAAGGTACATCACATAGATGCTCATGTACCCAAGAGTTGGGCCACTGAAGAACATCGGAACAACCAGCAGGTGGATCAGGCTGCTGGGATTGAAGTGGCTCAGGTGGATCTGGATTGGCAACATAAGGGTGAATTATTTCTAGCTCAGTGGGCCCATGACACCTCAGGCTATCAAGGAAGAGATGCAACATATAGATGGGCTTGTGATCAAGGGGTGGACTTGACCATGGACACTATCACACAGGTTATCCAGGTATGTGAAACATGCTGCAATTAAGCAGGCCAAGCAGTTAAAGCCTCTTTGCTATGGAGGATGATGGCTGAAATATAAATATGGTGTGGCCTGGCAGATTGACTTTATCATGCTCCCACAAATACACCAAGGCAAGCGCCATACACTTCCAATGGTGGAAGCAACCACAAGATGTCTGGAAACATACCCTGTGCCCCATGGCACTGCTCAGAACACTGTCCTGGGCCTTGGAAAGCACATCTAATGGGGACATGTTACTCCAGAAAGAATTGAATCAGACAATGAAACTCATTTCCAAAATAACCTCATAGACACCTGGGCCAAAGAACACGCCATTGAGTGGGTGTATCACATTCCCTATCGCACCAGCCTCTGGAAAGATTGAATGATGTAATGGACTGTTAAAGAATACACTGAGAGCAATGGGCGGTGGGACTTTCTAACATTGGGATACACATTTAGCAAAAATCAACCTGGTTAGTCAAGACCAGAGGATTTGCCAATCCGGCTGGCCCTGCCCAATGAAAACTTTTACGTATTGTAGAAGGGAATGAAGTTCCTGTAGCTCACAATAAAAATAAGCTGAGTAAAAGTCTGGCTTATTCCTACCTCAGGCAAAGGCAAACCCATCCATGGGATTGCTTTCCCTCAAGGACCTGGGTGTGCTTGGTGGGTAATGTGGGAGGATGGGGAAGTCTGTGTGTCCCTCAAGGGAATTTGATTTAGGGAGAACTGCCCATGAATTAAACTGTATGGTGTTAATAACTATATAACACTGTGCATTATCAACTCTGTGGCAGCTATATGCATCATCACACTGGGCACCTTGTGATATTCATTTTTGCCCCATCCATTCTGGAAATATGAACCTGACTTCCCTCTGATTGGCACATTAATGAAGAATGAACTTTCATAAACCAGAACAAGTGCAGCGATGATGGAATCAGAACTGGCTTCAACATGTAACAATCCAACATCATCCACCATCTTTCCTGCCTGAAAGACTGTTAGGACAGATGGACCCCAAACTCATGGACTAAATTAACTCAATGGACTTTTTTAGGGATGTTCCATAGACTAAGGGAATGATATCTTGTCTGTATATTTATCAAAAAACAGGAAAGGTGATGGGATATTGGGAAGTGTGGGACCTAGCATGATGCAAATGGTATGGAATAAGGGGTGGATACTGTCCTGGTTTCATCTGGGATACAGTTAACTTTTTCTTAGTAGCTGGTACAGTGCTGTGCTTTGGATTTAATATAAGAATAGTGTTGATAACACGCTGATGGTTTGGTTGTTGCTAAGTGGTTCTTACCCTGAGTCAAGGGCTTTTCAGTGTCTCATGCTCTGTCAGTGGGCGGGTGTACAAAAAGCTGTGAGGGAGCATGATCAGGACAGGTGACCCAAACTGGCCAAAGGGATATTTCATACTACAAAACATCATGCCCAGTATATAAACTGGGGGAGTTACCACAGTCCAGTGGAATTTTGTCTGGTGTGCTAATTCCAAACCTCCATTTAGACCTGGAATTAACGCCTTCCTGTTTGCCATCTGCACCTGTTGTGGTGGCTTATTTTATGGGAACTTTCCTCTTTGACAGTATTTTGAGACAAGTAAACTGCATTCCTTAAGTCCTGACAGTGATCAAGTGCTTAGACCCAGAGCTACCTCCTCAAATGACATCTGGACTTGGAGAGCTCCTGAGATTCCTGAGAAATACATAATTTTACAAATCAGCCAAAATGTAAAAAAAAATTATGTATTGACACAAAAAAAAAAAGATGACAAATATACCAAAACTAAAAAAAAAAAATAATCACAACCAATACTGACATATTACATAAGGAAAAGAGACTTGGGCAGGAAGGGAAATTCATTGGAACACAACAGGCATCAGAGCTCACTCGGGAGGGAAAGGAGAAACCACAAAAAAAACCCCCATCAGCAGTAAAACTGCCCCAGGTGTTGCTATCCCAATACTTTCACATCCCCCACTGAACCACTGCAGCCAACCTGCTCCCAACACATCACTACCCTCCCGAAGCACAGCCACCCCACCAATGCACTTCCCCAAGAAACCACAGCCAACAGCCAGAACTTAAAACCACAGTGGGAAACCTGTTCTGCTCAGAAAGCAAGGAAAGGAAAGCCATGACACCACAGAAAGCCACTCACATGGCAGCATCCAAAGCATAGCACCCACCCACACCACCACCAAGCCTGACCAGGCTCACACACCCAGCACTCACAGCCCCACCTAGGCTGTGCTCACAGACCTACAGCCCTGCCTGTGGTATGGTACCCTGTTGCACTGCACCAAGCAAATGATTCTATATAAGGAAAAGAGTTTTGGTTTACTTTTGAACATATAAGGAAGCCAAGCTAAAAAGTTCTGTCCCCTTTTCATCAGCATTGGCCCAGTGCCAGCACAGGGGCACTAGTTGGGTGAAACATGATTTTAAAGAGTTAAGATTTTAGCTAAGGGTTAGAAGCAATTTATATTGATCAAGATGTAAGTTAGATTAGTAAATGGTAAGTTAATGATTACTAGATGCTGTCATAGTTTAATTTTAACTGGGCAGAAACACTAATTAATGTAGTGGTTTCACGTTCACTAAATTTTGGTCTTGGTACTTATTCTTTTTGTGAGAGAGAGACTGGGAGAAAAACAAAGCAGGCTCAACCTTAAAATTAACAAATAGTTTATTGATATACACTAAAAGAATAGAAAAACAGAAAGTTGGAAAAAACTAAAATGGAATG
Source organism: Hirundo rustica (assembly GCF_015227805.2). Classification (NCBI taxonomy): domain Eukaryota; kingdom Metazoa; phylum Chordata; class Aves; order Passeriformes; family Hirundinidae; genus Hirundo; species Hirundo rustica. The sequence goes on along the minus strand of NC_053487.1, from coordinate 10,875,859 downwards.
AAACTTCAAAAAACACTTTTCCCTCCCCTTACAAACTGTTTACTTTTTTACAAAACAACATAAAGAGACAAAACTTGTAATTTTCAGCCAGTTTCATTATTTGATAATAGTCTTTTATCAATTTATTAGGGGAAGAGTATCCTTTTGAGTCATGGATCCCACAGACAACTTAGAACAGTTCTTTTGTAAGTTTTAAACTGTCACAAAAACAACCGCCCGGAAAAAACCTGCTTTTGTGACCCTCCCAGGAGCAGTTTCCTAAGCTGCTTATGGGTCATGGGTCTTAGACTTTTGCATATTGGGGTGTCACTTTTTAAAGATAAATAACTCTAAAGCAAAGGATTCTTCACTTCAAGGTACAGAGATATCTTCTCACTTCTTCACTGGTACAAGGGGCTTCTCATCTTTATCTCTGTTTAAGCATCTTATAGGATATTACTTAGTTCATCACAAACACCTTTGCTTAAATCTACATGCAGAACAATCATCTCCCCAAATGCATATCTTTCCCATGATTTAAAGGAATAACTTAAATATAGAGTTCATTTCTATGGCTCAAGTAAGAATAGAACAACCAACTCTTCAACCCTCTGTCCCAATAGTCTTTTCACTCTTGCTCTACTGACTTCAAGCTGTTGTTCTTTATGTTCACTCTGTCTTTTCTTACTCTCTCAGAGAAGGGCCAAGCTCTGGAAGCTTCATGTTGCTAAGAAAGAGTTAAATCTGCTCAGAGTTTTTGTCTCTCACTCTCTGTAGCTCATAGTGTTAGATGTTCAAAGCTGAGCTGATAAAGAAAAACTCACGCAGAAACGTTAGAGATTGGAGCACTCAGGCAGTCTAGAATCACAAAAAGACCCCAGGCAAGATCATAAATGCCTTCTCAGCCCACCCCTCGGTGTAAATCGGGGTGGCTTCGGCCCAAATGGTGCCCATAGCTCCCATCAGGGGCTTAGCAGAGATTTTTCTCTGCTCTAAGGAAATTTGAAGAAAGTAGCTGTTACAAAACAGCAACCTCTCCTTCCCCCCCCTTCACCCGGGAGCCGATGGAATCCAGCCAAGCTTCAGGCCAGCTTCCCCCCCCAAAAAAGGGGGGAGCAGCAGGCCCAGCTTGATGTTACCTGTCTCTCTCTGGCTAAAAGGAGAAGGAAAAGGGCCCACCTACAGGAAATCAAGGGGTTTTATATGGTACTTCCCAAAGTCGCAGCTAACAATTTCAGTGGTCAGAATAGATGTCAATATTCTAACTAGCTCTCTGATAGGTCTCTGTCTCTTCCAAAGCAATTCCCAGGTCCTGACCTGGGGAATTATTTTACATTCTTTTATAACTAAAAAACTAAACTGTACTAACCCATGACAGATGCCCAAGCTAGAGCTAACTGTTATATTATGAGCTTGTTTATAGAAAAAGTGGAGTAAGTGAACTGTCATAAGAACAGATTGAAACCACTAAGAACAATGGCCAGCACCTGGACTTGGTATCAATCAATCACGAAGCAGGGGACCTTGGATTGTGCCAGAGGGTCACAGAGACCCAATGAAGACTCTCCTGACTTCATCCTTTGAGACCACTGACCCAATTCAAGAGAAGAATTGCGCACGCGTAAAGGACTAATAGCCTTATTTTAATACAGAGCGGGGATGGGAGGTGCTGGGGTTATGCATATGTATTGTATGTAAGATCTTGGAGAATAAATAGAGAGCAAAGAGCCTTGTTCGGGGGTGGCCACGCCTTTTGGAGATGACTCCCGTGCCACCCGCCGGTGAATAAACATACCACTTTCTAACTTTAATTAGTTAGAGGGTCTTTGTCCGTGACTATCTTGGTTTTCAATGACTCATGGGCTTTGGAAATGTTTCTTAAAACATTTTCCTAAAAGCTGTTTTTATTGGTAGCAAGCCAAATTGTCCCTCCTAAAACATCAAATATTTAAGAAGGAACACAGAGGTGCTCAGCGCTTTTTTGGACTGCCTTAGCCAGTGCAAGAGTTTTTCCCTACACTGTGTTCGGCTTTATTTCTTTTGTTTGATATTGTTTGCTATTTTTGCCATTATTAAAACCTTTTCTTTTACAAAGCATGTCCAGAGAAGTTGTCCCGCTATTATTAAGCCACTCTGGGAGGCTGCAGGTCAACCCTCAGACTTGATACATCTTCACGGGGCTTATTACATTCTGGTCACATGTAAGACTGTATCAGTACCCTGGTGCTCCTGCCAGGCCTCACCACCACTCATCTCTCTGCAAAACACCTCCATCTCCTTCAGGCCATGGCTCCTAGCATGCCACAGCCCTGCCACCACCAGCAGGCACTCTTTCTCGTCCCCAAAACTCTCCTCCACACCTACAGCAGCTGCTGCTACCACACTCTGCATCCTCCAGGACCTCTTCACCACCCCCAGCAGCCCAAACACCCCCACCCACCACCACTGGGGTGCCAAGATATGGCATCACGTCCTCCACCACATCCAGCAGCTTGAGCAGTATGTGCCAGCCAGTGGCATACTCTTTGAAGGCCAAGGGCCCTGCAACCTGCTGCTCAGCATCAACAAATATTTTGGGCGCATCCAGGACTTTCTCTGCACCCACCACCACAGACCCTATGCCTGGGACCACATCTGCCTAGAAGCTCACACCTGCTTCTATCTCCACAACCACACCCACATCATATGTGATTAGCCCAACTATCCTGACCAACACGCCGAGCTCCACCCATGCCACCATCACAGCTTCTGGACTACTGCCCCATCCCCACCCCTGTCCTCCCACCTCCACAATCGGTGGCAAGATCCACCACAAGAACAACCATGGACCCTGAGCCTCCACTGACTACTCATTTATTCTATTTGACAAGGGTTTTTAACTATTTATTCTTTATTTATTTGACAGAAAATAAAGATCTGTTGCAAAAAAAGCATGTCAGTGCCTCTTGTCTCAGGAGCACAGGGACAAGCCTTTGGGGTGGGGAGAAGCGATCTCCACTCAACACCTGCTCCAAACAGCTCTGCAGTTCCCATGCTCCACAGCCCTGTGCACTCTTCGTTTTGGCATCTCCCCAAGAATGAAATTTCCTCAGTTTCTTTGGAAAATCTCTGCCAGGGTTTAGCCATCATCATCAGAATCATCTCTTCAGCCTGTATCTCCTCAACATTTTCCACCTTCCATCCCAGTTTAGACTGACTAATGATTAGCACTGGAGTCCTCAGTAAAAGGAAGGCATGGACCTGTTGGAGAGTTGGAGTTGTTCAGCCTGGAGAAGTGTTATAAACGGGTAATGTGATGATTGGCTCTCAGAATTAAGAGATGAATATTGTGTGTATGTTAAGAGAAGTTTTATTGATGTATGGTTATGTTGTAGTTTGTTGTTTGGACACCCTCTGTTCTCCCCATAGTCCCCTTTCCCCCCCTCTGTATTGTTGACACCAGACAGCCTTGGTTGTCAGGATTATCAGGGACATGTGGAGGGAGGGAATGTACATGTGCCCCTTGCATGCGGCAGTTGGCAATGGGGAAAGCTTGTTGCTGGGGAGGCGTGGCATAACAACTCACCTCCAATCAAGTTACAAGGAGGTCTCCACCAATGGATGGTGAAGAAGAGTTAACTGGCAGACTTTGGGAGGGGCCAGGGTTGTCTGATGCAACACCAGGGGTATAAAAGGTGGAGCAGCCATTTTTGTGGATGAGCTTGTGGCAGTCAATCACACTCCCAGCTCTGTCCTTTTTCCTTATTCAGTTCTTTGTCGTATTTGTTAAAGTTTAATAAACCTTTAACACTTTAAAATGAGAGGTCATTTCTCACAGAAGGCTCCAGGGGAAACCTTATTGTGGCCTTTTGGCCTTTCAATACATAAAGGGGTCTTATAAGACAGATGGGGACAGACATTTTAATAAGGCCTGTTGCAATAGAACGAGAGGTAATTATTTTAAACTAAAAGAGGGTAGATTCAAACTAGTTATAAGGAAGGCTTTTTTTGATGAGGATGGTAAAACACTGGAACAGGTTGCCCAGAGAGGTGGTGGATGCCCCATCCCTGGTGTGCTGGTTTTTCATGGAAGTGATTTTTCTAAGAAAAATCACTGATTAAACCAACCAGTGACTAGCTTTGAATATTGACAACCTGATTAACCTATTAGAGAGCCGGATACGCCTCTGTGGCCACATAGGTTAAAATCAAAGGAACCATGGGAAAAAGCTCTCTTTTCTTCCGGCCTTGGAAGAGGTAAAAAGCAAGCCCAGCTCCCTCCTTGCCACAGGGGCCAGGCCCCTTCCCGGGAAGCCTGCTGGATCCTGTGTTGGGGCTTGGCCCAGTGACTACCAGGCAGGGGGAGGGGAGGAGAGAATGCCCTGTCCCGGCTGGATCAGGCCTCCAGCAGCTGTTAACATCCTGCCACTAAGCAACCCCCCCATCATGGGCCCAGGAGGCCTGGCAGGGCCAGGCCAGGCTTCCCCCCAGCAGCTGCTGGGCAGAGGAAGGGGGGGAAGCCCCAGCTGCAGGCAGGCTGCTGTGAGATCCTAGCTGTTCCCCTCCCTCCAACACGCTCCAGCCACCACTACCAAGACCCCTTGCCGAGGGAGGGGCCCAGCCACGTGACAGATCATGCAGCTGAGACCAAGGGTGGCTCTGCAGCTGTGACCCATCATGCCGTCTGCAGACCTGGGAGAATATTAGCTCTTTCCTTGCACAGATGAAACTGGCAAAACACTAATTCTCTCTCTGAAATCAGAGAAAAGGACAGAGTGGAGACATGTAGAGAGACAATATGAAGACATCAAAGTCAGCGAAGGAAGAGCTGAGCCTTAGATGGAAAAGAGAAAGAGAAGATGCCTAGTCTTAGGCTGAAATTCTTTGGTAAAGCCATGGTAATGGACTGTAATATACTAGAATCTCCCTTTAAATCATGGAAATATGCATTGGGGAGATGAAAAGACTGTTCAAATAAGCAAAGGTATTTGTGGTGGACTAAGCAAATACTGAAGTAACTGTGATCTTATGAGAGGTTTGAACAGAGAGAGAGAGAGAGATGAGATGAAGTTCTGCCCCCAGGAGGAAGAAGAAGATCTCTGTTCCTAGAGATAAAGATGATCTCAGAGAGCAATGAAGAGAACCTTTGCTTTTGGAACCACTCATCTTTAAAATGGCACTGATATGGAGGACGTTTATAAATATAAAAATATAGGATTTTAGAAGCAGCTTTTAGTGATTTTGTAGAAGTAGAGAAACAGCTTGTACTGAGAACACAGAAGATTAGCTGTTAAGCTTGGTTGTTAGGCAGTTACTAAGTAAAAGTCATATAGGTAAGATGCATAATGTTGAAACTCGGCAAAGCGGGACCTAGGTATTTGTCAAAAATCTATAAAGCAGAACTTTGTGGCTTGAATCCAGCAAAATCAAGCTACTCATCTTTGGCAAGAGCAAAGTGACCTGAAAATTAGCCAAACCTCCACCGCGCCTGCCCAAAAAGCAAAGATCAACCTGAGGAAGATGTTGGCCTTCCTCCCAAGACCCCAACTCATGACCAACAGGAGGCATGAGAGCTACTTAAAATACAAAGCAAGAGAAGGCAGGGAATGGGCGGGTGAAGAGGTGTGGGTTTATGGGATTAATGTGTATTTAAACCTGGACCTTGTCTTGACCAGGTATGCACGGTTTGGAGGAGACATCCCCCTGTGTGTTCCAGCTGAAAATAAAACATACCTGCTTTACAATTAACTAATAGTAAAGTCCTTATTCTATGCTTTAGTACCCAATGAGTTTACATGGCCCATTAGGCAGCTGTGGGAAGGCTGTGAGATATGGGAGGGACTTAAATGCAGATTCCTGGGTGTTGTAATGCATTAATTTGGTTTATATTGTGTTTCATCAGATAGGTAATTTTTTTTTCTCTGTATCATGTGGTCTATCCCTGCTCAGCAGTGCCCATCCCCCACACTGGAATGTAACCCAACTCTGTTCCACTCCCACCTTGTCCCTGATTGGGCAGTGGCTTGTCCCTGCCTCTGGGCCCTGCCCCCTGGGGGAAAAGCCCCAGCACGGGCAGGGCCTCGGGCTCTCTGGCACCGGGGTCCACAGGGAAAGGACTCCAGAATAAAGCTGTTATATCCCACCCGGTGAGAGAGAGCAGACTCTTTCCTTTTGCCATTGGCGGTCATCTGGTCTCATAACCTGGGTGGCTGCTTTTGTGAGAATTAAAAGCCTCAAGAGAACTGTCTGTCTTGTGAGAAGTTTTCATGGCATACCAAAAGATACTTCTCTCTCTAAATGAACTGATGAAAGACTATTTTATAGGTGGTAACTGACTTTAAGTTTTAAGTTCTGTCTCTATATGTTGTCCATGAAAAGGGAAAGTTGTGGGGGAGGGGAAGTGTTTTGAAGGTTTTATTCTGATTCTTCTTATTTTTTTTCTCACTTGTAGTTTTGTTAATAAATCTGTCTTTATACTTTTTTAAGTTTTGAGCCTGCTTTGCTTTTCTCCTAATCCTATCTCACAGCAGAAAAAGAGAAAATAATTCTAGTAGGCACTCAAACCACTACACAATTCGGGAAACAGAAATTGGTGAACCTGAAACCACTACACCTGGAAAGATTCAAGGCCAGGTTCGGTGGGGCTCTGATCAACCTGATCTAGTTGGAGATGTCCCTGTTCATTGCAGGGGGGTTTGGAGGAAAGTGAATGTTATAATTTATGACTTAAACATCTTCATTGAGGACTTTTGTCTATTATGGCAAAATAATTGCTATAATATAGGCAAAATATAAGCATCAAAATGATGATTCTTCTGGGCAGTGGCCGAAGGTGGTACACTCAGGCTGCGCCAGGGCTGCGCCAGGATCCCATGGGGTCCCAGCCGCACCCAAACTCCAGCTGCAGGGCCACTTCGCACAGCTGGGCCACTGTCCTAGGGTGACTTTATGATGTGTGTATCCCCAATCGTCTGTTCTGTTTGTGCTGTATATTGAGTCCTGTGCCTTTAAGACTGGTTCTAAGAGCAAGGAGAAGCGCGGAGTTTGTTTTCAGAAAACTGCCTGACTCCTCCACATTCTTCTCCAGACTAGGTGTTCAGCTGAGGCTTGGAAAGACTGCAAGACAGAGATCTTTTTGCTTTTAGTTAGTTTTAGCTAGCTAGGGCAGAGAAGTTCCCTGGACTGTTTTTTTTTGGTTTTTTTTTTCCTTTTTCTTGGAACTGTTTAAACCTGTTCTAGACTGAAAAAACCCAGGCGACCAGGGGGCTTGTACCTGCGGCCCACCGGGGCCTGGACCTCGGCATTTTCCAGCAGTGCCGGAGGGACTGGGACTGATAAAAGACAGAGAGACCCGAGCTACACCCACGGCAAGAACTTTCTCAATTTGCCATCTTATTCCAGAGCAAGAGATTTTATTGTTTTATATTATTCATTCTTTGTACTTTTAAGCACTTTGTTTGTTAAGTAGAATAGTTTTTTCCACTTTTCTCCGAGAAAGTTCTTTCCCGGACCAGTTGAGGGGAGGGGCCATTTGGGTTTGCTCCCCAGAGGGATCCCATTCAGGGGTTTTCTCCCAAATTTGTCCTAAACCAAGACAGCCACCTACCCTTGGCTGGATGACTTGGTAGCAGTGGCCAGAGCTGTCTACGGTGAAGGATTTTTCAGAAAGCCGCGATGGGGGGGAGAAAGGGCCTGGCCCCACAGCAGGGACCGCCCAGCCCGGCTAGGCCTCCCAGTGCCATGATGGAGAAGTGGCTTTAGTGGCAAGATGCTAACAGCTGCTGGGCCCGATCAGGCCGGGACGGGGCCTTCTCTCCTCCCCCTCCCCCTGCCCAGCAGCTTCCGGGCCCAGCACCGCCAGGGATGCAGCAGTGGCAGGGCCTGGCCAGGCCACACCAGGCCCAGGGGCCACACAGTAGAGCAGAGCCCACCCTGCCGGGACCCAGTTACCTCTTGCCAGGCTGGAAGAAAAGAGAGTTTTCCCGGGATTCCTCTGATTTTTAACCTGTGTAGTCCAGAGGCGTATCACCACATTTAATTGGTTAATCAGGCAGTCAACATTCAAAACCAGTCACTAATTGGTTTTTGCCACAGCTTTCTTCAATCGATGTAAAACCAGCACACTGTACAAAAGCTGTAGAGAAAACCACCAAAATGATAAATGGGGCTCTGGACTGCTCGTTGATGGAGATAAAGTAACTCAGGGGGAGAAGAATACATTCACAGAGGGATCAAGCTTAGCACCTTTGGGGTGGAGACCACAGTCCTGGGGCTATCAGCTGCCAGGCTCACACAGACCCTCACACCAAAGGGTGGGAGGGAGGAAGAGAGGTTTTGGCTGTGTAATGAAAAAGCCTCTGGTTTGGGGCAGTGAACACCCATCCTCTACTGTGCAGAGGAACTCAGCTGTGGGGCCCCTTCATCCCATGAAAAGCTGCATCCACATGAAGGACAGCAGATGGGGTGTCATGGCCCATCAAAGGCCGCATCCCAAAGGGGTCCCCAGACTCTGCACCAGAGCACTGCAGTATGATGCAATAGATTCAAAGTGTTGCAAGGGACAGTATCAAACTTGCCCTCCCCAAGGGAGGCACGTGGGCATTCCCACCTGGCCCAAATGTATATTAAGCCATGGGATTCTATGTTGCCCTGAGATTTTAACCTTCTGATTGTTTGCATTTTTGTAGTGGAGCTTTCTCACAGACTGTAACATAAACAAAGTGATTGTTTTTGCATTCCTCCTTGGAGGAGGGACAATTGATGGACTTCTAGTTTGACCAGTGGGGTCGGAGAGGTGTCAACCTCATTCTCCAATCCCTGGTCATTATCCAGGATCTTTATAAATCGAAGTCGAAAATAAACTTCCCTTCTTTTTGCTCTGACCACTTGACTGTAAGTATCATTCTTTTTGTGTCCTGTAGCAACAATTCTACACTTTGTGGTGGCAGCAGGCAGTGTAGTTTAGGTGGCAGGAGACTATCACCACCACCAAGACCAGATGGAGGGGAACAATGAGATGTTGTTGGGACCCCGGGAAGGGTGATATGTTTCTACCTAAACCCTGTCCCCCCACCCCCACACACACCTCTTTTTCTATTTCTTTTCTTTTCTATAAAATAAAATATATCAAAATTTTTTGGCACCATCATCTAACCTCGTTTGATTTTAATCATGTTTTTTGGGTATATTTTGAACCTTTCTGGGTCTGATCTGATTTATTCACAGAGATTTAGTTTTCTTCGGTCTTCTATGTTAAACCAGTTTGTAACAGATTGAGCTAGATGACCTTTAAAAATTCCTTGTAACCCAACCCATTCTATGATTACATGAAGGAGAGACACAGCAGAGATCACTTTGGGCTGAATTCAGCTACTCTTACCACTTCAGGCACTTTTCATGCCAACTGTCTCATTGTGTTGCTTGAAAACACCTTGCAGCATGAGCTATTCCATGACAACATAGACAAAGTCCAGCCACGGACCTACAACATCAGTGTATCTCCTGCAGGGACATTGTTGGAAAATATACCAAGTTTACTTTTTTTTATTTTTTAACTTTAGTCAGGTTTGTTTACCTTTGCCCCAGGGGAAGAGAATTAAAGTTTCTTTCCAGGGTATTGTTCCACCAGGTGTGGCAGGACTTCCTCCCCCCTCCTCTCTCTACCGCAGATGGCTGGTACAGATGGGAGAGAGAACCCAGGCGGGTCAAAGGCCCAGCAAGGGGTCATCTCCTGGCTCCAAAAGGTCTGCAGCCCAACCAAAAATCAACATCTCAATATAGGGAGCAGATGTGGGAAGAGATAAAAGAACAATAAATATCATTGACCAAAGACACTGCTCTTTATTACTGTAAAAGTCACACAGATTATCACAGAGGTAGAAGACTCTTACACACTCCCTGGAAACGTGTAAGATGGTACTCCCCAAAGTCTGGATGCGTCTTCGTGGATAGTTTTCTGGAAATTGAGGGAAAGGATTTTGATGTGTGCCCCATCAGCAATTAGATGATAAGATAAATTGAATCCTAATCTATACTATTTCTTTATTAGCTGTAAATAGGTACCTTTAATTGTGCACTTGAATCCTAAGTAGTATGTAACAAAAGGTTAACCATAAGTAACATTGTAACAAGATGTGCAGGTAAAGCAAGCAAGATAGCAAAGAAAGCAAGACAGCAGGGCAAGTGAGAGAACCAACTCTATCAAGAGCAAGATAGCAAGTTTTAAGAAACTTGCAAACTGCAAAATTAGCTAAAAACAAGTTAGACTGAAAAAAAAGAAGCACCAGGCATGCACTGTAGACGTAAAAAGTTCAAATGTGAGGAAGACTACAGAAGCCTTCATCAAAAGACCACCAGAAGACTGATAACCACCACAGAAGGAACTGATGCATGTATAAAAACAACAAACTTATAAAACCATGACACAGCTTTATGCAAATATGAGTATGCTAATGATATGCTGCAATTGTGATGTTGCGCAGGAGGACTTTTAAAATGTAACTGTTATAGATGGGTAATTCGATGGTTGGTTCTCACAATTAAGAGATAAATATTATATGTATGTTAAGAGAAGTTTTATAGATGTATAGTTACGTTATTTTAGTATGTTGTCCCCTTTCCCTTCCCCTTTATATTGTTGTCACTGGTCAGGGCATTTGGGGGAGGGCAGGCTTGTTACTAGGAAGCATGGCAACACCTGACCTCCAATCAAGTTGTAAGAACGTGATCTCCACCAATAGATGGCAGAGAAGGAGTTGACTAATAAGACCTTGGGAGGGGCCAAGAGTATAAAAAGCAGAGCATACATTTTGTAGACAAGCATGTGGCTGCTAGTTACAGAGACTCCCAGTGCTGCTCTTTCTCCTTATTCAGCCTTTTGTTGTATTTTGTTAAGGTTTAATGAACCTTTGAAATTTTAAAAGTGAGTGTCATTTCTCACATAACTGAAGGCTAAAGAAGAGGGAGTGAGTTTTTGGTGGAAAGATCCCCTCACTCCCTGTGTTGAATAAACAATTACCTGCTCTATAGTCATCTGACTACAGAGTTTTATTTTCTTGCCCAGTTTTGGGCTTCACACTGTATGTTATCTACTAGTAGTTACCTTTTTTGTTGTTGTTGTTTATGCCTGTGTAATAAATAGTCTATTTAAAGTCTTAGTGTCTGTTGATTTTGTGTCTATAAAATAAATAATTCAGTCTATAATAAACCTAATCAGCCATTATTAAAAACTTGCAGACGAGAGTGGGTTTTGGGGTGTTGGCCACCCCAATAAGAGTATTGTCTGTTGCCAGAGGCCTGGGCAAAAGGCAAGGACTTATCTAAACTCTCATATCTATTCATAACACCAGGGGAGGCCTGATGATCTTAACATCTCAACAGTAGCACAGAAGATAAACAAAAGATAAGAACCATCAACAGTCATCCATGACCATTAATGGACCATCAACTCCAAACATCACAATCCAAATACTAAGAACTACATAACTTGGAACCAATGAACATTGAACCAATGAATTTCTGTGGGTTTTGGCTGTATAAGTATCTGAAAAATCTAGTAAAATTCATGTGTGATGGACTGATTTTCTCTGCACAACCCGGGCTACATGTGGATGAAATTATTTCTGTTGCACATCCTGGCCAGAACAACATCCTGGCCAGAAATAAAGTAATGCCTTGATTCCCTAACACTAAAAATGTTGCTGGAGGGTTTCTGGTTTTCCCGCAGTTTCGGTTACAAGGGCACCTAGGTATGCCAAAACATCATGCATATGCCAGCACCCAAAGCACAGCACTCCCTAACACAACATTGCCTGACAAGACCATGGCTCCCAACCTGTCAATACCACCACACAGACATTTTCCCTGCTCCAAAAGCTTTGATAAAACATATGACAATTGCTCTCGTAGAAGCAGAATGTGATCCTTGCTGTTGGAGGGGACCTTAAAACTTCAGCAAGTGAAACCACCACCTCCTCCTACTACTAGAGCTCTAACTAGATTAGTTGGTTCAGCTCCAGCTCCAGAGGACTCTTGGATATCCCTCCTCTTGAGGCACAGGGGCTCAAGGCCATCCCAAATGCAAGACCTTTTGCCTACAAACAGCCATATGAGAGGCATTTTCTTCTTGGCTCCCCAGCCATCTCAGGCAAAAAGGTAGAGAAAGCACAAGACTCTTGTTACAGGCACACACACATGAGACCACAGCCAGGGACCCAACCCAGCAGGAGGAGGAGCGATATATATACCCAAAGGAAAAGCCTTTCATCCTTATCCTCAGGAGCATCAAACATAGGAGCTGGGGTAGCTGTATCCAGGAACACATTCAACAATCAAGTGCCTACACCCAGAGCCACCTCCTCAGAAGCTGCCACCACCACCACTGCACCCTCCAAGGCCCTCAGTCCAGGAGGGGGCTCCCCAGGTTTTTCCAAACAACATCATTTCACAACCCTTCCAAATGTGAAAAGATCAGCTAATATGAAAATAAAGGCAACACACAAGGGAAGGAAAACAGACCACAACCAACACCAAGTCATTACAAAAAGAAGAGACTCAGGCTGAAAAGACTCAACCATTGCCCTGGGCAGCCTGTTCCAATGCTTGACAATGCTTTCCATGAAGAAATTTTTCCTAATATCCAGACTAAACCTCCACTGGTGCAACTTGAGGCCATTTCCTCTTGTCCTATCACTTGTTACATGGGAGAAGACACTAACACTCACCTCACTACAACCCCCTTTCAGGTAGTCATAGGGAGCAATAATGTGTCTCCTGAGCTTCCTTTTCTTCAGGCTAAACAACCCCAGCTCCTTCAGCCACTCCTCCTAAGACTAGCCTTAACTGCACTAAGAAATCTACACTACTGACTAGCATTTTCAGCATGCTTTATTTGCTGGCTTATAAAATAAAGTTGCCTGAGTTTGAGACAGGTGTTCAGGCTGTGCAGGTGGACAGGATTTTGTCTAGGACATCCCAGTATTTACCTTTAACTATCTGACTCTGGCTGTCCCCAGACTCCACATGAAAGACCTGGTTCTGACTTGGACCTTTATCTATAGCATTCATCCAGTGATACTTATTTTCAGATCACTGATTGTTGCTCCATTTCTGCATCTAGAGATACACCAAATCACTTAATCTGGTGACTTTTCTCAGTAACATACTAGCATTCTCTTCAAGATCCTTATCCTAGTTTTCTGAAAACAAAATTATTTACCTTTCTGCAATCTAGGCTCTTTGTGAATCTAACTCTCAGCTTCACTCATGCCATTTACATTCTCAATCCAGGTAAAGAAGAAAACTTAATATATTCTCCCTCCTGCAGCTCACCTGCATTTGCTGCCATGATGCACATGCAAAGATCACCTATGAGTGTTGGAAAACATACCAGTTTAAATTTTTTTGCATAACTTTCCTCAAGGGATTTTGTTTGCTTTTGCCCCTGGGAAAAAGAATTTTAAGTTTCTTTCCAGGGCATTGTTCCACCAGGTGGGGTCTGATGAACTCAACATATCAACAGACTGGGAGTAGCCCAAAAGATAAAGGGCCATCAGAGGCAATTAATGGAACATCAGTGTCTGTCTAGGAAACATGTACCCTCAGATGCAGCCTCTGGCAGAGTTGGAGACATCTGGTAAGAAAATCAAAGAATGAAGATCTAATTAACATCAGAGGCGAGGAGACTCGGATCCAATGGGAAACTGAATATTTGGGATTGCTCAACTCTGGACCAATGAACTTTAAAACAGTGCATCTCTATGAGTTTTGACTGTATAAAGTTTGGGAGAAAATCCTGCAATAGCGATTATCATGGAATGATTCTCTGCACATCCAGGCTATGTGTGCATGAGATGATTTCTGTGGTGCATCCTGGCCAGAACAAAATCCTGGCCAGAATAAAGTAATGCCTTGACTCTCTAACTTTAAAAATGTTGTGATAAGTATTTGGAGATAAATTCGTGTTCTATATGTTATAAACTATAAACTGTATTACAAGCAGAGGGTTTCCACCAAGCTGTGGAGACTCTCCTGCTTGCCAAGACTGATTTGCAATTGTAGAGACTCCAGACAATAGCAGGGAAAAGCCCAGATTAGCAACCAAAAGGAATGGCCAAACAGGAGATGTCCCATCCATCAAGGAAGAGCCACCTGCCTCCTCCGGTGATTAACACATGATACCAATCTAGAAGAGGAAGACCCAGAAATGTCACCATCAGCATCCCAATGCCGACTTCTCAGAACTCCATTCAGGCGCCTGATTCTGCCAGGAAGAAGCATTCAGAACCATGGGGCCAGAGGAAGAAAACACGTGAATATGTGTTGCAGATACGAACTAACAATAAAACTGCCTTGGGGGAGAAAAACTGTATAAAACCTGCCCACTAGATCTAGGCGAGTGTGAACGGGGGAAGACTGGTTCATTTGTGACCGTCTCTGCGTTCACCCAACTTTGATAACCTGGGATAGAGGTTGTCTCTTTTATTGTGGCTATTTCAGATTGTTATTTTTAAAATGGCAAAATAAAATTACTTTATATTAAATTGGCTATTGATTTGTCCATAGCAGTTGGTGCCGTGACTCGGATGCAATCTCGGTGCTACGGGATCCCATCTATTCAGGGGGCGCCCCGCTGATTTCAGCGGCCTGACTGAGTGCGAAACCCTGTAGAACCAATTGTATCACAAACTAATTTAGGCCAGAGCCACAATAAAAGAGGAGGGGGTCAGATTCAAGAGCTCTCGGAGAACTCAGGGAAGACTAGGAAGGTCTTCAGGAGCCGCGGCAGTCATTTTTACTCGTAAAATTCTACACGCACGAAGAGCCCACGCAAGAAAAGGAACTGTAAGTATTGCTGGTTGAGTAGGTGTGATTGAGCGTGTGAGTGAGACGTGATATTATCACGGAGCGAGAGTGGACCCCACGGTCGCAGTTCCACTCTCCCGCAAGGGACATGGTCGGCCAAGGGGGAAGCGTTCACAACGGGGTAAAACTCATCTCATGCATCAAGCCCAAAACTTGGGGAGTTTGGGGGATCGATCACGGGAAGCCAAAAGGGAAGGGACGTTCTTTGGAGTTTGGGAACTGGTAAACCTTTTGGCTTAGGACTTAGTAAAGTCTGGAACTAGGAGGAGGAGAGAGAGAGAGAGAGCTCATTACCGGCTGAAAACCCCCAGTCCAGTTCACCGAAGGGGTAAGTAGTCCGGTAATTTAGACCCCACTTAGTTAAAAGATTCAGGTAAAGAACTTAACTTTGTCCAGGCAGCCAAGAAAAACACAACGCAGAATCTCTAAAAGGTAAGTGAATTTCGAAATCTAAGAAAAAGATGGGACAGAAAAAGAGCAAACCCCAGAAAAAGACACAGGAAAACATATGTTAGAAGAAGAGAGCGGCGCTCTCGAAATTCCACGAGCTAGTCCATTGGGATGGATGTTAGAACACTGGGAGGATTGTCCTGAAAGGAGAAAAAGGTCCAAGGAAAAAATGATATATTATTTTATCGAAGTTTGGGGAGGTAAGGAAATAAGAAATCATGTAATCTGGCCCACGTTTGCCACTTTTGAGAAATGGACCTGCAGAGCTTTAAGCAATCATGTAGATAGAAAAGAAATCTAAGGACAAAGAGGAAAAGGATTATGCCAAACTATGGGAAGAATCAAGGATAGGATTGTTCCCCATAAAAGCGAAAAATGAAATTGCACCCCGGGACACCTGGGACCCCCTAGATTATCTCCCACCCCCATATCTTACGCCCTCACCGCAACCCGTCCAAGCCCAGGTCCCTCCATTCGCCCCACTGGGGCTCGTGCTTCAGCCCATACCGGCACAACCCCCCGATGCGATTCTCTTACAGGACTCGCATCCCCCTTCACAATTACCACCCCCACTCTCACCACAGCCCCTAGAAATCCCATTGTTGCAGACTGTGATTGGGATACGCAAAGCAATCACACGGAGACGAGAGATTTCGCAGGGCAGAGTTGTTCCTCTAAGCGAGCTCAAGGCTGAGCCAAGCTCAGAGCCCCTCTGCCTGTTTATTTCTTACTTTTTATACATTTGTGGGTCTGGCTGTGGATTGGCTTCTGGAGTTTTCACCCCTCAGCTGAATGGCCAGACCAACTGTCAGTTACAATTGTTTTCAGGTTAGAAATATGCAAACAAAGGACAGGGAATGAAAAACAAAGGATTTGTTTATGTTACATGTGTGGGAAAAGGTAGAAACTGCTCCTAATATTGTACAGTAGCTAAAAAGTCTGACTCCATTTTATGAACAATCAAAAGGCTTTAAAAAACTCAGAAAAAACAGGGTGACAGCAGACCCCCATTTCGCCATCCCCACCAACTTCGCTGCAAGCCCCATTCCCGTTACCTCAGCCTCCTGAGATTTCGTCCCCGCAACCCCCGGGACTACAGCTCCCACAAGTCTGTGTGCAACCCTAGTCATTAATTACCTCCCGGCCACCGGAAATTCCACCTTCCCTGGCACAGACACTTGTTTCCCCACCCTTGCCGCCTATTCCCCAGCCCCAGCTGGCCCCACACTCAATAGAAACCAGAAAGCAAGTCACAGCAGGCTGTCCCCCAGCCAGCAGAACGAGACATAAGACTAAGAAAGTAAATGATGAGAATAGCGAAAACGAAGAGGAGAAACATAATCTCTTCCCCTTAAGGGAAGTACCGACGGCACCTGGAATTATTAGTTATGTGAACGTGCCGATTAACACCGGGGATGTGAGAGATTTTAAGAAAGAAATGGGTCGACTGATGGATGATCCTTTTGGGGTTGCAGATAGGCTGGGTGAATTTTTAGGCAGTAGTTTTTTTACTTCTGAAGATTTAACCTCTATATTGAGGTCATTGTTTAATAATGAGGAAAGGGAAATGATAAGACAAGCTGGCATTCGGGATTGGGAATGCTGAAACCCCCAGGGGGCACCAGGTGAACAGAAATGGCCTAGCCAAAATCCATGATGGAATGCTCAATCAGAAGAAGGTAGGCGAAATATGATAGACCTAAGGCACATTATAATCCAGGGCATACGAGAAGCAGTGACAAGGGGGCAAAATATCAGTAGGGTGTTTGGAGAATGCCAAAAGAAAGATGAAACCCCGACAGAATGGTTAGATAGACTACGAAAAAGCCTGCAGATATACTCAGGGATGGACCCGAATTCCCCCATCAGGGAAGTGCTCCTGAAAACCCAATTTGTGGCCAAATCATGGGAGGACATAAGGAGAAAACTTAAGAAAATAGATAACTGGCAGGAAAAAGGATTACAAGAATTATTGAGGGAAGCTCAGAAAGTTTATATGAGAAGGGATGAGGAGAACCAGAAAATATAGGCAAAAATACTGGTTACAGCTGTCAAAGAAGTTCAGAAGCAAGAACATTCCCGAGCTGCGGTAAGAACAAAGCAGGACTGTAATACTCAGAGAAGACAGTTTGTTCTTCCCAGAAAGAGCAGAGACACTCAAAGGGAACTCTCAGAGTGTTTTTATTGTAAAAAGAAGGGACACTTTAGAAAGGATTGCAAAATAAGGGTGAGGGATGAAAAGATTTTTCAAGAAGATTAGGGATGTCAGGGGCTCTTTATTTTAGGGACCAGGACATTGAACGAGCCCTTGATACAGGTAAAGGTAGGTCCCCAAAAACAAGTAATAACCTTTTTGGTAGATACGGGAGCAGAAAAAAGTACATTGCAAAAATTACCGTTGGGATGCTTTAAAAGTGATGAAAAAATGATGGTAATAGGTGCAAAAAGGGATCCTTTCAAAGAACTTGTTATCAGAGATGTAGAGATAGAATCTGAAAATAAAATACGCCTAGGGAATCTGTTACTAGTAGAAGAAGCAGGCTACAATTTATTAGGAAGAGATATGATTATAGCTCTAAGAATAAATTTGGCTGTAAAGGATTCACAATTAGTGGTAAGTTTATACAAATTGACTACCAGAGATGAGAATAAAATTGATCTTAAAGTGTGGTTTTCATTAGAAAAAGCAGGAAAACTAGATATAGACCCTATAAAAATAGACATAGAAAGACCAGAGGACCTGATTAGAATTAAACAATATCCTATTTCTATGGAAGGGAGGAAAGGGTTGAAACCAGTGATAGATGACCTAGTAAAAAAAGGAACACTAGAACCATATATGTCAAGGCACAACACTCCCATCCTAGCAGTAAAAAAGGCAGATGGGAGTTACAGGTTGGTTCAAGACCTTCGAGCTGTAAATGAAAGAACCAAGACCTGATTTCTGGTGGTTGCAAACCCATACACTCTTCTGGACCTAATTTCCCCACCCCAGAAGATGTTTGGTACAGTGTAATAGACCTGAAGGATGCCTTTTGGGCTTGTCCTCTAGCTGAGAAAAGTAGGGATTACTTTGCCTTTCAGTGGGAAGATCCTGAGACAAATAGAAAACAACAATTCAGGTGGACTTCTCTTCCTCAGGGGTTTGTGGAGTCTCCACATTTATTTGGACAAGCTCTTGAGCAATTGAGTCAGTTTGTGCCCATCAGAGGAACCAAATTATTACAATATGTTAATGATTTGTTAGTCGCAGGCCCAAAAGAGGAGGAGGTAAGGGAAAGCACTATAGCACTGTTAAATTTCCTGGGAAACAAGGGATTGAAAGTGTCTAAATCAAAATTGCAATTCACAGAATCTGAGGTGAAGTATTTGGGACACTAGATTTCCAAAGGAAAAAAGAAACTGGACCCTGAGATGATGGCAAGTATCGTTACCTTACCTTCTCCACGAACAAAAAGGGAAATTAGGCAAGTATTGGGACTTTTGGGGTATTGCAGACAGTGGATTGAGGGGTATAGTGAAAAGGTAACATTCCTATATGAAAAACTAACAATTGATAGATTGAAATGGACAGAACAAGATGAACAGGGATTCAAAATACTAAAAGAAACACTGGTAACCGCTCCAGTGTTAAGCCTCCCTGATGTGAAAAGACAGTTTCAGTTATTTGTGGATGTTAGCAATCATACTGCTTATGGTGTTCTAACTCAGGACTGGGCAGGGAATAAAAAACCTGTGGGATATCTGTCTAAGCTTCTAGAGCCTGTGAGCAAAGGATGGCCTACTTGCTTACAAGCAATTGTGGCAGTTGCACTATTAGTAGAGGAAGCAAAAAAAGTGACCTTTGGAGCCCCATTAGTAGTATATATTCCTCATAATGTGAGGAGCATTTTACAGCAGAAAGCTGATAAATGGCTCACAGATGCCTGGCTCCTAAAGTATGAAGCTATTTTGATTCATTCACTGTCCTAGGTTACAATGTAAGATGTGCCCAAAGTATGTATTCTATCACCATCTACATGAGCTGTTGAAACTAGGTTGGCCAGTGTTTCCCTTGCCCCCTCCCTCCAGACTATCTTCTGTTAATGGCCCATCAATGCCTTGCTGCATGACTCATAGATAACTCCCTCCATGAGCTATCTCTGTTTAATGGGCAATTATTGTAAGACTCATAAAATATCAGCCCATTGTGAGATGCTCCGCCCAGGGGGAGGAGCCAAGCATTCCCACCTGGATATAATCTGAGATTTGGGACAGCACAGGCAGCCTTACCCACTGGATTCCCAGAGGACAAAAGCTACCAGACCTTTCTGCGGGGACACTGCTTCAACAAGACCACTTCATCTAGACTGCTACCACCACGGTGCCAGGTTGTATTCTGACTCTGTCAGTGATCTTTTGTACTATTGCATGTGTTTTGTTTTATTTATCCTATTTTTTTTTTTCTCTCCTATTAAATTGTTTTTTCTGACTTGGAGTCTCTTGCTTGTTTTGCTTTCAAGCCAGCACATTCACCCAGGATGGAATTACGAACAACCACTGCTCAGAACCCAGCCCAGTTTCTGTTTGGAGAAACATTAGAGAAACCTGCTCACAGCTGTGCAGAGATAATAGCGCTTCAGACAAAGATAAGGCCAGATTTGTAAGAAGAAGAATTTGAAGACGGAGAAAAATGGTTTGTGGATGGGTCAGCAAGAGTTGTAGAGGGGAAAAGAAAGTCAGGATATGCAATAGTAGATGGTAAGTCAGGAAGGGTAGTGGAGTCAGGTCCTCTGAATGTTAGTTGGTCAGCACAGGCTTGTGAATTATATGCAGTATTACGGGCACTAAAAAGGTTAAAAGGAAACAAAGGTACTATATTTACAGATTCAAAGTATGCTTTTGGGGTAGCTCATACCTTTGGGAAAATTTGGGAAGAAAGGGGTTTAATTAACACTCAGGGACGAGGGTTAGTTCATGGAGAAATAATAAAACAAATTCTGGAGGCTATTAGAGAGCCCAAAGAAATCTCCATTGTGTCTGTAAAGGGATACCAGGTAGGGATGCATTTTCAAATTAGGGGGAATAACCTGGCAGACAAGGAAGCAAAAAGAGCAGCATTACTCATGGTGAATACACCTGAGGTTGGGGAAAATGAGACTCAGGAGTATCCCCCATGTCCTTCCAAAAGAGAAATTGAGGGGTATGAGAAAACAGGAGGAAGACTAGAGGAAGGGAGGTAGAAGCTGCCTGATGGGAGAGAACTACTACCCAAAGACTATGCTAGAAAGATCTTAAAGAGATTGCACCAGCAGACTCACTGGGGAGCTCAAGCCCTCGTAGAGCAATTTTTAAAATTCTTTGGGTGTAAAAGAATTTATGAATTAGAAAAACAAGAGGTGCACGGGTGTATGATCTGCCAAAAGGTTAATCGGGCCAGATCAAGACAAATTGCCTTGGGAGTGCGCCCCATAGGCTATTGCCCCTTTGAAAGGATCCAGGTGGATTTCACTGAATTACCAAAGGTAGGAAGATATAAATTTTTATTATTAATAGTCGATAAATTAACTCATTGAGTTAAGGCTTTCCCCAGTGCAAGGGCTACAGCTCAGACAGTATCAAAGATTTTACTGGAAGAGATTGTTCCCCAATATGGAATAGTGGATCATATAGATTCAGACCAGGGAACTCATTTTACCTCAAAGCTTATCAAACAGATGGCAGAGGCCTTAGGAATTCGATGGCAGTATCACACCCTGTGGCACCCACAAAGCTCAGGACAAGTAGAAAGAATGAATCAAACATTAAAAGCCCAGCTATCAAAACTAATGTTAGAGACAAAAATGTCTTGGGTAAAGTGTCTTCCTTTAGCGCTTTTAAACATCAGGACTATGCCACACTCCGAAACTGGGCTGTCACCATTTGAAATGTTATATGGAATGCCTTACAAACATGGGATGCCGGTGGGGCATCCCCAAATAGAAAACGGCCAGATTCAACCTTACCTGATAGCTGTAAATAAGAACCTGCAGGACTTGCGAAAGCATGGACTGATAACTCAGAGCAACCCTTTAGGGTTTGCTATACACAAAAGACAACCGGGAGACAAGGTGTTAATCAAAACCTGGAGGGAGGTCCCGCTGCCACCTCATTGGGAAGGTCCTTTTCTTGTCCTCCTCACCACAGATACAGCTATCAGAACAGCAGAAAAAGGTTGGACTCACGCATCACGAGTGAAAAAGATCGAGCTTCAGGACTGCACCCCAGAGTGGAAAGTGTCCTCCTCTCCTGGAGACTTAAAGATCAAGTTACAGCGTCACCGTAAATGACAGAAGAAGACCAGATAAGTTGCAAGGAAAAGGATTGTGAATGTTTCCCATATATTTACTTCAAATGTGTTCTGTGTAAACAAATCTGGGTGGCCCACTGTAGAGGGGGGTACAAACCTAAGGGCTTGTGTACCAAGTGTTTGGAAAAGGAGGAGGAGGAGACTAGCCGTCTTCTAGTGCTTGCTACTTGGGCAGGTTTACTGGAGTTAGATTCTCCAGAGTGGTACTTATACAAAAAAGGTATAAGGGGAAAATTGGATGCAAAGGCTGAGGTCCTTGCAATCGAGTGCCGAAGGACTAATAAGGTACCCTGCAGAGCTGACACCGTCAAGCTATCGAGGTGGGGCATTTTTAAGAGGAGGTTTGCAGTTTGGACCAGCACTAGAACCCCTGAAGAATACTCCTGCTGCCAAGAAGATGGTTTACCTCGCCGCTGGCTGCTACCCCACGGGCGAAGGCAAAGGCAGAGGAGTACACCGGTGGGGAATCCTGATGGTCCTGAGCCTAGCCATGTGCCAGGCGGGCAGGTTGTATCCCGAGGATCCGCTGAGGCAGAACCCCACGAATGAATGCGAGCAATGCCTGAAAGGGCAAATTGCCACAAGAGTTACAAAATACCAAGGCCAGTATAACTGTCAGACAGGTAAGGAGAATGGGTATTGTACTTTCAACAGCACTTGATACTATTTATGTAAATTGGAAGAGGGGGTGATATGGCACAACCCGAAAGCAATACCTAGAGATGGGCAGTCTAAGTCTACATTCAAGGGGAGAAAAGCATCCTTCCATGCAATATACAAACGAGAGACTGGATGGATGCCAACCATCCCCACATGTAGCCAGTGTAACCGAACGGTGTGGATAGGAGGAAAAATGAAATCTACTTTTGTAGCATACTACCAAGTTAATAAGTTATGTTATGATAAAGGTCAATTAGAAATGTGTAGTATGGGTGGAAAGATGTACTGGGTAGGAAAGAACTTGAAACATGAAAAAGAGACATCACTAGGTAATGAACCTATCATACTTGATCTCCTCAGGAATGATGATGATAGACTATGCCTACAATTCGATAAAACTTTTTGTTTTTCAAGGAATGAGGAAGGATTAGATCCAGAAAGTAAAATGGAATTGATAGCTCAAGAACTGAAAAGGCAAGAATCAGAAGTAAGAAAGAAAAGGATGGAAGAAAAAAGGTTAAAAACGCTGAGTGAACATTATGAGCACTTGGAGAAACAATACAGTGACTGGGGACTACCTGCCCCCAATCAGAACCTATTTATAGACTTAATGCAAGAAATTGCCACAGAATTGGGTCTATCCAATTGCTGGATTTGTGGAGGGCTCAAATCAGCAGAGAACTGGCCATGGAAAGGGGAGAGTTTAGCTCTGGAACAACTTTTAAAGTGGGATAATGCCCACATCTCAAAAAGTATCCAAAGACTGGAAGGGTGGATGTTACATGAAAGAATAATTGGAACTATTTGTATAAGCAGGGAAGGCAAAGAATATAATGAGTTGGTAGGATATACCCCCTGTATAGCCACTTTAGCTGTAAATTCAAGTGACAAAACCAAGATTTGGCAACCAGAAACCCCAACAGGGTACTGGAGCCAAGGGAAAAAGGAAACATGTGAATGGCTTGACTCAATTGGATTATGTTGGCATAAGGTCTCTGGAGCTAACCCTTACCAGTCCCTGGAAGGTCTGAGAGAATATTGGAAAGAACCAGAGAAGGTAAATGTGAGATGGAAAGCGTCTGATGGTATATATTGGATATGTGGAAAGAAAGCCTATAGTAAATTACCCAGAAAGTAGAAAGGGTCCTGTACCCTAGGAATGATTCAGCCTCTTTTCTTTACATTACCAAGGGTAGAAAGCAATTTATTGGGTGCCCTTCTGTATGAGACACTAAATAGACAGAAAAGAGGATTAAAGAAAGAACTTCTGATGGCAGGCGGAGACCAGAGATGGGGAGAGGAGGAATGGCCAGCAACGAGAATTGTAGAATATTATGGTCCTGCAACTTGGGCAAATAATGAAAGTTGGGTTATAGAACTCCTATCTATCTATTGAATAGACTGATAAGACTCCAAGCTGTGGTAGAGATTGTTTCGAATCATACCTCAGATGCCCTAGAGTTGCTGGCCAGACAACACTCCCAGATGAGAGCGTTTGTATATCAGAATCGAATAGCTTTAGATTACCTATTGGTAGAAGAAGGGGGAGTTTGTGGGAAATTCAATGAATCAGAATGCTGTATAGAAATAGATGACTATGGGGAGACCATCAGGGGCCTAGCAGCTGAGATTAAAAAGGTAGCCCATGTACCTGTGCAAAAATGGAATTCTATCCTCCAGGCCTCTTGGTGGGACCAGTTGTTTAGACAAGGAGCCTGGTGGAAAAAAGTAGCATTTTTTGTATTATGTTCCATTGCTGGAATAATATTTCTGCCTTGCTTGATACCTTGTCTCATTCGACTGATTCACTCTGTGGTACAAGGCATGCAGGTTGCAGCCTTGCCCACAGATCCCGAACTTGCTGTTGGAAAACCTGGCCAGATCCCTAGGATGTCCAAAATAATGAAATTAGAGGAAAAGAAAGAGGCTAATAAAGCAGCAGAAGCTTTAGAAAAATTTGAAAAAAAAATAAATAAAGAAAATGCTGTCCACCAGAAATACTGTGAGATATCACAAGGAGAATGGGATGACTATAGCAAATTTGAGGATAACTTATCATCACTCTAAAATGTAAAAAGTATTGTTAGTAATATAGTAGAACATAGAAATTAGAAGAATTTGTTAAGAATTTTAAAAGAAACACAAATTTAATATGTTTATAAAAGAGGTGGGGGACTGTGATAAGTATTTTGAGATAAATTCATGTTCTATATGTTATAAACTATAAACTGTATTACAAGCAGAGGGTTTCCACCAAGCTGTGGAGACTCTCCTGCTTGCCAAGACTGATTTGCAATTGTAGAGACTCCAGACAATAGCAGGGCAAAGCCCAGATTAGCAACCAAAAGGAATGGCCAAACAGGAGATGTCCCATCCATCAAGGAAGAGCCACCTGCCTCCTCCGGTGATTAACACATGATACCAATCTAGAAGAGGAAGACCCAAAGATGTCACCATCAGCATCCCAATGCTGACTTCTCAGAACTCCATTCAGGCGCCTGATCCTGCCAGGAAGAAGCATTCAGAGCCAAGGGGCCAGAGGAAGAAAACACGTGAATATGTGTTGCAGATACGAACTAACAATAAAACTGCCTTGGGGGAGAAAAACGGTATAAAACCTGCCCACTGGATCTAGACGAGCATGAACGGGGGAGAATTGGTCCATTCGTGACCGTCTCTATGTTCACCCAACTTCGATAACCCAGGATAGAGGTTGTCTCTTTTATTGTGGCTATTTCAGATTGTTATTTTTAAAATGGCAAAATAAAATTACTTTATATTAAATTGGCTATTGATTTGTCCATAACAATGTTGTTGGAGGTTTTTGGTTTTTTTCTTGCAGTTTCGGTGACACGAGCACCTCAAAAACCTGCCAGATGCGCCTACTGGCTGTCAATTTGTTTACTTGCTGTTCAATCCTAGCTTTTGGTAAAAGAAAACATTGACACACAGACGTCAACTAGATTTGACAAGATGTCATACTCTCCCTATAACAATTAAAAATTTCTCCACTCAAAAGCACAGAGCACATTTTGCTTCTATTTGCAATTTGACAGTTTCACTGTATCAATTTATACCACCTAGAAAACTGGATGATTAAATAAAAAGCATATAGAACATAAAGATAAGCTCTCAGTCACTATCAAATGAATTACTTTGCATTGCACAAATGATCAACACTGAAGATAACTTGTTTAAAACTAAATAAACCAAGCCATATACTTACCATTGGCAGCCTGGATTGAAGCATCTGGAGATCATCATAACCATAAATCTGCTTAAAGACAGATAAAAATAAAACATAATAACACATTTCTCTGATGATGATAAATTTGGGGCTCTGTTTAAACAGTTTGACTTAGTCCCAATCTATTTTAAAGATGTACAGATATATGTCACATTGTGCTATCATGGTGCACTGTAGCATTTTAAGGCTAGTAGAACAAAGCTTAAAATGGCTTTTCACTCTGATGTTGTTTCCTTGTGACAGCAGTCCTCTTGAGGATATTACTGGCCCGTGTTCAATATGGTTTATGCAGATGCATCATTCATCAAATTGTGAAGAAACTACAGGGCATTCAGAATTAGGAGTAAGAGGAACAGCCTTCCTTGCTGTATTAATTACTTCTGAAAATAGCAGGATTTAAGATTTGATGGCTAGACCACAAAGCAATCTATGGTTTCCTCTCACATTTGGTGTGATATAGAATTATTAGAATAAAATTTCTGATTCAAAAAAACAGATAACCAAAAATATGTTGATCCTGGTCAGACACCAAAAAGTTATGCACAATCTATTAAAGTATGAGAGACAGGACACATGGCACATTTCAACCATTACTATGCACTATTACTATTACATTACTATGTAATACTATCTACTCCAGTAATACAAACCTAAATGGGTCTAATTTTATTCAAAGGGCCTAAAACCCGATAACGCTGAAAACCATAGCAACATGTATGTTTAGCTTCAACAACAGCCAGATCAGGTCTGTACCAACACTTATGCAGTTTACTATCAACAGTAAACCCTCACTGAATACATTTAACATTTTTCAACATTTGGAACAAGAATTCCAGGTGCAACATGTGCCAACAGAAATGCTTTGGCATAGACAAGAGCAGGTCTGGGAGGGCTCACTTGCACCAAGGCTTAAGCAATCAAGGACAAACAAATTGCTTACTGGGTAGGCAGGCAGAAGTCCTCCAGGTCCCACAATATACTGGTTATGCAACAAGGATGGTACACCTTGAGGCAGATTTGGGGGAGCTTTCCCTGTAGAATTAAAATACAGGCACTTTAACAAGTCTTTAGAAAAGAAAAGGCTTCAACATTGAGACAAGATAGCTCAAAGTCTTGGCAGCAGCACTGTCTTAGTTTGTAAAAGCAGAACTACACAGAAGAATTTTGTGCTGGTTCATGAAAATGCTCAAAATAGGCTGGAGAGTTTAACCATGCCTCAAGGAAGGGAAATCACAGACTACTTAAAACTGAAAAGAGTCCCATCAGAGAACAGTCTAATTTTGTTATTTACTCTGTCCAAGAGAATTGCAAGAATTACAGGAACTCTCCTTTCCTTGGTCCTCTCCTGAAGGCAAAATTCAGGCATTGTTTTCAATCTAAAAGCAAATTATCTCCTTTCATTTTCCGCTCCGTCAACACACTGCCCCTTATCACCAACAATAGACTGGAAAGCACTTAATATTGCCAGCATACTTTTTGTGGGTGACTTACTGCACCTGGGAATAGCAAAGAGGAAATTGAAACAATTCCAATTGCCTACATGAAGCAGAGCTAGGAAGCAGAAAAGTAAAAAAAAATGCACTTTGACCAGTCATCAAGACACTTTATTTACAAGCTATGGAAATGAGAAATTCTTCTGTAAGTCTGATCTTAATATTTAAATTGTTCCCTTCCCTCCCTAGGATTTCCTTTTATCAGTTCAGGCTAATTAGAAAAGAAAGAGACTTTATCATTGCTTTCACTTCAGTGCAAGAAGCCTCCCAACCTTCCCTCTGTGGTTCCTTTATCCGAAGTGCTATTTTCTGTGGAATGACCCAGTGTCATGGGTTAGTACAGTTTAGTTTTTTAGTTATAAAAGAATGTAAAATAATTCTCCAGGTCAGGACCTGGGAATTGCTTTGGAAGACACAGAGACCTATCAGAGAGTTAGTTAGAATATTGACATCTATTCTGACCACTGAAATTGTTAGCTGCGACTTTGGGAAGTACCATATAAAACCCTTTGATTTCCTGTAGGTGGGCCCTTTTCCTTCTTCCTTTAGCCAGAGAGAGACAGGTAACATCAAGCTGGGCCTGCTGCTTCCCCGTTTTTGGGGGGGGGAAGCTGGCCTGAAGCTTGGCTGGATTCCATCAGCTCCAGGGTGAAGGGGGGGGAAGGAGAGGTTGCTGTTTTGTAACAGCTACTTTCTTCAAATTTCCTTAGAGCAGAGAAAAATCTCTGCTAAGCCCCTGATGGGAGCTATGGGCACCATTTGGGCCGTGGCCACCCCGATTTACACCGAGGGGTGGGCTGAGAAGGCATTTATGATCTTGCCTGGGGTCTTTTTGTGATTCTAGACTGCCTGAGTGCTCCAATCTCTGATGTTTCTGCGTGACTTTTTCCTTATCAGCTCGGCCTTGAACATCTAACACTACGAGCTACAGAGAGTGAGAGACAAAAACTCTGAGCAGATTTAACTCTTTCCTAGCAACATGAAGCTTCCAGAGCTTGGCCCTTCTCTGAGAGAGTAAGAAAAGACAGAGTGAACATAAAGAACAACAGCTTGAAGTCAGTAGAGCAAGAGTGAAAAGACTATTGGGACAGAGGGTTGAAGAGTTGGTTGTTCTATTCTTACTTGAGCCATAGAAATGAACTCTATATTTAAGTTATTCCTTTAAATCATGGGAAAGATATGCATTTGGGGAGATGATTGTTTTGCGTGTAGATTTAAGCAAAGGTGTTTGTGATGAACTAAGTAATATCCTATAAGATGCTTAAACAGAGATAAAGATGAGAAGCCCCTTGTACCAGTGAAGAAGTGAGAAGATATCTCTGTACCTTGAAGTGAAGAATCCTTTGCTTTAGAGTTATTTATCTTTAAAAAGTGACACCCCAATATGCAAAAGTCTAAGACCCATGACCCATAAGCAGCTTAGGAAACTGCTCCTGGGAGGGTCACAAAAGCAGGTTTTTTCCGGGCGGTTGTTTTTGTGACAGTTTAAAACTTACAAAAGAACTGTTCTAAGTTGTCAGTGGGATCCATGACTCAAAAGGATACTCTTCCCCTAATAAATTGATAAAAGACTATTATCAAATAATGAAACTGGCTGAAAATTACAAGTTTTGTCTCTTTATGTTGTTTTGTAAAAAAGTAAACAGTTTGTAAGGGGAGGGAAAAGTGTTTTTTGAAGTTTCATTCCATTTTAGTTTTTTCCAACTTTCTGTTTTTCTATTCTTTTAGTGTATATCAATAAACTATTTGTTAATTTTAAGGTTGAGCCTGCTTTGTTTTTCTCCTAGTCTCTCTCTCACAAAAAGAATAAGTACCAAGACTAAAATTTAGTGAACGTAAAACCACTGCACCCAGACATCAGACACTTTTTTTCTTTCTCTAGATGTGGCAATAGGGATGTGGTGCATGATAACAAGGACACTGCAGTATATGTTGACATTGCCAAATTAATTTAAGTCACAGAGAAGACTGAAATTAAAGCTAATATGAACTCACAGCAAAGAGCTGATTATAACCTGGAATACAAACAGGGTGAACCTCCTAGTCCAAAACTTCCAAAGTCAGAATTGCTCTGGCTTCTATTTATAAAGCTCTTTGGGGATGGAATATGCTACATAAATGCCACATAATGTCCTATCAAACATCTCAAATACACAAACCCAGGCATTTTTATTTTATAACCCAGAAAATAAAACATGATGAAAATCCTAGTCAAGAATGTGGATTTCTTAGCGTAGCTATGGCCGGTAAGATGTTCAAATGACAGCCCTGCTTACTGAAGTCCTCTGTCTCTCCACATAAACTGTTAATATTGCAAACCTGAAAACATTAAAGGAGTTGCCCGTGTGGTAGCAGACACACTGGTAACACTCAGGCCAAGGCAAGCTGTAGTGTTCATACTGCTTGCCATGCTGACAACCGAAGAGGTGGTGCTAGTGGCTGAGGTTGAAGCAGTTGAAAAAGTTGTTGAAGGCTGAAGCGAAGTTGTGTTCTCAACACTAGTGTGCTAGAAAGGACACAAAAAGAATGAGGATCACAGAGCAAATGAAGCACAGTGAAAGATGCAGGGGGGAGGGAACAAAACTAAAAATCAAGCCCAACAATCTTTTAAGTAACATCAGCACATGTAAAAAATAATGCATTATCTATGTATCAGACAAGCAATTAAGTTGCATGCTTGTGATTTTTAAGTACTCAAAGAAAATTATTACATGAGAATTAAATTCAAATTGCTATATCATCACAAAATTATACCACAGTAATTCAAATGTCACTCCCTTGCATTATTTCTTGCCCTTTTTGCTTGTATACACCTTTAAGCTAATATTTGTTATGTTAAACTATATTCTTCCAAAAGACAATATTTGTTTTCAAAATACAGGACACTGCTATTGTGATTTCCTCAGGGCATTTGTGGAATTTAAAAGATTAAAACTGCAGTGCCCCACAACAGTCAACGTGGTAAACTGAAACACAAACAAAATGTATTACAGGAACAGATGAGGATAAAGGAGTTCCTGATTTGAATCTAGCACAATACAGTGCTTTAGCTGTAAGCTGATCACACCTGCAAAACAGCATCATCAACACACAGAAGCCAAAAAGATCTCTTGACAACAAAAAAAGAGGACATTTTGAAAAGTGTGATTTTTAAGTTACATATACAGCAGGGGTGGAGCATTGCAAACCAAAATTCAAGCATAAAGAAAAGAAGTAACCTATCTGCACACCCCAGCTGGGATTGTACAGACAGAACAAGGCAGCATCTCTGGCTTTCATTTGTGCAACCTCATCAAGTGTCATTTCGTGCCTGGTGATAAGGCACTTGACGGGGGAGTGACACAAGCCCCGGGGTCTTGAGAGTCCCAAGCAGTTGCTATAGGGTCAGTGTAGAAAGGAGCAAAGTGGGCCTCACATGCGGTCCAGGGATCGTTTATTAAAGCAACTTAAATCGTAACATAACTCGAACACAGAGCAGGGATGAGGACGGAGAACAAAGGCAGGACCATGGGTTTTAAGGGACAGAATCAGGGTGGAGTTTAGGGTCAAGGAGCCAATAGGGAGAAAACCGGGGATGGACACAAGATGAGGTTTACAGAACACAAACCAATGGGGAGGATAATGGGAGGATAATGGGAGGAGATTTATATAAAAACAGACCAATGGAGCCTCGAATAATAGGGGATTCTGGCAGTCAAGGCAGGGGCTGGTACCAGGGAGGACTGACAGAGAACATTTGGGAATAAGGGGGATGTATCAGGGAAGACTGACAACCCAATAGGCGGACACAATCCATCCAGGCTAAACCACCACCCTGGGGAGGGTGAAAGGAAACAAACCATATGATATTAAAACACAAAATCACACACCACTACAATCTAGAGCACTGTGTTCACTACCATTTGCCTTGTTATCTCTAATGCATTGAATACACAGGTGACAACAATGTCACATGGTAAACTCTAAAATCATGTGTCCTGAGGCATTTGTCATGACATATTGTCCTGGTTTAGTCACCCCAGGACATATATACCACTCTATCACTTGCACTTTGCCAGCTAACCTCTCCAGTGGAGACAGCGAACAGTCCACATTTTAGAGCAGTTTCAGACAGCCACATCTAAAGTTTTATTTGTTTTTTAAACACATTTGTTATAGGAAATTCTTTCTATATTACATCCTCCCTTGCTGGCACAAAAATTTCCTCAACAGTTGTGTGACTGGCAGGTCTCTGTAACAGCTAGTTTTGATCTAGTACAAATCAAGTGGTAAAGGCTTTTTTACCACTAGAGAGCTGGCAGTCCTCCTTCCCTGAGATAAAGCTCTTGTTTCAGTTATTAGTATACTGGAACACACTGAACTAAGAGAGGGTCTTAATCATCAGATAAACTGACTACATGCCAAATATCTCTGGAAATGCAAATAAGACTTACCACATGTGATGTGCTTGAAGACAACACTGAGGCAGGGGAGAGGCTGCTCTGATGATTGGAAATGGAGCTAAAAAGAAATTGCAGAGTTAATAAATTTTTTTCCTAAAACATTTTTAATATATATCTATGTATATACACACACATATAGATACACAAACAGAATAGGTAGTAGAATATTAGTTAAATAATAAAAATTGTAGCTATCTGTATACACATATCACATACTAGGAAAATAAAAAAAAATTGTCTGTAGAAGTGTGTGTGTATATATATATATATATATATATATATATATATATATATATATATATACACACACCCCTACATTTTCCCTTTAACTAATATCCTACTACGGTTTAATGAAAAAAATGAACTACAGAGACAACTATTACTAACAAGAAACATCTAAAAAGCCATTCATTTATATTTATCAAATTACTATATTTTTAGAAAAACAACTGCTGGTTCAAGAATTATGTAGCAATGACTCTAAGACATGTAAAGTCCAAAACCAGAAGAATGCTCACACAAGCACATGGCTTGTTTCTCATTCTTTCCATAAGCAACTGCTGCTGCTTGCCACAGGGCACAAGTATTAATTAGGTGAGAGAGTGCTTTGGTTTGACTCATTATGGTATTTCTCACATAACCTGCATAACATTAGTTCAACCAATTAGAACTGCAGGGTATTTGCCCCATAACACTACCAAAACCCCTAAGAAACTCTCAAAAGACGGGGCTCAAAAAAACCCCCAACAAATGAAGAGCATCTGTGAAAGCCCTAAAGTTAGCCATATTACTACAGAATCTGTCAATTTAATCAAGGCCAATTCATAGCACTATACCCTACCAAAACCAATTTCCTCTTTGAAAAGATGAAATGGAACTATTAGTTCAGTTTTATACATACACTGTAAAACATGAAAATAAAGAATCCCCTGATGAAAAACATTTGCAATAGCTTTGCTTTAGAAAGCAACTGCTTTAGCATCATCTTTTTTTCCTAACTGACCAGGCCTTTGAACTTTTGTCACTAACAGCAGCACTGACATACATCTGTAATACAAAGATCTCCCTGAAAAGTGACTGAAATGTTTTTTTTAAACATTTACAGTGACAGTTATACATTACATTTGAGGTCAAGAACATAACTTACAGCACAATAAACAAATTGGACACTGAGAAAGCAAATATATAAAAACTATGTATGGTTTGGTGCTCAAAAAAACCCTCCTTATGTGAAAACAGAAGCAAGAGAGATCCTAACCATAGCAAATATTTTAGTGTTCTCTATGGAGATAGTCACAAGAAAATACAGTAGTTTTCATAGCAAAGTTGCAGGCTAAATTATATGCCCTAATAAAAGGGCAAACACTTCTGGCAACTCTTTGACGTGTGGAACCAGAATAAATCTTGGCAGTTCCATAGATTAATTTTACTTTGACTCTTTAGAACTGTTCTCTGCCTGCACCGCTTCAAGCAGCAAGGACAGAAACAGTTCAGTCCTACATATGTTTTTAAACCACTCCCTTGCCTACTCTCCCCAGCTCTTCAAAAAGCCTTAATTCGATATCTGACCTATGGTAGAGACAGACAAGAGCTACCAGCACAGCCAAGTCAGACATGCTTGGAATTCAAGTATCATCTTTCATGGTGCTTTGTATCTGACCAACAGCATCAATCCTCCAACTAAAATTTCTACCAATGTACACAGCTTTTCAACAAACAAATGTGGGGATATATTTTCAATGTGAATTAATTAATTCTTGTTGTTTGACACATTTACCATTTTATTCAACAGAAAACACTAGTGTATTAAGAGACTATGTCCTAGCTGTGAAACAGAAAAAAAAAACTGTGATAGCCCATAAAATTAGTTTCTTATATTAACAAATACAGTACAAAGGTGAGTATTAAAACATAACCAGCACAGCCTCAGGATGTCACCTGTCCAAGGACAAAGCTCAAGTAACAGGCACTAAAAAAATCAGACAGTGTCAATGAGCTAAGCTGTGCTAAATTCATTTCCAGGAACACTAATCTGACATTCCAAAGTGTCTTAAGGAAACGTCTAAGAAAAAGGCACACAATTTCCCTGTGGAATCATTTCCATTTTCTAATTTTATGAAATACAAATATAAATGAAAACACGATATTTCAGAATTAGCCAGGAAGTAAATTGTTAGGGAATAATTTCAAACATATGACACTAAAGAAACAGCAGGCACTGCAGAAAAAGTAGGAAAAATAAACTGGGGGAATCAATTTAGCTGACATGATTGAAACAAGAGCTACTTGAAACACTAAGTTGTTTATATACCACTGTCCTGTGTAACCCAAAATGTTATTGTATTCCATATCTATCTGTGCCCAAAATTGTTACAGTCTCTTTAAGACCACACAGCAGGATAACAACCGTGCAAGGTGTGATAGTTTGGGAAGGAAGTGATTTTTTCAGGAAAGTTATAGCAAACCCAATCAGACTTTAGGTTTGAATATTGACATTTGGTATAGCCATTAGAAAGATGACACACCTCTGGGAACACACAGGGTTAAAATCAGAGAACTCCCAGGGAAAGTTCTCTTTCTTCTGGCCCTGGAAAGAGGTAAGCTGGTCCCGGCCCCCCTCCTTGCTCGGGTCGGGGCCGGGTCCGATGACTGCCGGACAGGGGAAGGGGAGGAGAGAGAGCCCCGTCCCGACTAGATCGGGCCTCCCGTGGCTGCTAACGTCTGCCGATAAAGGTGGGGCCGGGCCGGGCCCTGCTTTGCTGCAGTGCTGGCCCGACCGGGCCTCGCTCCTCCACGCAGCCCAGTTGGCTCAGCCCGCAGCGCGGCTCGGTTGAGATCCTGGCCGCTGAGATTCCTGACTGCTGTTTCCCCAGGTCGCTCTGATCTCTCGGAGTGAGTTCTCCCCTCCCCCCATTGGCACGGGTTTGAAATCCAACACCGTGAGCCACAGCCCAAGAGGGACAGACCCGGGCAGATGGTAACTCTTTCACTGCACAAAATGAGACCTGAGGATATTAACCCTTTCCCCAAGTGAGAGGAAAAGAGTCAGAGTGAGACATGGAGAGACACAGCATGAAACTAAAGTCAGTGGAGAGAGAGAGAGAGAGAGTAAAAGTCCTAATTGGGAGGAAGATCGAGGAGTTGCCTAGTTTGGGCTGGACTTTTCTTGTGAGGCCATGGAGAATGGACTAAAATATCCTTGTAACTTATAGAATGCTTTTTAGGGGCATTCAAAGTTCTAGTCATAGCCATGGACTGATATAGCTATGATCTAATGGAGAATTTTGAACAGAGGAAGATAAAGAGATATGAAGCCCTCTGCCCCCAGGGAAAAAGAAGACCTCTGTTTCTTGAGATGAAGATGATTTTGGAGACAGATAAAGAGAACCTTTGTTTTATACTAGAACAGTCATCCTAAAACTGTACCCTAAGAAAAAGCTGATACGCCTATGAGTGCAGCTGTGGGAAAGCTGCCAAATGGGAGGGACTTCACAGTTTGCAGGTTTGTGACATGGGAGCCACCAAAGAACTGTATCTTGTGGCAATGTCTCCATGGGAGTTCTAAGAGAGGCTCCTCTCCCTAAGAACTGATGAAAGACTATTTTAAGGTGGTGTCTTAGAGTGACTTTGTGATGCTTGTATCCCCAATCGTCTGTTATGTTTATGTTGGATATTGTGTTCTGTACCTTTAAGACTGGTTCTGAGAGCGAAGGGGGAGAAAGAAGTGCGAAGTTTGTTTTCAGAAACTGCACTCACTCCTCCACATTCCTGCTTCTGGACTGTGTCATCTGCAGCACAGACAGCGGGACAGAGATCTCCTTTGCTTTTAATTAGTTTTTAGCTAGCTGAGGCAGAGAAGTTCCCTGGACTGTTTTTTTCTCTTTTTCTTGGGACTCTTTCTTGGGACTGTCCTGGACTGAAAAACCCAGAGAGACCCCTGGATCTCATACCTGCGGCCCACTGGGGCCCAGGACAGCATTTTCCAGTAGTGGAGGGACTGATAAGAGACTGGGTGAGCTGAGCTGCAACCCACAGCAAGGACGTTCTGAGTTTTCCATCTCACTTCAGAATGATGAGAGGTTTTATTGTTTCATATTATTCATTTTTTATGCTTGTGGGCACTTTGTTTGTTGAATAAATAATTTTTTCCACTTTTCGCTAAGGAGATTTTTTTCCCGGACCAATTGGGGAACGGCTGTTTGGGTTTGCTTCTCCAGAGGAACCCCATTTGGAGGTTTCCTCCCAAATTTGCCCTAGACTAGGACAGGTGGTATCCCAGGTTTTCTCTCTTTATGTTGTTAGTGAGAAAGTAAACAGCCACGGGGGGGAGAAGTGTTTTGAAGGTTTCAGTTTGATTCCCATTCTTTTCTTTTAGTGTTTGTTAATAAACCTATCTTTATACCTATCCTTAAGTTTGAGCCTGCTTTGCTTTTCTCCTAATCCTATCTCACAGCAGGAAAAAAGTAAATTATTATGGTAGACACTCAGACCACTCCACTAATTTTGGCAAACAGAAATTGGTGATCGTGAAACCATTACACAGGGGTTGGGAGGTGCCCAGGTTTTTTGAGGTTGAGACACTCAGGCAGAGATCTCTCTTGCCTCATGGCTCTGGCTATTTTTCTTTTGTTTTTGCAGGGAGATAGAGCCAAGGCACCAGTAGGCATAGGCTCTCCTTTGGGTTTCTTTTGTTTTTGTTTTTTTCCTAGAGGGTTGCCTCAGGTATTCTTTTTTCTGAGAGGTGGTCCTGGACTGCCTCAAGGCAAATTCCACGAGTGCCTGCCTACAGCTGTGGCCTTGCAATGAGAAGAATGGAACAGCCTGGCTCCATACAATCGCCCCAGCCCACCAGCAGTGCCCAGTGGAAATGGGAAGGTGCAGAGTCTGAGTTGCCCCAGCTGGCTGCCTTGCCATCTTCTGCCAAGAGGTAGGCAAAATCTCTGCATGAGTTCTAGCCCTTGACTAAGTTCCAGCTGCCAGTGTGCCAGCCACCTTCACCAATGGAGCTGCTGCTGCCACTGGAGACAAAAGAGGAGGGAGGGCTGCTGCCATCTTTGTCTTTCCACACATGGTTGTCTGTGGAGGGCGCCATCTTGGGGGAGGGGTTACTCTGACATTTTTTAACTTCTTGTTCCCAGGGAGTTCTGTGAGATTTCAGCAATTTTGTAACTAGTGACTATTATTCTTATTATGTTTGCCTGTTTCTGTTTCAGTTTTTAGTAAACTGTTATTTTTTCACTTATATCTACTCATATTCATCTCTCCTTATTGGTGGAAAGGGATTGGTTAAAACTTATGGGGAGGTAACTTATTTCAGTGTCCACCTCTTAACTTGTCTTAAACCAAGACAACCATGAAAACTTCAGAGCAGCAGCTGCTCTATCATTAAGAGGCAACCCAAAGCTCATACTTTGCAACCAGAAACATCCTGGCCTCTTATGAATCTCCCTCCTAATTTTAGTTAATGTCAGAAAAGGAGACCCCGGTGCCTGACAACCCCATACACAATCACCCTTATATCTGTCCTTTCCTGACAATTGAACCCCTTTCAGTTTATCACATCTCCTACTGTACCTGCTTAACTGTGAGAGTGAGTTGCTGGCCAGATCACTGGACTGAGGCAAGCTGGGCAAATTTCCTGTGTGCTGTGATGCTAAAGGCAGAAGTGAAGCAGTAGTGGACATCATGCTGGGCAGAGAACCAGCAGAAGGTAGTGAGGGAGAAGGCTCTGTCTTAAGCGCAGGAACTGATGAAGTAGCTGCAACAAATTAAAAAGAGACATTCAAAGACAAATTCCAGCAAACTTGACATCCCAGCCTGGATTCAGGAATGCAAGTGTTCTCCCCTTGGTTTACAAAAACCTGACTATTAGGAACCAATAGCAATATCAAGAATCAGGCTATTAATGAAAATTCAAACAGCAACATAACTATTGTTTTTTCTCTTTAAGCTCTTCACCTACAGTAGATTTATAATGCTATGTGTGTAGCAAACTAGTCTTCTGCGCTTCACCTCCTACTATCTGGATTACTACCTTTTTGATCACAAGTCAATCCTCACTTTAAAAATCCTTGCATTTGGTTCCACAAACAGAAGTAATTTGTGCTGTACAAATCTGCTTTTACCTACAGCTCTGCTTCTTCATTGCAACCTACACAGCACCTTTGATGTTTAAGACTTGGATGGCTGGAGCACAAGGGCACATACAACTTATCAGTTCAGAGAACTGAGTCAAATGTTTAATGCAGTAGAATAGAAGAAGCTATGATAAAAGGCCACAACTGGGTACAGCATTAAGCACTTTTGATGGCTAGAGTTGTCAAATATTGTTTAACTTTATGACCTAGATAACAAAAAGCTTTAAGCATGAACAGTGCTTTTTCAGGTACACAGAGTAGAACTTGTTTACCACAGATGTACCTTTCTAAAGGATCACTATACTAAGACACTGAACAACTCTACTGCCCAACAGAATACCTAACTGTTTCTACACTTATCTCTTGTTCTCTGAAGATAATACAGAAAATCAGAGGTACTCATTCACCAATAAAGGAAGAGAGAGTTGAGCCCTGCCTTCTGCTGGGCCATGCTTTCATACCACATCAGAGGCCACTAGGCCAGGGAACATCACTAAATTGCAATGCATGTAAAGACAATCTTAGAATGGTCACAAAAGAAAATTCACATATACACTCAGAAGGTACACATCACAGTTTGTTCAAGTTACTGGTTTGCTTTCCTCGCTAAATGCCCCAAGTCAGGTTGCTGGATTGCTATACAACCAGAAATCAAGAAGTCTTGGCCTTGGAAATAAGCATGAGGGTAACTGACAACAGAGAAGGAAATTCTGTAGATCAGGTTCAAGACCATTTAAGGAACCTGAAATCCATGGGACCTAAAGAGATACATCTGTGGATCTGGAGGGAACTGGCAGAGGAAGTGGTTTAGCCACTATCCGTCATATTTGAGAAGTCATGGCAGTCCAGTGAAGTTCCCACTGACTGAAAAAGGGGAATGTGGTAGATGAGAGAAGAGCAACAGACATCATCTACCTGGACTTGTGCAAAGCATTTGGCACTGTCCCGCATGACATCCTTGTCTCTAAACTGGAGAGACATGGATTTGATGGGTGCACCACGCAATGCATAAGGAGTTGACTGGATGGTCACACTCAAAGAGTTGCAGTCAAGGGCTCAATGTCCAAGTGGAGACCAGAGACTCAGGGGTTGGTGTTGGGACTGGTGCTGTTTAATATCTTTGTTGGTGGCATGGACAGGGGGATTGAGTGCACCCTCAGCAAGTTTCCTGAAGAGACCAAGCTGTGGGGTGCAGTCAACATGCTGGAAGGAAGGGATGCCATCCAGAGTGACCTTGACAGGTGGGCCTGTGCAAACCTCATGAAGTTCAACAAGTCCAAGTGCAAGGTCCTGTACCTGGGTCAGGGAAATCCCAAGCACAAATACAAGGTGGGTGGAGAATGGATTGAGAGCAGCCCTGGGGAGAAGGACTTGGGGGGTCTTGGTGAATAAAAAAATTAATATAAACCAGCAATGTGCACTTGCAGCCCAGAAAGCCAAGTGTAACCTGGGCTGTATCAAAAGCAGTGTGACCAGTAGGTCGAGGGAGGGGATTCTGTCCCTCTACTCTTCTCTCATGAGACCCCCACCTGGAGTACTGTGTCCAGCTCTGGAGGCCCCAACATCAGAAGGAGGTGGACCTGATGGAGTGAGTCCAGAGTAGGGACCGTTGTAGTGCATTAATTGGGTTTATATTGTGTTTCATTTTTATATTGGGTTTTGTAATGTTTTCTTCTGTATCCCCTGTTCCCCTTGGAAACTGTATCACGTGGTTTGTCCCTGCTCGGCCGTGCCCATCCTCCCACACTGGAATGTAACCCAACTCAGTTCCACTCCCACCTTGTCCCTGATTGGGTAGTGGCTTGTCCCTGCTTCTAGGCCCTTCCCCCTGGATAAAAGCCCTGGGAGGGAGGCGGGGCGGTCTCTTTTGCCATGGAATGGGGACGGGGAAGGAGCTCAAGGGGCTGGAACCCAAATAAAGCTGTGATTCCCCCCCGGAGAAAGAGCAGACTCATTGCCTTTTGCCATTGATGGTTGTCTGGGTCTCTCTAAAGAACTGCCACAGCTGGTGCCCAAGCGTGCGGCTCGAAGCCACGAGGGGCTCCCAGAAAGCTGGAAGAACCACGCGTGGACCACGTGGCCGAGGAACCTCATGCAGGCATGTGAGTCCCAAAACGTAGCCCGTCCACGCAGAGAGACAGACCTGTCAGGCTTGGCATTCGCTGTGGAGTCTCTGAAACACAGGACTCCACAGACCAAGGCTGTAGTTTTTTCCTTTGGACTTAAAGAACCCATCGGAGTGCTGTGAAGAAGCCCCCCAAACGGCAGGCTGCTCCCAGAGAAGGTGACCACATGTTAGTGGAAAGCCGACCCTGGGAACCGAGACTGGAAGCTCTTTCTGCACCAAAAGGGTCAGTCTCAGGCAAAAGGAGTGATTGGGAAAAAAGGGAAAAAATTCATCTATATGCTGGATGTTTGGTAAGTATTACCACTTTGGGATCTAAGGAAAAATCTTTTCAGAGGCATTATTCCTCAGGGAAAGGGTTTTTTAACTTTGGGGGAAAGTTTTCACTTTCAGAGTAAACCTTCAGGGTGCTTTAATAGCACATTCGGTTTTGGCTGCACAGGGGGTGGAAAAGGTAACAGTTTCCCCTCTGGCTTTTTTTTTTTTTTTTGGTCTTTTCTCTCTCCGAGGTTTTTTTTTGTTTTTTTTTTCTTTCAGTTTCTCAGTCACAGTGAAAGGGGACACAGAAACTTAAAATCTGAGCCAAAAATGGGTGCTAGGCTGTCTGCGTCTCAAAAAATAGTCTATTACCAAATTTTAAGTGCCTTGGATGATGGGGGACCAATTGTTCAAAGAAACAGCTGAAAAAATTAATTTGGTGGTTGTTTTCTCAGTTTCCACATGTATCACTAGAGCAAATAAGCTCCCCAGAATTTTGGGAAGCTGTTGCAAAAAAATTGTCTCAATCAAGCTCCCTTAATGATAAAGAAAAAGCAAATTTTGCTCTTTGGAGCTTGCAAATTTTATTTGCATTGCAAAAACAAAATGAAGAGGAAAAAAAAGCCAGTTCTTTGTGGATTTTCCCCAGTTTCCTCAGTCTCCCTCTCTCCTGACCCTAAAACCCCTTCCTCAGGCTCGGATATTCTGAGGAAAGCAGCCCACCAGACAGGGCAGGGAAGCTGCAGCTCCCTGGGCTTTCCCCAAATTCCAGAGCTCCCCTGCTCAAGGAACTCTGGCCAGATTCCTCGAGAAACCCCTAAACTTTCCCCAAACCTCCCTTCTTCCCCAGTTTGTACTTTTGCAGACAGTTTGAATGCTCAAAACCCCCATCTTAGTGATTCCCAAACTAGTCTTAGTTCGGAAGGGGGGTCACAAGATGGAGGAGACTCCTTTGTTCCCTAAAAAGGCCGAAGCCATGTGCACTCGAGCCATGAGGAGCCTCTCTCTTTGTCTGTCCCTCCTTCCCACAATCCCTTTTGCAGTCCCTTCCTCTCCCCAGACCCCTCCTTCCCTTTGGTGCTGCCCCTGGCACTGCCCTCTCCTCTGACTCCACCCCCTACCCTCAAACCTCCACCCTCTGACTCCGCTCCGTGTGAGTCAAGCCTCCAGCCCCTCCCTGCCTCTGGTTCCCATGGTTTCCCTGCCCACAATCCCAGTTCCCATGCCCCAGAGGGGAAGAGGGGGTGAAACCGGGAACCCGGAAGCAGGAAGTGATCCCGACTTTTCTGCTACCCCTGTCACATATCGACAGTCAAAAACGGGGGGCGTTGTCTATGGTTATTGGGACACCTTCCCCCAACAAGCGATTCAGGATTTATATAAAGCTCAGATCAATTTTGGATATGAAAGTGAATACTGTTGCAACCTTTTAAAAGCAAATTTAGCAGGGAATCCTACAGTTCCCTTTGACCTCCAAAGAGATTTACTTCCAGAGCTTTGGCAAAATCCTGAAACAGCTGTTGATAATAATAATTTCCCAATTCAATTAGAACATCTATGTGGTGATAGTGAATGGGTCTCAGCCCTCAAGCAGGCTCAGGAAATTCCTTTGCTTCCATCAGAACCTTTTGTAGCATTTGTGGAGCGATTAACCAGTGCTATCGAGTTACAGGTTAAAGAAGAAGGAGCCCAGGAACAGGTCCTGGAGGAGATGGCTCTGACCAATGCAAACGAACAGTGCAAGGCAGCCATCCTCAGCCTGCCCATGGAACTGGCTCCAACCTTAGATGACATGCTCCAGGTGTGTGCCAGGAAGGTTCCCTTCATGACAGCTCACCAAAGCCACAGTTCCAGAGTCAAGCCACCACAAAAAACCGCTGCTGCAGACACCATGCCTCCTGTGCCTGTGCCACGGCCACCGCCCAAGAGAAGAATGTGTCTCCTGTGCAATCAGGCTGGACATTGGGCATCTCAATGCCCTTTAAAGAGAAAATGACTGGACTTTCGGGACGATGGGGGCGGGGGGTCTCAGGGGCCCAAAGAGAACCTTTCAAAAAACTAAAAGCTGAGCGCCGGCTTGCCCAG
Organism: Hirundo rustica; assembly: GCF_015227805.2. NCBI lineage: Eukaryota > Metazoa > Chordata > Aves > Passeriformes > Hirundinidae > Hirundo > Hirundo rustica. The sequence goes on along the minus strand of NC_053487.1, from coordinate 10,833,814 downwards.
CGTGCTGACATAAATGGAGCAAGTCCGAGGAGGGGGGAGAAAAAACTAGAAAATGCAAATGTTGAATTAACAAATCGTGCTTTAACTAGTTCCGCTTTTCAGCAAAAGTTACCCGATGTGATATTAAAGGATCCAGCGACCAGAGAAACAAAAAGTTCTCATGATCTGGTCACCTAGGGTCGTGGGTATGCCTATGTGTCCACTCCCCCATGTCTCAAGTGGGTGCCAGATGAGTGGGTGAAACCTTTCATCCCTAAAAATGCAAACCCACCTGCAGAGGCCCCACAAGTGGCCAGTGCTGCCTGGAGGAGGAGAAAGCGCTGAACCCTCTCCTAATTATCCCTTAACAGTGTTTTTCTCGACAGTTTGTTTGCACTTGATGTAATTTTTTCTTTTTCAGCTTTAAAGGTATTCAAGGTCCAAACTCTGAGCATCTCCCACAGACTGAGCCTTCCTCCTTCTCAATTTAATAAGAAACGGGGAAATGTTGTAGTGCATTAATTGGGTTTATATTGTGTTTCATATTTATATTGGGTTTTGTAATGTTTTTTTCTATATCCCCTGTTCCCCTTGGAAACTGTATCACGTGGTTTGTCCCTGCTCGGCCGTGCCCATCCTCCCACACTGGAATGTAAACCCAACTCTGTTCTACTCCCGCCTTCTCCCTGATTGGGTAGTGGCTTGTCCCTGCCTCTAGCCCCTTCCCCCTGCATAAAAGCCCTGGGAGGGAGGTGGGGCGGTCTCTTTCACCATGGAACGGGGATGGGGAAGGAGCTAAAGGAGCTCAAGGGGCTGGAACCCAAATAAAGCCGTGATTCCCCCCCCCCCCCCCCGGAGAAAGAGCAGACTCATTGCCTTTTGCCATTGATGGTTGTCTGGGTCTCTCTAAAGAACCGCCACAAGGGACAAGGTGATGATCAGAGGGCTAGAGCACCTCTCCCGTGAAGACAGGCTGAGAGAGTTGGGATTGTTCACCCTGAAGAAGAGAAGGCTCCAGGGAGACCTAGTAACAGCCTTCCAGTACCTAAAGGGGCTCCAATAGAGCTGGAAAGGGACTTTTGACAAGGGCATGGAGTGACAAGACAGAGGGGAATGGCTTTAGGCTGAAAAAGGGTAGGTTTAGATTAGATATTAGGAAGTAATTCTTCCTTGTGAGGGTAGAGAGGCACTGGCACAAGTTGCCCAGTGTCCTGGGGTGTCTTTTTGATACTTGTATCCTCAATTGTCTGTTCTGTTTATGCTGTATGTTAAGTTCTGTACCTTTAAGTAACCCCTCATAAGTAACAGCTGTGTTAATTAACCAATACAGCCTTGCCCCTGATGAGTAACAGCTATATCCAATAAGGATGAGTGAGATAAAAGAGGGGGTTAGCTGGTAAGGGGAGGATCATAATGGGGGAGCACCCTTGAGGAGCATGAAGAAGGGAGACTCATGAAGAAGGGAGACTCATGAAGAAGGATCCTAGAGAGAATCACTGCTGTGAGACTAGTTCTAAAAGCAACGGGGAAGAAAGAAGATGTGTGGAGTTTGTTTTGAAAACAGAATTCACTCCTCTGCATTCCTGCTCCTGGACTGTGCTCATCCGAGGCATGGACGAACAGCGGCATGGGGTCCTGTTTTGCTCTTAGTTTTAGCTAGCTGAGGCAGAGAAGCTCTCTGGTCTGTTTTTTTTCCTTTTTTATCTGGACCGTTTAAACTTGTCCTGGACTGAAAAACCCAGAGAGACACCCAGATCTCATGTTTGCACCCCTCTGGGGCCCAGGATGGCATTTTTCCAGCACTGGAAGAACTGATAAGAGACTGAGCAAGCTGAGCTACCCACAGTAACAACTTTCTGAATTTACCATGCCCCTTCAGAGCAACGAGAGGTTTTATTGTTTCATATTATTCATTCTTTATGCTTGTGGGCACTTTGTTAAATAAATCGTTTTTTCCACTTTTCTCCAAGGAACTTCTTTTCCCAGACTGGTTGTGGGGAGAGGCTGTTTGGGTTTACTTCCCAGAGGGACCCCATTCAGGGGTTCTCTCACAAATTTGCTCCAAACCAGGACACTCAGAGAAGCTGTGGCTGCCTTATCTCTGGAAGTGTTCTGGGCCAGGTAGAATGAGGTTTGGAGCAACCTGGTCTAGTGGAAGTATTCCTGCCTATGGCAGGGGGTTGGAAATAGAATTGAAATCCCTTCCAACCCAAGCCATTCTATGAACTAAGAGTATTATCAGCATATGCACAAGGGAAAATGTCAGTACTTTCAAATGTTAAAAAGAGAGTATTATACAGTAGTTTGGATTCATGAAATAGATACATGGAAGAAGACTGATTCCAATTTAGGTGCTTGAGATACAGAAAAGACCAAAAGTGTTCTCAAAGGGGAACTGGCTCAGAAAAAGGGACTAATAAAGCTGTGAAAGAATAATTACAAAAATATTAGGAATTCTCAGGTCTTTGTTTTCCAAAGCAAAAAAAACAAGTCCTGTAATGAATTTCATATTTTGTTCATTAGTTCTGTGCACAAGAGTAAGAAACTTTTCCACTTGAAAAGTTGTTTTTATGTATAACAATCTTTCAAGTGGTAACTTGTTGCAGACAGGTAGAGATTATTATAAAAGAAAGACCTTATAAAATATGGTTTAGGCCCTGTTACTTCAGCTAAGCTAATAACTAACTTGTAAGTTCCCATAAGGAAGAATTAGAGGAATGAGAAAACAGCACAATAACCTATTTTAGTAAGAGAACCATTTGCACCTGTATAAACAATAAATCTATCCCATGAGAATCAGTGAACAAAATATGTAAACAATTAAGAATAGAGAGATTTGATGGAAAGGTAAAATACCAGTTAATAACCAATGAATTGAGTGGCAAGAAAACTACTAGCCAATTGGAGTTGAACATGAGGTCTGTGAAAACTGTATAAAAATAAGTTATGTGAATAAAGGATATGCTTTTTCCTGCATGAAGAAACGGAGTCCTGGATTTATTATTGCAACAGTAACTCTTTGGGCGTATACACTCCTCCTGCTCATTTAAATTTAACTTAGCACTAACAAAACATTGTTTATAGGCTTGAATGCCCAACTTCTTTCTACTCAGAAGTATAAAAAAAACAGTCCACCCTATTAGTGACCTACCTCAAGAGATGCTTAAGAGAAAGACAGACTTAAAGTGTTGGGGTTCCAAAATATGTTAATTCACACTGTTGCCCTTGAAAATTTCCACAGAGCAGCACATAAAGTTCAGAGGATTAAAATCTAGAAATTATTTTAATTATTTTAACTCCAGGAACAGTGATGTAGGGTTGCTACAAGTAAAATACCACATTAGAACCTAGCCAAGATGAAGATAACACTAACACCTGTATCAGAGCCAGTATTATGCTACTCCACTGCATGGGAGCAAGGTATCTGGCAGAGGGACCATGTTAGTCACCATTATTCCCCACGGGCATCTAATAGGGCACAAGTAGCACTACACCAAATGAGAGGTGCATTCAGAGAATGTGACTTTGTGTCATTATAGCTAAATGCTATTCACAGCTTCCCAACTGAGAATTGGAAGAATTACTATTAAATTTTATGTTAATTTTTCATTTTATATTTTTTTTATTTTCTACTAATTTTGGCAGATAAATTCAAAAGAAAAAGCAGCAGCAAATCAGCTGCTTTAATTCTAAGGCTGCTTAGGTTTGTAGATTTAATAGAGCTGCTTTCACCCTTCAGTTTTAGTCAAGCAGCAAGTAGTATATCCTATGGAAATACAAAATAAACTCAAAAGAGTCAGAAATAAAATAGTCGATGAGAACAATATAAAGCCTTAAACCAGACATCACTGCTCCAGTTGTGCACACAGCAAGTAGTAAGGAAAGATCAGAAAGCCCTGTGCACGACCAAGCTTTGTAAACTTACTGTCAAGAGTTGCCTGTGTTCTAACACTGCTGTGCCCATTCTGTAAACAAAGGAGAAATGGATTAATAAATTATCAAATAGGAATATTAAATTTTCAGACCCAACCACACACAGAACATGCTTCATGCAAAATTCTATATTCATTCTAAATTGAAAGACCAAAAAGACAGAAAATTAACTTTTTTATAGACTTTAACAAAACCACATAATAAAGTTGTCTCAAGTGTGAGGTGTACTGAACATACAGAATCTCATATACTGCCCATAATACACCCATCAGCAGGAGACCATCCCATCTACTGTATATAACATAAACTTCAGGTTCACACCAATATGAAAGAAAGAATTGCTATAACATATAGGAAATGGTTGTGCTTTTGATCTAATGCAACTCACAATTTTAACTATCCAAATTACACAGAGACGCCAATTTTTTTCCATTGAAAGATAAGACTTGAGAGGCACCAGTTGTTTTTTGGATAACGCTGGAGTACAGAAGTGGATAGCCTATGCTTGATCCTCACCAGTAAATATGAGCTAGTGCAGAAGACAAGTGTGACTGAGCCATTACATAACAAAGGCCAGGAGTAAATAAACTTACAAACTCTCACAAGTTCCTTAAATATTTGATAAAATAAATTCTCTTAAAACAAACCTACATTCCATATATAAATAGAGTAGGTGCTTTTCACTATCTCCTGAGACTCTCTCTGTCCTAGACTAGATCTCTCCTTATGCTTTTTAAAATAAAAGATGAAACTAATCTCAACTGCTGTTTAAATCCAACAAAAGAGTAATGCTGGAAGGGCCACAGTTTGGGATCAATTTTCTAGGTGCCATATTAATTTAATAAATAATATACCTTTGGATGGAAATGGTCAAGTGATGGCAAAATACTATGACTGATATTTCCATACAGAGATAGTTCCTTTTAAAAAAACTTAGCTTCAGGGAAGGAAACTCAGATAGAATCTTAAGTGTTACTAAGAATAAAGGTTAGACAGCAATTTAAGATGTCAAAACCCATAAAAGCAGAGGCTCTTATATCCCATATACAAGAAATGGCTACAAAATAGGAAAAGAAAAAACAACAGTAGCCTTGGGAATCAAAAATACCACTTGGCTTGATTAAAATATTACCATATCTGCATAATACAAGTCTAACACCAATAAGAATATTTTCTTTTTGTCCAAGTCTTATTTTGGAATTTCACTCACTGTAACTGCAACAGGGGTTGGTTCAGATGGAGCCATGGAGCTCTGGTACACTATCCTACTAAGCACAGAAGTCTGCTCATAGGAGGAAGATGTTACTGGGCTAGTGCTCTGGGATGAGCAGGTCAGACTGGAAGAGCTGATGGCAGAGGTTGTGAAGGTGGACTCCTGCACTGTATTGGATATTGGCAGATAGGTATTCAAAGGATCACTGGAAAAAGTAAAAATTATTTATCAACATGGCAAACTACATCTCAAATACCTTTGTGAAAAATATCAGCTCCTATATAGTTATCTAGAACGACCTTAAACATGCAGTCAAATTATTTATACTAGAAAATCTAATAATGAGAAAAAATATATACTTTTACTTTGGTCCCCAGTAATCACTGTTTCAAAACCATCAGCTGCACTAAGCACCATTCATCTTCCTCCTGCCAGCCCAACCAAAACAAGAGTTTACTCACAAGCACTTTTTTTGGTCATAATTTTCACCTTCTCAAAGTATATTTTTTATTAACATAAACTCTTTTTTAAACAAGTAGATCCATAAAGCCTGTTATATGATGAGAAACACACAGTCTCTTTTAACAACAGAATTCTGTCATTAAAGTATCAGTCTAACAGAACTATGCAGAGGAAAAGTACTTTAAAACATGCAGGATTGTTTTACTTTCTAAACAGCTGCTTTTTGGGTTTTTTTAGTTTACAGAACTAGAAATTAATGTGAAAGTTCATTTTTAATAATATTTCTGATTTATCTTTGGGAAACTTCTTTACTGAAGCCAATTTTTGAATGAATAGGGAAGAAAAAATGGGTTACTAGTATGTTGGCATTTATCATTTATCATTAGCCATTTTAGTATTTCAGTAAGAGGTTCAGCATAATGAAAGACTGGCTTTTTTTCTCATCCCATAGAAGCATCAGATTTGTAATCTGGTGCCAATCTACTAATACACATATATGTTACAAAGGTCATCTCTCCTGGACCAAAAAGCAGAAAAAAAAATTATGTTGTGAGGAACAAACCCTCAAACAAATTTAAAAATCAGGAAAATTAAACACAAAACCAGCAATTTTATAAAGGATAGCTTAATTATAAGATTATATACATTCATGTCATCGCCAGCTTCACACTGACCCATCAAGGGAGATTTTGATTGTAATTAGAAAATAAATTTCTTCTTTAAGATGTCATCCACAGAAAACACTTCACAGAATCACAAAATCAATTAGGTTGAAAAAGACCTCTGAGATCGAGTCCAACCTATAACCAAATAACACCTTGTCAACTAGACCTTGGCACTAAGTGCCACATCCAGTCTTTCCTTAAACACCTGCGGGGACGGTGACTACCACCATTCTAGGCAGCCCATTCCAATGTCTAATCATCCTTTCTGGGAAGAAATTCCTGCTAATGTCCAACTTGAACCTCTCCTGTCGCAGCTTAAGACTCTATCCTCTTGTCCCGTCCCTTGTTCCCTGGGAGTAGAGCCCAACCCTCACCTGGCTCCACCCTCCTGTCAGGGAGTTGTAGAGAGTGAGAAGGCCCCCCCTGAGCATCCTCAGCTCCCTCAGCTGCTCCTCATAGGACATGCACTCCAGACCCTTCACCAGTTCTGTTGCCTTTCTCTGGACTCATTCCAGCACCTCAATGTCCTTCCTGAATTGAGGGGCCCAGAACTGAACACAGGACTCGAGGTGTGACCTCACCAGTGCCAAGTATGGGGGAAAAATCATTTCCCTGGCCCTGCTGGCCACACTATTGCTGATACAGGCCAGGATGCCATTGACCTTGGCCACCTGGGCACACGTTCACCTTACATGTCATCATATTTCCCCCTCTCATTATATGGCAATTGTGCCTTGATGTTTTTGGCGCAAACTTGACCCCTTAAAGAAGACATGCAAGAATGCAGGAGGGGAACTCACACATACTTGACAGATTTTGAGTACAAGCTATTGTTGGTTGCCTGGCTGGTATTCTCACTGCTTGAAGTTGATCCAAATTCTGTGAGCGTAGGCTCTGATCCAAACTCCAAAGCTCCAAATTGAACATTTAATCCTGTCACATCTGCTGATCCAGGCATCTCCACTGCAGAGGCAGGAATCTTAAAGGAGGAAAAAATCCAACATAATTCCTTTGCATGCACTATCTGTATTAAAGATATAAGTAACTGACACTCTTGTCCCCTAACTACAGGCTTCTTCAGTTACTGGCTCAGCCTTTGTTGCTAACTAGATCTGTGACAACCCCTCACTTTACATAAATTAACTACATTCTTGTAACCTGAAATTAATTCATTGATTCTGTGCCCTGATCCGGAGCGGAAAGAGTAAGCCATACTACTCTACAATATCAGTGTCATCTGTGATCATCCCGCTCAGCCAATATTCATCTTGTGGCTACTAAGTCAATCCAAAAATCACATAGCAACAGTCATTTTCAACACAGAACAATTAGATATTTGCTTAGAAAAGACATCACTGTATTTTGAACCTAAAAACTCTTCAGCTTTGAATTTCCTGCTTTATAAACAAGAAACAGACCATCATCTTTGCTCTCCTTCTTCCTAGAAACTTATATATATAGAATCATTAAGGCTGGAAAAGACCCTTAAGATCAAGCCCTACCATTAATCTAGGTCCACAACTAAACCATATCTCTAAGCACCACATCGATGTTTTTTAAATACCCCCACCACCTTCCTGGGCAGCCTGTTCCAATGCTTGACAACCCTTTCTGTAAAGAATTTTTTCCTAATATCCTATCTAAACCTCCCTGGGTGCAACTTGAGGCCATTTCCTCTTGTCTTGTCAATTGTTACCTGGGAGAAGAGACCGACCCCTGCCTGGCTCCATCTTCCTGTCAGTTGTAGAGAGGGAGAAAGTCCCCCTGAGCCTCCTTTTCTCCAGGTTAAGCCCCCCCAGCTCCCTCAGCTGGTCCTCCTAGGACTTGTGCTCCAGCCCCTTCACCAGCTTCATTACCCTTCTCTGGACTTGCTTCAGAACCTCAATATCCTTCCTGAACTGCGGGGCCCAGAACTGGACACAGGACTCGAGGTGTAGCCTCACCAGTACCAAGTATAGAGGAACAATCACTTCCCTGGTCCTGCTGGCCATACTATTGCTGATACAAGCTTTTGTATGCTTATATGTTTACTAAGGACAAACTCAATTACCCACCTTGGATGCTGGAGTTATTCTCCGTTTTGGTGGTTTTATCTGCTTCTGCTGGGTTTGGCGAGCAGTCACTTCCTGGTTATCCATAGATATAGTGGGGAGCTGTAACATTTTGCTAACAGCGGTAGAGGTGTCTACTGGTGATGGCTTGTGGAGTTTTACCTGGGAGGAGGACTCCAGCCTAGGAGGAGGAACAGGGGCTGTCTGTGTTTGTTGTTGCTGTCGCTGGGTCAGATGGCTTAGAACTCGGGATGGTTGAGGCTGTGATTTCAAGTCTGGTCAGTGTTGGGAAAAAGAAACATAAAAATTAAAGCATTGAACTCTGCTCTTCATGCTTCTACCCTTTATGAAACAATCTGGGTGACCTGACAAAGGGGGAGAAATAAGATGTGTGGAGTTTGTTTTGAAAACAGCATTCACTCCTCTGCATTCCTGCTCCTGGACTGTGCTCATCTGAGGCATGGACGAACAGCGGCATGGGGTCCTGTTTTGCTCTTAGTTTTAGCTAGCTGAGGCAGAGAAGCTCTCTGGTCTGTTTTTTTCCTTTTTTATCTGGACCGTTTAAACTTGTCCTGGACTGAAAAACCCAGAGAGACACCCAGATCTCATGTTTGCACCCCTCTGGGGCCCAGGATGGCATTTTTCCAGCACTGGAAGAACTGATAAGAGACTGAGCAAGCTGAGCTACCCACAGCAACAACTTTCTGAATTTACCATGCCCCTTCAGAGCAACGAGAGGTTTTATTGTTTCATATTATTCATTCTTTATGCTTGTGGGCACTTTGTTAAATAAATCGTTTTTTCCACTTTTCTCCAAGGAACTTCTTTTCCCAGACCGGTTGTGGGGAGAGGCTGTTTGGGTTTACTTCCCAGAGGGACCCCATTCAGGGGTTCTCTCACAAATTTGCTCTAAACCAGGACAAACAGACTCACACCCAGACATCTGCCCTGTTGGCCTTCCCTTGGATTCCTCCCCATGAACCCTCAACTGTATCATCACCATCATTAAGCTCCAGGGAATCAAGACACTCCCTAACATACAGGGCTACCCCACTGCCTCTCCTTCCTTGCCTGTCGCTTCTGAAGAGTTTATAGCCATCCATTGCAGCTTTCCAGTTGTGTGAATCACCCCACCATGTTTCCATGATGGCAGCTATGTCATAATTTTCCTGCTGCACCATGGCTTCCACCTCCTCCTGTTGTCCATGCTGTGTGCTGGTGTAGACGCATTTCATTTGGGCTATTGATCCTGCTGCCTTTTTGGGGGGAAGAAGCTCCAACTCCTGTGTGACCATTCTCAGGCACTTCTGGGATTTCTAACAAATCAATAATCCTTGTGTCTTTGCTGCCTCATGGATCTCCATCTGATGCCGTTTAGGTTTTGCCTTTTTTTCTTTTATATGTTCTCTGTATTCTTCACACATATTTGTAGCTCTGTAGTCTGTATTAGTGACTAGTTTTCTCAGTACTTTTCCATGGCCTTTCCTTAGGCAGAAAGACAAAACAAATTCCAGAGCTTCAAGCCCCAGGAGGTACAAGGCTCCATGCTATCTTGATTCTTCCTGGGAACCAAGGCCGAGAACAACTCTTCGAGATGCATTCTCATAGACAAAGTACAATTAGTGCTGAAAGGAGGGCTCCAGAGAAGGGGCTTGACCTGGGAAGGAATTGCATCACCCCTTGTCCTCCTAATTGGTGCTTTTTATCAATTATGCTAATTTCCAAAAACCTATAAAAATGTACTCACCCCTGGGGGGCGGTGGGCTTTTGTGGACATGTTTCCATAACTGCCTCTTATGGCCTTCAAATAAAGATCCCCTTTTATATTACCTTCTTACTAAAATTATCTCGAGTTTCATTTCCAGGTTGGGAAAAAGGCAACATATCCCCTACCTCCACTGAGATGGCAGACCTAAGGACCTCACTGGCACATTGTCCCTCAAACACTGGTGTGCTGCTCAAAGGCTTCTCTCTAGTGAGCATGGGTTTATCCCCTTCCCCCTTCAAATCTAGTTTAAAGCTCTCTCAGCGAGCCCTGATAACTCCTGTACAAAGATCCTTTTCCTGTTTTGAAACAGGTGGACCTCATCTGTTGCCAGCAGGCCTGGTTTGCGTAAACTGACCCATGATCACAACAAAACAAAATTCTGATGGTGACATCAGGCTCAGAGCCAGGTATTCATCTACTGGCTCTTCCTGTTTCTTCCCTGTCATGGGTTGGCACAGTTTGGTTTTTTAGTTATGGAGGAATTGCTTTAGAAAGGACAGGGACCTATCAGAAGGCTAGTTTGGGATATTGGCATCTGTTTTGACCACTGAGAATGTCAGCTGTGACTTTGGGAAGTACCCATATAAAAACCCCTGATTTCCTGCAGGTCAGCCTCTTTTCCCTTTGGCCAGAGAGAGAAAGGTAACATCGTACGGCAGCCAGGGGTCGGCCGGGCCCCGCTGCCCTGGCTGGGCAGCCGGGGCCAGGCTTGCCCAGGCCCAGATGAGCAGCCCTGGCCGGGCTGTGCCTCCAGGCCCCATCTGCTGCCAGCAAGGGGGGGGGGGCCAGGCAGGCCTGTCGGCCGGGCCCCTGATACCAGTTACGGGCCTGGCTGGGCCAGGCCCACCCCGATTTACACTGAGGGGTGGGTAAAAAAGGCATTTATGATCCTGCCTGGTTTTTTTTATTCCTGACTGCCCAGGTGCTCTGACCTCTGATCTTTCTGCGTGAGTTCTTCCCCCTCGTGAGTTCTTTCCCCCCTCACCAGCGAAGCCTTGAAAATCTAACACCATGAGCTGCATCGAGAGAGAAAAGACTCTGGGCAGATTTAACCCTTTCCTGGCAAAATGAAGCTTCCAAGGCTTAACCCTTCGCCGCGAGAGAAAATAAAGGGACACAGTGAACATAGAGAAGAAACAGCATGAAGTCAGTGGAGCAAGAGTGAAAAGACTACTGAGACAGGGGGCTGAGGAGTTTGTCATTCCATTCTTATTGAGCCATGGAAATGAACTCTATATTTAGATTATCCCTTTAAATCATGGGAAAGATATGCATTTGGGGAGATGATTCTTTAGATTTGTGTGTGGATTTGAGCAAAGGTGTTTGTGATGGACTAGGTGATATTAATCCTATAAGATGCTTGAACAGAGATAGAGCTAAGAAGTCCTCTCTGCCAGTGAAGAAGTGAGAAGATATCTCTGTTCCTTGAGATGAAGAACCCTTTGCCTTTGCAGTTTTTCATCTTTAAAAGCTGACACCCCAGTATGCAAAAGTCTAAGACCCATGACCCATAAGCAGCTTGAGAACCTGCTAATGGGAGGGGTCACAAAAGCAGGTTTCCTTGGGCGGCTGTTTTTGTGACAGTTAAAAAAACTCACAAGAGAACTGTTCTAGGTTGTCAGTGGGATCCATGACTCTAAGAGAGACTCTTCTCCTAAAGATTGGTGAAAGACTATTTTCAGATGGTGAAAATGACTGATAATCATAGGTTTTGTCTCTTTTATGTTGTTTTGTAGGAAAGTTAAGTTTGTAGGAGGAGGGAAGAGTGTTTTTGGAGTTTCATTGTTTTGGTTTAGTTTTTTCCCCAACTTTCTTTTTCCATTCTTTTAGTGTATGTTAATAAGACTATTTGTTTATTTTTAAGCTTGAGCCTGCTTTGCTTTTCTCCTAATCTTTCTCCCAGAAAAAGAGAAGAAACACTAAGACCACTACACTAAATTTGGCAACCAGAATTTGGCGAACGTGAAACCACTACATTAATTGGTGTTTCTGCCTGGTTATTGAATTAAAACCATTACATTCCCTCATCATTCCCTGCAACTGGAAGCACTTCTTGTGCTCCTGATCCCTTAACCAGTCACCCCAAGACCCTGAAGTTTCTCTTGACTGCCCTCAGACTTCTTGTTGCAACTTCATCACTGCCTACCTGAAAAATCAATAATCTGAGTGTTGTACCAACATAGAAAGCTTTCTCTTCACATCTTTTACCTGGGCCCCAGGGAGGCAGCAGACTTCGTAAAGAAGTGGGTCTGGTCTGCATGTGAAGCCTTCTGTTCCTTTCAGAAGTGAGTCACCTATGACAATGACCTTTTTTTCTTTATGGAAGCAGTTTTGACACAGGGCATAGGCTGACTTAACCTTGGTGACACCTCCATGCCACATGAACCACTGTCCTCATTACTGTTTGTTGCTGTGTATTATTAGGGTTTATATTGTATTTCATTTTTATATTGGGTTTTGTAATGGTTTCTTCTGCACTCCCCTGGAAAATGTATCATCCCGAGGTTTGTCCCTGCCCCTTTTCCCTGCCCATTCTCCCATATTGTTCCCTTCCTGGAATGTAATCCAACTCTGTTCCACTCCCACCTTAGCCCTGATTGGGTAGTGGCTTGTCCCTGCCTTTAGCCCCTTCCCCTTGATATAAGCCAGAAAAGCACGTGGAAAGCCCTCTTGGCTGGGGGACAGGGAAGAGGCTCCTGACCCAGGTGGGGGCAGGGCCACAGAAGAAAGACCAAATAAAGCCCTGATTTCCCCTGGATCAAGTGCAGACCTTCCTTTGCCATCGATGGGGACCTACTCTCTCTAAAGGAAAAGGTTCACAGCTACTCCTGGGATTTTTGAGGCCCTGAGGAAAAAATCCTTCCAACTGTGGTTTGTCTCTCAAGCTAGCTGAGGCAAAAACAGCTCCGAGGGAGAGACTAACCACAATTGTTCAGCTCCACTTGCAGAGCCTCATACCTATTATGCCAGGGCACATGGGGAGGTGGGGTAGTCACAGATGAGTTGTGCCTGCTGCATTGGGTAGGAACTTGTCACCATTACCCCCTATCTTTTAGGTCACCATGTTAAGCCAAGCAGAAAGAAGACAGGATCTTCCCTATCATGTGCCTTGTCTGACTGGTGGGCCTGTTTCAGGAAAGGTAGGGTTTGGTTCCAGTAGTCTCTTCCTTGCACTCCCTGATACTCCTCAACCTACTCACCTCCCAGAGTTGTCACTAAGCAGAGGAATTCCTCTACTTGAGCACACCTCCCACAGGTGTGCTCACTACTGCTGTCCAATACTGGTATAAGAGCAGGGCACACCCTGTAGCCTGACACCTGGGTGACAGCATGTTCCCACCGGAGCTCTGTCTAGGCAGCTGTTTCAGTCATGGTGTGCAGAGCTTAGAGAGGTTGGCTGTGGCTGTCTGCCAGGTGGATACCATTGCTCCCTGATTGAGCTGGCAGGGCCTCCTACACAACCTGCCGCACCACTACCTGGCTTAAGTGCCACAGGGGGCGGCCACCATTACTCCTGGCCCTGCCCATGCCTCGTCAGTTACTCTCATACAAGCTGCTGGCTCCTGATGGGTCTCGGTGCTCTCCTGGGGTTTCCCCAGCTCAGGACACCATCACCAACCACTTCCTATAGATCCTCTGCTCTCCTGCAAAACGCACCTGCACCAGAGTGTAGAAGGGGCTAACAGCAGGCCTGTTAGCTATAGGAGGGAGAAGTTGAGAAGCAAGAAGAAGCTGATAAAGAGCTTTCTTCAAGGCTGTTACCAAGGAGACCGAGAGAAGAAAAGAACAGAAGAAAGATAAGGAGAGAAGTTTGCAGCTGGATGAAGTATTTTTAGAAGTCACTGTTACTTTCCACCTATGGTGTTATGTTGATTTATTGTAACCAATAGCTGGGGTAGAAGAAGTATAAACAATTAGAAAGTGTATAAAAGGTCAGCCATTTTCGATAATAAACAGTTGCCGTTTGAGACTGCTTCTGGTCTCTGCTTTGTATCGTGACCGCCTCAACTGCGACACCAGAGCTGCTTGCCTTGGCTTTCTTAAAAAATATAAAAGTAAACCTATTCATACAGTGATATAACATTATCACACATTAGGCCTCAAAAACTGATATGGATTATTTTAGTCAAACACTGTAAGTTTTACGGCAATTAACTGTGCCGATAAAATGCGATTACTTCTGAGGGGTCTAGAGTTGCAACTTAGTGGTATTATGAGTTAGGATTCCCCTGCCCCTACAAAAGAAATTATTTTCAACAGAAATAGGAAGTCATCTACCATCTAAATATGGCTGAAAGTCAAGAGACACTGGATGCTGACAGTTTTTTTCCCAAGACTTCCCCTTTCATATTTTCAGACACTAAAAGTATCTCAGAGCACTGGTCAACAACTGTAAGAGATCCACAGCATTTGCAGTGTGAAGGTTTTTTTAATCCAGTTGAAGTGTATTAGAAAGCAACTTAAAATGTACATAAACATTTTTTCATAATTTCTGCAAGTCAAAGATTATAACTGCTACTAAATTGGCTGCTTATCTATCTGGAAACATACATTCACACAGCAGAGAGATACAAGAGCTATCATTCTTCACAGTGAGAATACTGCTAGGAACTACACTGTAAAACCAAGTTTGTGTCATTTTAACTGTTTCTACTAATTTTACTCAATTAAATGAAAAATACATACAATTATGAATAGAAAAAATGGGTAACTTGCATCATTTTCAGCACACATAGACTTCACACTAGGGAAAGAATACTGAGTTGTGATGCACATTATGAAGAAATTATATAGTACTCATTCAAAATTCATGCAATGATGCAAAGAGAAAAAATTGGGGAAAAAGACAAAATATGGTACAACCTAGAAGCAGCATAGGCACACTGAAAATAGGTATTTTCCAGGATTTGTTAAGAAACAAAGTATACAGGTTTTGGCTGGGGTAGAGTTAATTTTCTTCCCAGTGGCTGGTATGGGGCTGCACTTTGGATTTATGCTGAACACAGGGTTGATATTATAGTTACTTTTGTTATTGCTGAGCTTACACAGAGTCAAGGCCTTTTCTGCTCCTTGTATAGCCACGCTGGGGAGGGGGCTGGGGGTGCATGGGAGGTTGGGAGGAGACACAGCTGGGACAGGTGATCCCAACTGACCCAAGGGATATTCCAGACCATGAGACATCATGTTCAGTATATAAGATGGGGGAAGAAGGAGAAAGAGGAGGACATTTGGAGTGATGGCATTTGTCTCCACAAGTCACTATTGCACATGATGGAGCCCTGATTTCCTGGAGATGGCTGAACACCTGCCTGCCCATGGGAAGGGGTGAATGAATTCCTTAGTTTGCTTTGCTTGTGTGTGTGGCTTTTGCTTTCCCTATTAAACTGTCTTTATCTCAACCCATGAGTTTTCTCACTCTTACCCTTCCGATTATCTCCCCAGTCCCACTGGTGGGAGAGGGAGTGAGCGGCTGCACAGGGCTTGGTTGCTGGCTGGGGTTAAACCACGACACAAAGTTAGATCAAAATTCTACTGGAATATTCAAGCACATTATCATGGGTTGGCACAATTTTGTTTTCTAGGTATAGAGAAATGTAAAACATTTTTCCCTGCCCTGACCGTAGCGTGGGTTGAGGGGGGGAGGACAAGGACCTATCAAAAAGGAGGCTGGGATATTGGCAGCTAAGTTGACCAATGAGAAGTGTCAGTGCGACTTTGGAAGGAACATTTAAAACTAATTTGCTGCTGACCGCCCGCTCTCTTGCTTCGGTGATCTGCTATGAGGTAACATTGTAGTCGGGCCAGGCCTGGCCCAGGTTGGGCTCTGCTGCCCCTCTGGGTGGCCAGGCCGGGCCCGGCCGGGCCTCCAGAAGATGCTGCCTGCATGGAGAGTGGGGCGAGCCCAGGTTGGGCCCCCCATTGCCGGCTGGGCAGGGTCTGGCTGAGCCTCTGAGAACTGCTGCCCACATGAGAGCAGCCCAGGTGAAGCCTTTTTACAGCTTAGTGATAGCTCCGAGCTGGACGACCCTGGATGAGACCGAGGGGTGGAAAAAAGGACATTTATCAGCTTCTTCTACCAGCACAGCCTTGCAATTTTTTTTCTTCAGCCCTGCAGCCTGGTGTGTGCACATGGCCTTTGCAAGCCCGGGCAAAATTTAACCCTTTCTTAGCAACATGGAACTTTTAAAGCACAATTCTTCCTCGAGAAAAAGAAGAAAGAAGAAAACAGAAGGTACATGGAACAGACACTGCATGAAGTCAGATTAGAAGTGAAAGAACTAATAATATTGGAATAGGATTGAAGAAGTGGACATTTTTAACCAGACTTTTCTAAGGTAAATTATGAAGAAATAAACTGTTCTTTGCAGCATCTTAGTATTAGGGTAGAATGCTATTCTAATCAAAATTAAGGACTGATGTAATAGAGATTTATTTGGGAACTTTGAAACCCCTGCTCCTGAGTCAAAAAGGAGGTCTCAGCCTTTTGAGATAAAGATAATTTTAGATCAGAAGAAGTATTCGTAAATAATACCCCAGATACACTGAGAAGCTCTGCGGATAGAACATCACAGTCTGCGAAAACTCCAGGCGGCATCAGAAGGTGTAACAATGAGAGCACTGGACTATTTTGTCTTATAGCAAACATCTTCATAAAAAGATCTTAGAAAGACTCTTCTCCTAGAGTAATGAGTATCACAGAATCACAGAATTTTTAGGTTGGAAGAGACCTTCAAGATCATCGAGTCCAACCCATCTCTAATACCTCAACTAGACCATGACACCAAGTGCCACATCCAGTCTTTTTTTAAACACTTCTAGGGATGGTGACTCCACCACCTCCCCAGGCAAGCCATTCCAGTACTTTATCACTTCTTCAGTGAAAAACTTTTTCCTAATATCCAGCCTATATCTCCCTTGTCACAGCTTGAGACTGTGTCCTCTTGTTCTGTCTGTTGTTGCCTGAAGAAAGAGACCAACCCCCAGCTGAGTACAGCCACCCTTCAGGAAGTTGTAGAGAGTGATAAGGTCACCTCTGAGTCTCCTTTATTCCAGCCTAAACAACCCCAGCTCCCTCAGTCATTCTTCATACGGCTTGTGCTCCAAGCCCCTCACCAGCCTCATTGCCCTCCTCTGGACGCGCTCAAGCATCTCAACGTCCTTCCTAAACTGAGGGGCCCAGAACTGGACACAATACTCAAGGTGTGGCCTCACCAGTGCAGAGTACAGGGGAAGAATGACCTCCCTGCTCCTGCTGGCCACCCCATTCCTGATACAGGCCAGGATGCCATTGGCCCTCTTGGCCACCAGGGCACACTGCTGGCTCATGTTCAGCCGGTTGTTGACCAATACCCCCAGGTCCCTTTCCTCCTGGGCACTGTCCAGCCACACCATCCTCAGCCTATAACATTGCAGGGGGTTATTGTGGCCAAAGTGCAGGACTCAGCACTTGGATTTATTAAACTACATCTTGTTAGACTCTGCCCATCTGTCCAACTGTCCCAGGTCTTTCTGCAAAGCCCTTTGTCCTTCCAACAGGTCAACACACGCTCCCAGCTTAGTGTCATCTGCAAATTTACTAATGAAAGACTCCATGCCTTCATCCATGTCGTCAATAAAAATATTGAACAGAACTGGCCCCAGCACAGACCCCTGAGGGACACCACTAGTGACTGGCCGCCAGCTGGATGCAGCACCGTTCACCACCACTCTCTGAGCCCGGCCATCCAACCAATTCCTAACCCAGCAAAGAGTGCTCTTGTCCAAGCCACGAGCTGCCAGCTTATTTAGGAGTATGCTGTGGGAGACACTGTCAAAGGCTTTGTTGAAGTCCAAATAGACAACATCCACAGCCTTCCCTGCATCCACCAGGCGGGTCACCTGGTCATAAAAGGTGATCAGGTTGGTGAAACATGATCTACCCCTCCTAAACCCATGCTGGCTGGGTCTGATACCCTGGCCATCCTGTAAGTTCTGTGTGATGGCACTTAATATAAACTGTTCCATTATTTTGCCAGGTACTGAGGTCAGGCTGACTGGTCTATAATTACCAGGATCCTCCTTTGCACCCTTTTTGTGAATGGGTGTCACATTGGCCAGCTTCCAGTTGTTGGGAACCTCACCAGTGAGCCAAGACTGATGGCAGATGATGGAGAGTGGCTTAGCAAGCTCATCTGCCAGCTCTCTCATCACCCTGGGATGGATCCCATCTGGTCCCATAGATTTATGTATATCCAGGCATTTCCGCAGTTCTCTGACTGCCACCTCTTGGATAATGAGGGGACCATTCTGCTCCCTGACACCATCTACCAGCCCAGGAGGGCAGTTGTCTTGAAGGCAAGTCGTCTCCTCACTAAAAACTGAGGCAAAGTAGGCATTAAGCACTTCTGCCTCCTCCTCGTCTGCAGATATTAAGTTCTCTCCCTTGTCCAGTAAAGAACAAAGGTTGGTTTTACCCTTCCTTTTAGCATTAATATATTTGTAGAAACATTTTTTATTATCCTTTACAGAAGTTGCCATTCTAAGTTCAAACTGAGCTTTGGCCTCCCTAATTTTTTTCCTACATGCTTTAGCAGCTCCCTTAAATACTTCCTGAGAGACCTGACCCCCCCTTCCAAAGCTGATACATCCTCTTTTTATTCCTAAGTTCCTCCAAAACCTCCTTGCTCATCTAGGCTGGACGTTTACCCCGTCAACTTACCTTTCAGCACACAGGGACAGTCTGTTCCTGTGCCCTCAAAATCTCTGTTTTGAGGCATGCCCAGCTTTCCTGAACTCTTGTTTTTAAGGGCTGCTTCCCAAGGGATGTTCTGAATAAGTCTCCTAAACAGGTCAAAGTCTGCCCTCCGGAAGTCCAATGCAAGGGTTTTACTGGTGCTCCTCCTGACTTCACCAAATATTGAGAACTCTATTATTTCATGATCACTCTGCCCCAAGCGACCTCCAACCACCACATTTCCCACCAGTCCATCTCTATTTGCAAACAGCAGATCTAACAGTCCCTCCCCTGGTGGGTTCACTCACCAGCTGTGACAAAAAGTTGTCCTCCATACACTCTAAAAATTTCCTGGACTGCCTCTTTTCTGCTGTATTAAGTTCCCAGCAGATGTCTGGTAGGTTGAAGTCACCCACAAGAACAAGGGCTGATGATCCTGAAACATTACCTAGCTGCTTATAGAATAAGCTATCCACCTCTTCTTCCTGGTTGGGTGGACGATAACAGACTCCCAGCAGGATGTCAGCCTTGTTGGCTTTCCCCTTAATTCTTACCCACAGGCATTCAACTCCATCTTCCTTAGTTTCAATTCCTACAGTATCAAAAGTCTGCTTAATATAAAGGGCCACCCCTCCACCTCTTCTTCCTTGCCTGTCTCTTCTGAAGAGCTTGTAGCCATTGAGTGCAGTGCTCCAGCCATGTGAGTCATCCCACCATGTTTCTGTGATGGCAGCATCATAGCTTTGCTGTTGCACCATGGCCTCCAACTCTTCTTTTTTGTTATCCATGCTGCATGCATTGGTATACATGCACCTCAGCTGGGCTACTGACTTCGCCCCTAACTCAGCCTTGCAACCCTTGGGCCTGCTTCCAGACAGCCCAGCTGCATCCCCTTCCTCCTTCAAACCTAGTTTAAAGCCCTCTCAACAAGTTCTGCCAGTTCATGAGTTAAGAATCTTTTGCCCTTAACAGAGAGATGTATCCCATTTGGTTCCAGCAGAGCAGGTGTTGTAAAAATTTCTCCATGATCAAAGAATCCAAAATTTTGCCGATGACACCAACCCTTAAGCCACTTGTTGATGATGTGGGTTCTCCTGTTTCTTTCATCATTTTCCTCTGCCACCAAAGGGACTGAGCAGAACACTACCTGTGCTCCTGCCCTATCAATTGCCTGACCCAGTGCCCTAAAGTCTCTTTTAATTGCCTTGACACTCCTCTTTTCAATCTCATCACTGCCAGCCTGGAGTATCAGCAGTGGGTAATAATCAGAGGGCTGAATCAGCACAGGAAGTCTCTCAGTGATATTTTGTACCCGAGCCCCAGGGAGGCAGCAGACCTCCCTGTGGGATGGGTCCAGTCGACATATGGGGCCTCTGTTCCTCTCAGAAGGGAGTCACCTACTACGATTACCCTTCTTCTTGATGTTAGAGGTGGTGATGCATCTTTCAGGTGAATCATAATTGGGGGACTCACAGGGCAGACAATTTTCTTCTAAATCATCTAGTTGGCCCTCTAGATCCAGGACCTCATATCTATTCTGAAGTGGCACCTGGCTGAGGGAAGGGGAGGAGTTTTTGTTATTATCTCCCTGAGCAGGGACCCATTTCCACTCCTCTTCATTTATCAGGTGCCCTTCTATTACCTGAGAGCAGGAGGCATGTAAGTCCTCAGACTCACAGTCAGAGGCCTCCCTTAAAGATGGAAGGGCTGAACTCCACCAGTCTATTTCCATTTCACTTTCTCTGATACTTCTTAATCTTTCAACTTCCTCCCTAAGCTCAGCCACCAGTGAAAGGAGATCGTTCACCTGTTCACACTGTAGGCAGGCCTCCTCCACAGCACCCCCTAAAGCCATCGATAAGCTCAAACACTCTGGGCAGGAATGGGTCCGTACAGACACATCCTTTTTGGAGGGCTCTATTTGGTCACATACACTTATACCAACCACAGTTTTTGACCGTGTAGAAACCATTACTAGCAGACACCCCAAAAGCAACCAGGCAGCAGAAATACTTCGAACAACACAGAGGACACCTTACTTGCAACTCTGCCTGCACAAACTGACGTGGGAACTGCCTTGTCCACACCCCAGTGACTCACCACACCCCTGTTTGCCCACTCCAGGTCGCCGTGCTCCCCAGAGACCTCTTATAATCAGCCACTCAGTATCAGCACAGGAAGCTCCACCCCTTGCTCCTCAATGACTCACAAATGCTAATCACTCACCTGCTCAACTATCTTATAATCAGCCACTCAGTATCAGTACAGGAAGCTCCAACCCTTGCTCCTCAATGACTCACTTAGTTTTGTCTAAGTGGTAAAACTGACTGAAAATCCTAAGTTGTGTCTTTCTATGTTGTTCAATAAGAAAGTTAATAGTTTGTAAGAGGAAAGAAGCGTGCTTTAAGGTATCATTCTGTTTTAGTTTAAGTTTTCTTGTTTCTCAACTTTTTTTTCTTTCCTCAGTCTTTTAATATATGTTAATAAAACTATTTTTGTTCATTTTTAAGCTTAAGCCTGCTTTGTTTATTTTTCTCCTAATCTCTCCCTCCCACAAAAATATTAACACTAAAACCCCTATATTAATTAGTGTTTCCACCCAGTTTTATTAAATTAAAACCATTACACACATTAAATCAAAGATCCCATTACATGAAGGCTCAACAACCTCTAAAAATTCAATGACATTTATAGATAGACTTAAGCCTCTCAAAACTAAGTTTGTGATATAATGTCTATTACCAGCAACTAAGTGTAACACAATGCTGTAACCAATTATATTATTAGGATTATGCTTATTTAAAAAAGCTTTTAATTTAAGGCCATTTTAAATTGCTATTGGTATTAAGACATCTTATAGGCTAACAGAGAGAGAAAGCTATGTCAAAGCACTTACCAAACTGACTAAGGACCGAGGCCTGGGTAATGGGCGGTTTTCGATCCCAGGATGATGTGGTAGTGGTAGTAGAACTATTATTGTTTTGTTGAGAGGTAAACTGACCCAAACCTGGAGATTCCAATTGGTCCAAGATTTGGGATCCAGTAGAGTTTGTCAGTTTAGGAGACCCACATTCTCCAAAGCCAGAACAAAGAACTGCAGACTACCAAGAGACAAAAAAAAAAAAAAAGGGGGAAAGAGTGGAGTTGAGTATTTATTTAAGAAATAATTTAGTTGAGTATTTAATAAATAATTTGAACACAACCATGACCATAGGGTCAATGCTTACAGCTGCTATTTGGCAGCAACCAAAACCTCTTCAGTCCTAGATTACTAAGTCACAGAATTGTTAGGGTTAGAAGGGACCTCTGGAGATCATCCAGTCCAACTCGTTGCCAAGGCAGGGTCACCCAGAGCAGGTGACACAGAAGCATGTCCAAGTAGGTTTTGAACATCTCCAGAGAGGGAGACTCTACACTCTCCCTGGGAAACTGTTGTAGAGCTTTGCCACCCTCAATGTAAAGAAGTTCTTCCTCATGTTGAGGCATTACTTCTTGTGTTTTAGTTTATGACCAGTAAAAAAATCAGCAGTTAGATCATATGACCAGACCCTCTCTGGTTATCACTGATATAACTTCATCACTGATTACGACAATACTGATTTTCTTTAATCCATGCATCTTAAAATAGCATGCATTTACTAATAGTTGCATTTATTCTGTGAAAATCAGTTTAAGTGCCCAATTTCAAGCCCTCACAATTGACTCAGAAATAATCAGGTTTCCACAAAAAGCAGTCAGATATGTGTTTGGAAATAACACATCAAAGTTTTCTGTCATAGAACTCTTCACTATAAACAAGTGATTTCATCCTAAATCAGTATGCAGTAAATGCATCTGCTCTCTACTCAAAAATTAATACAAGTACTTCACGTGAACTGAGAAACAACTACTTAGCAAAACCAGAAAAAAAAGTAAACTTGATTTTGTGTGTGTGAATGGAAGGAAAGAAATTAAGAATTCCTTCAACACTTGCAACCTGAATTTTATAAATACTGAACCATCTCATTAAATGGCCAGTACTGGAAAAGTTATTTAACCTGAAATATTTATTCATTAGGAATATTTAGAAAGCATAAGATATTTTTACCAGACTTTGAGGAGAATAAGAGTTTACAGCACTGGAGTTGCCAGTTCCTGATGCCATCTGGGTGCTGTGCTGAGAATTTGTGAAGACTAGGGCTTGGCCAAAGGTCTGTTGCTGAGGAGCCTCAAAGGAGTTGTCTTCTGTCTCTTGGGTAAGGGTCACAGGCTTTTCGGGCTTTTGAAGCAGTGTTACCAAATCAGTGCTGCAAGACAGAGCAAAGTTTGGCTGGAATAAACACAATGATTAGACTGTGCTGAAACTGAAGAAAGTACTAATACTAAAGCTGCCATACCAGCAACAGAATTATTAATGATTAAGTCTGTCACGGAGACACACAAAGCAGTCACACGCAGACAAGAGATTTCGCAAGGCAGAGGTCCTTCCGAACCAGCTCCCAGCTAAGAGAGCGGAGAGAAGAAGCCCCTTTGTTTATTTTTTACTTTTTATACATTTCTGGGTCTAGCAGAAGATTGGCTTTTTGGGGTTTCCACCCCTCAGCCTCAGTGGCCAGACCAATTGTCAGTTACAATTGTTTTCAGGTTAGAAATATTCAAACAAAGGACAGAGAATGAAAAACAAAGGATTTGTTTATATTACATCTGTGGGAAAGGTAGAAAACTGCTCTTAATATTGTACAATAACAAAAAAGATCTGACACCATTTAAGAAAATCAAAAGGCTCAGAAAAACCAGGGTAACATAAGTCTTTTCAAATATTGCTTGCCTGCTATACAAAAGAGGTAGAATAGATGTTTTTGCCAGAAAATAAAATTCTGCTAGCTGAAACTTACCACTACAGCTAGAATATAAATTGTCTTTGTTCTCATTTAAAACATTATCAAATGTTTATCATCATGTATCACATAAATAACCTATATGATTAATATAACCAAGTAACTGGAGACAAGTCATAAAAGATACATTGTGTTTAAGCTGATCCCACCTGCCAACTCTTTATATATATTGATAATTCACGTTCTCTGTATATCGCAGAGAGCAAGGGATCAGTCCTACCTCTGTATGGGGTAGGTAGACAGACAGTAAAGAATGAAGTCACATGCAGCAACTGAGTGAGTACGTGATGGTATGGAAGTCATAAGATCAGCGGAAATAAAAGCTACGTTTCTCAGATAGTAGGCAAATATCCAAAATTACTTTACCATACATACCTGAGCAGGATGAGAAATGTGAATTTTCTTACATTTAACATGGCCTACTAACACCTACATATGTTTAACACAGGTTTATCCAAGGAAAAGCAAAGCATTCAGACAATAAAATAAATCTACTCAAGAAATTCTGACTTAAGTTTATCCTAAATATACCACAGGCTTGGGCTGAAGAGCTGCTTCCAGCATTTTGATTAGCATGGATTTTTTTAATGTCCAAGCCTTTCTTATGGCAAGTAAAACCAAACAAACAACCAAAACAAAAAAACACAAACCACAAAACAATACACCAGAATTTGAGCTGATGAACTAAAATAATTTCTAACATAAATTGAGAGACATCCACTGGAAGAATATTTGCATTAAAACAATGAACATGTGAGCATATCACAGAATAGTTAGGGTTGAAAGGGACCTGTGGAGATCATCTAGTCCAACCCTCCTGCCATATCACCTTTAAGAAGGAAAGGAATGGAATATAAACTGTAAGCCAACTGACACCATGCCTCCTCCAGGTCACACCCACGTTATAATGAAAATTTTGCTGCAGTCTGAAGTATAGCAGTACAGCTGTATCAGGATGTTTGGGACCATTAGGCCATCTAGTTTTCAGATCTCATGCTATCCAACTACAGAAGTCTTCATCATACAACCTTAACCTGCTCTCTGAGGCTAATGCAGGCAGCTGATTCCACATAACTGGCCAGGCATTTGGTGAAGACAAAGACAAGCAAAGGCAGCAACTGCCATATTTTTTCTATTCTCTATCTTAACTCTATATCATCAGTTAAGGCAAATAATTGTGATGGCAAGAAGGTGATTTTCCTGGTAAGCAACACAAGCTTTTCTGTCAACATATTTGTCAAAGCACTACATTCTGAACACTTTCTACATCTACAGGGGTAGGGTTTTCATTTTCTGGACAGCAAAACCAGAGCTTCCTTTTCAACAACAGCAGCACAGTTTTCTTACCAGCTACTTTTGTTTCTGCCAGTAAGCAGTCTTTGTGTAGAAGTCAGTATTATGTTCATGGATTTGCAAAGTTTGGCTCCACTTCTGTAGTCAATAATAGGTAACACAGGAACCCACAAAAGCAAGACTTTCACAATTTTGAAACTAGCTTGACCAGTCTCTGACCAAGGCTGCCCTGTGTTTTAGTCAACATTTTATATGTGCAAGCTAGCATTGCTTCAACAAGCAGAATTTTTTTAAGGTATAGGGAAACTGGAAGATCTTACCTTTGCCTAGAAGTCACATGATTCTCAGCTGGAACAGAGGAAGCAGTGAAGACTTTTGTTTCAGAAAGCTGAAAAAAGTATGTAGGAGGGAGAGTTATTTTAATCATACACATGCTCACACTTCAGTACTGTGACATCTTCAGAAATTTCATCTTGGTCATGCACTTTTAAGATAAAAGTAAAGTCAAACTCATTACAACCAGTTATGCTGCAACTCTGCTTAAAAAGACAAAAACGTAGTCAAACTTCAGCAAAGTCTTCTCCACAGAATCAAGTACCAGTTTAATTAGAGTGTTAGGAAATTTGATCTGAGCACTGAATGGTATACTAATGTAACTACATCAGTTTGGGAAATAGTTTAGCTAAAAACTATACCAGAAGAAACTAATTAATGTGGTAGCTAGTAGATCATCAGCGTGCAGACATAATTTAGGACTCCATAGAGCAGATCTGATAAATCTCGTTGCAGAAGTCTAACACATTGCACCATTCTCACTCATTTCATGTATCTCTGTTTTACATTTCAGCTCACATCATCGGTGGAGGCAGGTTTGCACTCAGGTATGTACAGTGAACTAGCATTTGTGGTTCCTTCTTGGCACTTCTGCTAGAGGTGTGTCCTAGGGTAACTTTATGATGCTTGTATCCCCAATCGTCTGTTCTGTTTGTGCTGTATATTGAGTCCTGTGCCTTTAAGACTGGTTCTAAGAGCAAGGAGAAGCGCAGAGTTTGTTTTGAGAAAACTGCCTGACTCCTCCACATTCTTCTGCAGACGGGGTGTTCGGCGGAAGCTTGGAGAGACTGCAGGGCAGAGATCTTTTTTGCTTTTAGTTAGTTTCAGCTAGCTAGGGCAGAGAAGTTCCCTGGACTGTTTTTTTTCCTTTTTCTTGGAACTGTTTAAACCTGCTCTGGACAGAAAACCCAGGGGATCACTGGGGGCTGCACCTGCGGCCCACCGGGGCCTGGCCCTCGGCATTTTCCAGCAGCGCCGGAGGGACTGGGACTGATGAGAGACTGAGAGAGAGAGCCAAGCTACACCCACAGCAAGGACTTTCTCAATTTGCCATCTCACTTCAGAAGGAGAGGTTTTATTGTTTCATATTATTCATTCTTTTTACTTGTATGCACTTTGTTTGTTAAGTAAAATAGTTTTTTCCACTTTTCTCCAAAGAAGTTTTTTACCAGACTGGTTGGAGGGAGGGGCCACTTGGGTTTGCTTCCCAGAGGGATCCTATTCAGGGGTTTTCTCCCAAATTCATCCCTAAACCAGGACAAGGTGGCAAAACCATCTTGAACAGATTGCTCTGCAAGCATGAGTTTGAAAACAATAAAGGGAGAACTGTGTAATTGCTTATACTAGTATAACAAGTCAAACCATCCACAGCAGAAAACTGTACTGCTTCCACCATGCTGTTACAATAAAGACAGATATTTGCACAGGTAGCTGCAGAGGGTGGAGCAGGTTAGTTAGCATTTTTTGGGGGAAAGGGGGTGATTTTGGTTTGTAGGGGGGTTGATTCTTTCCTGTTTGGGATTTTTTTTAATATCTTTTCTTTTTAGAAAAATAGTAGTTAAACAACTACAACTTCCTATGGCTAATTCATTTCTATTGACAGGAATACTTGCAAACCAGAATAAGTCAAGCTAGTACAGGTTTGGTTTAACAAGGCAGAGATATTACTATAATGGTTATATTTTAAATCAAAATTTGCACAAAATCACCCTTAACTACTTTGGTGTAGCTCTGTATTTAGACTAAAGAATAACTGACCTATTTAAACATGCACAAAGTATGGTGGTGGGTTTTTGATAAGTTATTGTTAAGTTATTGTGAAGTTATCATCCCAATGGCTTGTTCCTGTTACCCCCCGATGGTTTGCTTCTACCCCAGGTTTTCCCCTCCCTCTCCCGGTTGTCCATCACTCCCCAGCCCCACCTGCTACCTCATTTACATTATGTCAATCCTTCCTAGTCCCCACCCTTATTTCCAGAGGTTTCTCTGTCGATCCTAAGCTCCGCCTGGGTTTTCCCCTTTTCCACGACACCCTGTTGGTGCATGTGGCCCTTTCCACACCCCTAGCCTTCCTTATAGGCTGAGTCGCTCCTCAGCCCCCTCCCCGTTGTGTCCCTGATTGGCTGGAAAACTGTACCTTCCCCCAGTGTAGTGGTTTCTCTGGCTCTTGCGTCAACAAAGAATCCCTTTAGAATGTGACATTTGAATGTAGCTCTTCCAGAAAATTATGCATTTTTAATTGCTAGCAGCACAGTTTAAAGGACATCACAGACATGAGGCAATATTATCTGCTATCCCACAGGCAGCTCTACTGAAAGCATGTATGTCCCTGTACATGGTTATCTGGGATTCTTCTATTTGATTTAAGCAGGATGCAGAAGGTCTGACTGAGAGCAAATCACTTACTACTCAAAAGCAAAGTTCAAATGTTTCATGTACTCTCTGCTAGCACTACCCTAGGTCATGAAAAAATTAGCACCACCACAATTCCTCCCTTCATTTCCTTCCCTTCCTGCTAATACAACATATTTTAATACCATCTTTCTGGAACACAACTGTGTCCTGAGCATAATGCTGCCAGCCTGCAACTCTGTGTACTGATCAAAACAAAGAAGATTCAGCTTAAGCATATTTCCAACTTAAACGGCTGCTTCTCTGTTGCTCAGCTCTTCTCCCACCATACGTGTTATTTTAGAACATGTACTGTACTTTCTGTGGTGTTATGAGACTCCTGCATTATATGGCACAAGGAGGTCAGCTAATGGCACAAGCAGCAGCTTATGGTTTGCAATCTCTTCATTAAATAGCAAATTCTTTCTAATGTCATGTTTCTTATGCTCACAATACCCAGGATAAGACAAACCATGGCCAAAACACTGATGAATCCTGAAAACTAAGCAAATTGAGGAGCCTGAGGATGTTTGTGACAATGCAAAAGCATGCTTGATGTGAGAGAGGAAATGTTCTCTTCAAGTGAACCAGCATGCAAAATAGACATCTCCAGCTACCAGCTTGGCTACACTGAAGTTTACACAACACTCTGCAGCAAACTCACTGGCACAAGCTCCAAACAATTCAAAAATCTGATGGGATTACAGCATTTGTCCAAACACATACTTTGTGCAGCAGTAGCTGAAAAGCTTTATTACACAGATGTATTTAGTATTTCTTAGAAGTAATATCAGCTCCTAACAAAGTTATTTACGCTCACTGTACACTATACTCACAAATCTTTCACTGAGGCTCTGGCATTTTCCCAGAACTGAATGAAAAGTTGTGAACTATTTGCAAGCAGCAGCCTCACAAGGTTATTTCCTCCATCTGCAGTGAAATGTCTGTGCTTTTCAGCTCCTGTTTCTATGATAAAAATCATTCTCCAATAACCAAATATACAATATATTTAACAAGTAAGCTACCAGGTCCTATGGACAGTTGATAAGTGAGGACCACCAGAAAATATACTCTAGCATACTCATAAAAATTCAACAGCAACAAATCAAAAATAACAAAACCTTATTAGTGTTTTGATATGATGTACTGAAGTTAAAGAAATTAAAACAAGTTCTTGTGTTGCCATTGTTTCAAATAAAAACTAAAACTACTAACATTATACAGAAAATGTTTGCCTTCATCCACTTTCCAGCAATTTGTATATGTTCTATTTCTTCCCTTCTGATAGCTTCTGTAGTTAAACTTAATTTTATTTAGCCAGAAAAATATAATCACAATTTTAAGAGGAAAACCCAGAGCCATCTACAGTACCTCAATATTTGTCTGGTCCTTCATTGTCCATACAACCTCTGATTTTCACTGCAAGGAGTTTCCTCTATTTAAAAGCACGCTGACAACATACTATACTTGCTCAATACTCACTACTAAAGATAATTACCATTCATGTCTAGTAATTAAATCACAGGAATCAAATTGTTCTCAGGTCAAACAACATGAAATTTCACTCCTCTGCACCTAACTTGTAGTTGACTAGGGAACACCACATTTAACAAAAATATTCTTCAAAAAAACACCAGGTCTTTACCTGCAGACAGCAAATACATCAGCTTCCTTGGTTGTTTCAATCATTAGTCATGCTGCTAGAATTGTTTATAATACATTTAAATGCATGGCTCCATTTTCCAGCCACAGGTTCACATTATGCCTTTTTCTGCTAGACTAAAACAAGAACCCATTATATGCTAATAAAGTAACCTTTTCAGATTCAGTAAACTAAAAATCTCACTCTCAAACACCAGTACTATCAGTAAATATTTTCTGCTATTTTCCACATTTTTTGTTTTGTAAAAGCAATGAATAATTGGATGCAGCATTTCAGAATCAAGTTCAGGAGAATCCACACACTGAAATATAAATCAAGAATGATTAAGAGACAGGGAAGACTGCCTACAGGCAAAAATACTACAACAGGGTTTTTTTGCTACAGCAACAGCTCTTTAGGAGATCATGCTAAGCTGTTCTTTTTTCATCATCCACTACAATGCTGAAAATATTTCAGTTGCTGCTTTCCAGACACCAGCCCTTTGTTCTGGAGGTGTGCCTTTATTCCTATAAAACAAATGGGCACTTGGATATATTATTTTTCATTTGAGAACAGGTCAAGTCTAGCAGAGCTTCAGATTTCTGTATGACTGGCTTACTTTTAATGGCCATTCCAATATTTTTTTTTTTATTTCTCACAAATTTTATTTAGCAGTGATCTTATTACTTTCAAATCATTGATAAAGACACTAGATGGCATCTGGCCTGGGACTGGATTATTTTATAGCCCTCCTAGAAATGCCCTCCTGCAAAAGATTTATTGGCTAAAATTTTCATGGCAGATTTCAATCCACTTAATATGTTTC
Source organism: Hirundo rustica (assembly GCF_015227805.2). Lineage (NCBI taxonomy): Eukaryota > Metazoa > Chordata > Aves > Passeriformes > Hirundinidae > Hirundo > Hirundo rustica. Next base: position 10,803,668 of record NC_053487.1, on the reverse strand, counting down.
ATGATAGCATGTAATTATATTTAGAACAAAAGATGTGGATCAAATCTCTTACAAGGACAGATTCTATCTTTGCAGTTAATTTGAAATTTACTTAAAGACCAATATCAGGTTTATTTGAAGTGGACCTATTTTCATACAACTACACTGAATGGCACAAGGTGCATTCTTACGCTTCCTTTATTTTTTAAATCAAATGAATCAATTTTACTTTATTTTGTCCCCAGGGATGTTTTGGGCTAATTTTCCTGCAGCTCACTATTTCATTCGCTCTTTCTGAACATCAGCACATGAATAACTTTCTCCTAGGTTACGGGGATTTTTCCAGCACACCAAAATTAATAAAAATTAACAACAGGCTAGAGATTTCATTTGCTGTTCCTTCAAGATTCATACACAAATTACTTGGGTTTGATAGTTAATTACCTAACCAGCATTACTCAACACCCCTCCTGTATTACAAATGCTGCATTGTACCAGCAAACAGGGGTAAGACCAAGGCCATAAATTTTCAGTATCCTTATCCCTTAGTTTACTTCTAGTATATACTGCAGAAATAGAGGACAGGTTTAAAGAAGCTGCCAGCTTTTGCTGACAGTATCCAATACAGAAAACCTATGAATTTTAGAACTTTTTTTTCATTTTCTTGAAAGATATGGTAAGGATGGAGCTTTCGTATCTGTTATATGAGACATTCACACATTTCCGGGGATAACACTGACATGCCACCCTAGAGGAGGCCAAATGGATGACCTGCGAGACAATCTCTTACTCTTCTGAAAATAAACTTGAAATAATGGATGTTCATATAAAAGATGAAAGACTTCTTAAAAGCTAAGTTTTCCTTTACATGTTTCTGGTAACTGAATGCTTAAATATCAAGCCCTGTTATTAGAACAGGATGATGTTACCCTGAAAATAACTTCTGTTGCTAACCCTGCTATGTTTTTGTCCTCCACCTTAATTGACGGTGAGCCTGAACATAACTTTTTACAGACAATTGAAGAAATCTATTCCAGTCGATCTGACCTGAAAGATGTGCCCCTGGAAAATCCCTATTGGAAGCTTTTTACAGATGGGAGCAGCTTTACGAAAAATGATAAAAGGATGATGGGTTATGCAGTAACCACGCAGGATAAGGTGATCAAGGCAAAGGCCCTGCCAGCAGATGTGTCATCACAGAAAGCCGAACTGATTGCACTAACGAGAGCCCTAGACCTGAGCGAAGGGAAAAAAGTAAATATATGGACTAACTTTAAATACGTATTTAGTATTGTCCACATCCATGGAGCAGCAAGAGGGATTGCAGAAAAAGGTATTCTCGCAGTAATTCCACAAAAGGAGATTGATTTGTCAGGGTTCACCCCAAAATATGACCAAGCAGACCACAAACTAATCAAGTTCCTTGAAGCTAAGATCACAGAAAGTGGATGGGCTGTTACACCAGCAAACCAGGTTGTAGTCCCACCCCTGATCCTGCAGGAACTAGCTCAAAGAGAACATGAAAACACACATTTTGGGGTTGAAAACCTTCTAAAACATCTAAAAAGGAAGTAATAGGAAAAGGAATGACTGACATTATACAATCAGTAGTGAGCAAATGTGAAATCTGCTGTAAAAACAATCCTGATACGAGGAAAAGAGTTGTATTAGGAGTAACAAAAGCAGGAGATCTTCCTGGAGATTACTGGCAAATAGATTTTGTGGAGTTACCATGCAAGGAGGGATACCGGTACATACTGGTGTTAGTTGACACCTTCAGTAGATGGCCAAAGAACTGGTAAAAGTTTTACTCAACCATATAATTCCAAGGTTTGGGGTTCCCTTGGGAATATCATCAGATAGGGGACCAAACTTTGATGCAACAGTAGTTAAAGAAGTTAGCCAGATTTTGGGAATTACTTGGGATCTGCATACACCTTATAGACCCCAAGTGAGTGGGAAAGTTGAACGTATGAATGGGACTCTCAAAACACAAATTAGCAAAATTTGTCAGGAAATCTCTATGACATGGGTTCAGGCCTTGCCTATAGCTTTACTGAGAATTCACATACAACCAAGGAGGAGGGACAAAATTAGTCCCTATGAAATACTATATGGCAGGCCATATCAGATCCCACATATTCCAGGTGAAATTCACATGAAAGGGAAACTTGATTTACAGAGATATCTAATGGCTTTAGGTTCCACTTTGCAGAAGTTCCAGACTTGCATTGTGCTATCCAGACCCATAGGACTCGACACACCTGCACATCCCTTCCAACCTGGGAACTGGGTCTATGTTAAGTGGTGGGACAATGATCCTCTACAAGCCAGGTGTAGAGGACCATTCCAAGTTCTGCTGACCACTGTCACTGCAATCAAAATTGCTGGCAAAGGGCCCTGGATTCACTATTCCAAAGTTAAGAGAGCTTCTGCTCCTGAAACGACTGTAAATACAGAGACTGATGCAGACGAAAACATGCTTTAAATAATTTCTCCTCTACTTGAAGAACTGTGCAAAATAATCATTATTCTTCTTTGCCTGATACCTAACTATGCAAGACATTACTATTGCTAAATGCTTCTACTGTTGTCAATTATTTTATTGTTAATAGATATTTATCTATTATTAAATATTTACTAGTGTCAGATGCTTACTATTATTAGATGTTTATCGATGGTTAGATGTTTATTATTGTTAGTTGTTTACTATTGTTAGATACGTATCTGTTATTGAATACCTACTGTTAGTAGATATTTGGAATGGAGACTTGACAAGGAAAAGGCCTTGTCAAGCCTCTAAAGGGGGGAAATTATGCCTTAAGCTTTAGCTTTCATATTTTCAGATTCTGTGCTGCCTAGGGATGTAGCTCTGAGCCTCATATTAAGTGCCAGTAAGCTCTCTTCACAGAGTAGGTAGACAAAAAAAAATCCTTTTCCTGCTGGAGACCAAGGACACCTTTCAGTCCAAAAGCACAAACAACGGTGGACTGAAGGGAGGAACAAGAAGGAACCTGAAACTGTAATTGAACAATTAAACCCCAATATGCAAATGGACCAAAACTTATAAAAATGTAAGATCTTATGACCCCGATGCCATCTTTCTTTGGTGGCCACCCTGAGTGCAGCCTTGGTTAGGCTCCTGTCTTGCCCAAGGTGGATCCCGGAGGCCTTTCAATAAATATCCTATTTTCTAGCTCTGTCCAGTCTCTGTTCAGGTCAGCCTTCCTAAGGCATCAACACAATAGCTGAAAACTTAAAATCATAAATGCGAATAACATGCACGTTGATCACAAATGCCAAATATATTGCAGACGTGAAGACATCTGCCTGTTAAAGAATGAGAACCCAAATTCTTGTAAGTACTTTACACAACACATCATGATGAAACAACAGGAATGAAGAAATTAGGTGCCAACTTCAGCATATTACTAGCTCCTTTTTTAGGATTATGACCATGAAGTGGACTAAGTGGAACAATTATGCAGATTTAAAACAAAAAGCATCAAATGAGGAGTCTAAAGTTGATAGTAAACTTCAGCACTTAATTACATAAAAGTCTTGTGATATGGCTTTAAATCCTTACATAATAGGGGGAAGTATGCAGTTAACACCCATCAGCATTGAGCAGTGAAGAATTATAATTCATAAAAAATAATTTGGGATGAAACTTAAAATTTTATTATCTATGCATTGTCCACCAAGAAAAAAATAAATTAATATTTCTTGATTAAATTTTATTCTAAAAAAAAAGCTTATATAAATATATTTTAAAAACAAGAATTGCAGCAAAAAACACAATAAGAAATATCACTGCATGCATACAAAGTATTACTTCAAACATTTAATTTTTGAAGACAACACAGAAACTCTGAAAAGGGTAAATAATCAATCGGTCTACCTAACAAGGCACACTTACATCTTCATTCCAATCTTCTGCAGTCCATTCTTCTGTTGAGTTTTTCCATGCTCCTATTGGAATTAGAGGAAGGAAAGAAAACAATTACGAGCTAAAAGCACAATGTCATATTTCAACCATTCTGCTTTATAAGCAATCCTGTTTTCATTATTCATGGAACACAAAGCAAGGAGATAGTGGTTGGAAACATGGGAAGTTCTAGAAAACTGTTTTGCAGATTTAAAATTTTGGGAGGTGGGTTTGTTTATTTTCCCATTTAGTTTCTGATTTCAGGTGTTTCTTAGCCACTTTGGTACCAGACATCATTTGCATGAACGCATGTCTCTACCCAGTGATTAATTGCAAGCATTAGAAGAATCTCCTCCTATGACAGTGAGAGGTTACTCAACCCTCCCATGGGATCTCCCAGTTTCATGCACAAATTCATACAGAGCTTGAACAAAACATGACCACACCTCCTCTACCATCCATAATCCTACTCTCAACATACTCAAACTCAAGACCTAAACTACACCCCTGGAGGCTCCTTTGCAACATCTTAACTCTCTCCTTGAGGCAAAATAAGCGCAATACCTTCCCCTGAGAGAGAAATTAAAAAAAGAAACAACATATAATGGATATAACGGCAGCAGAAGAGTCAATAGCTTCCACTGTAGCTGCAAAACGCTTTGTCCCATAACTTGTCACAAAGTTTATTTGGCAAACACTGGAGGACAGCACGCAGCCCACAGCATCCAGCAAGAGGAAAACTACAGGAAACAATCCTACAGATGCAAAAACCTGATCCATCATGGTAGTTGTTTCATCATAGAAGGCAATCAGGCTGGTCAAGCATGACTTCCCTTTAGTGAATTCATCATATGGGCTAGAGATGGCCTCCAGAATGAGGGCTCCATCACATTTCCAGGGACTGAGGTGAAGCTGACTGGCCAGTAGCTCCCTGGGTGCTCCTTCTTGCTCTTATTGAAGATTCGGGTGATATTTGCTTTCTTCCAGCCCTCAGGCACCTCTCCTGATCTCAACGACCTTTCAAAGATGATTGTGAGTGGCCTCGCTATGGTGTCCGCCAGCTCTCTCAGCACTTTTGGATGCATCCCATCAGGGCCCATGGACTTGTGGATGTCAAGTTTGCCTAGGTGTTTTCTGACCCAATCCTCCTTGACCAAATGAATGTCTTCCTCCCACCATTCCTTTACCCTGCTCTCCTGGGTCAGAGATCCCTAAGGGCTGGTTTTGTCAGTGCAGACTGATACAAAGGCAGCATTCAGTAACTCTGCCTTCTCTGTGTCCTCTGTCACCGGGGTCCCTCCTGGATTTAGTAATGGGCACACATTTTCCTTAGTTTTCCTTTTGTTATTGTTGTATTTGAAGGAGCCCTTATTGTTGTCCTTAACATCCTTGGCCAGATTTAATTCCAGATAGGCCATGGCCTTCCTCATCTCATTTCTACTTACTCTGACATCCTCTCTATATTCATTCCAAGTGGCCTGACCCTGCTTCCATCTTCTGTGTGTTTTCCTGCTTATGCTCAAGTAGTGACAAGAGTTCTTTATTCATCCATGCAGGTCTCTTGCCCCCTTTGTCTGACTTCTTGCTGATCGTGATGCATCGTTCTTGAGTCTGGAAGAAGTGGTGCTTGAATACTGACCAGTGTTCTTGGACTCCTCTTCCCTGCAAGGCCCATTCCCATAGGATTCTTCCAAGATCCTTGAGGCCTAAGTCAGCTCTTCTGAAGTCCATGGTTGTGGTCTTATGTGCTGCCCTGCTTCCTCCTTGCCTGATACTTAACTCCACAATATCATGGTCACTGCAGCCAAGGCTGTTCTCAACCTTCACATCTCCAACAAAGCCTTCCCTGTTTGTCAGTATAAGGTCAAACAGCCCACCATTCCTTGTGGGATCCCTCACTACATGTGATAGGAAGTTGTCAATGTTTTCCAAGATCCTCCTGGACTGTTTGTGCTTCACTGTGTTGCTTCTCCAGCAAATGTCAGGGTAGTTGAAGTCCCCCACAAGAACAAGAGGCTGTGACTTTAAGGCTGCTTCAAGCTGCCTGTAGAAGGCCTCATACACTTCTTCCTCCTGCTCAGGCAGCCTGTAGCACACACTCACAACAGTGTCACCCTTACTAGCCTGCCTTTTATCTTAACCTATACGCTCTCAACTCACTCGTCATCCACCCCAAGACAGAGCTCCATACATTCCAAATGTAGCCTCACACAGAGGGCAACTCTACCACCGCACCTTAAGTTTTTCTGTTAAATTCATGAAACTATTAAAGTAGAAGTATCATTAAAGTACCAGAATACCATTTTTTATAACTTACTTTGAGAAGCGACCACCTCCAACATAATTTATTTAAAAGAACTGTTGTGATTTGAGGTTCCGGATCTCCCATGGACTTGTACATTACAAAAAAGGCTAAGAGACTGAACACTCAGCATGCCTGTAAGAAAATATCAATCATGCTATTCAAGTTTATTCCCTTTTGAATAAGGACTGGTTGGTTTGTTTTGTTCTACCTGTCTCTTCTCTTTACCATTCAGTTGTACATTATTTCTATAAAAATTAGGATGCAGAAAACCCAATGCTGAATTATTTAAAATACAATCACATTTAAACATTATAAACCATTAAAGATTTGTCCTTTACTCTCTCTTTTTAATTTTTTTTATTTCAGCCAACAACACTAAATTTTACCTCTACAGAACCAACTAGCTTTTCTATAAGATTATACAATGGTGCACCTAGAAACACCTTTCATTCAGGCTACTGCAATTCCTCTGGCACCTGTAACAATTCAGGACAAGAGGTGCTAGAGTGCTTTCATAGAAGGTATGGGGGAAAGTACATTTTGGAAACAAATAGTGTAATTATTTTTAGTTGAAAATGTTGATGTTGACCATTTCCCAGCACTGGTTTAAAGAGCAAATATCTAGTAAATACTCAAAACTCTGCAGAGTTTATATTTGTGTGATGTCTTTAGAAAATATTTTAATATGCAAAATTGGTTTTGATTCCCCAGGTAGTTGCCCAGTTACCTCCTTTTCAATGTAACTGCAGGTGTAAGATACTAATTCTCCATGTAGCTAGTATGTGCTATTTTTTTTTTTTTTTTTAAGATTAAAGAAGAAATAAGACTGAATAATAAGGAATAAAGACAGGGATTTACATCCTGCCCTTCCTCTTTCTGTATATACTTATCTGAAATCCTTTGCAAGCCCACTGAAAGCTAAATGGGTTTCCATACATAAACATCGCCCTCATTCACATCTTTAGTAACTCCACATTGGTAACATAATTATTACTGAGTCTGTTGATTTTTAATGAACATAACAGCACTGTAAGTTAAGAGAAAAAAATTTGAAAACTAATACTTGTGATTAATAAGCCAAATCAAAAGCTCAAATTTGTACAACTTGCTTCCAGTCCCACATCTTGTCTGCCACTCCTTTCCCCTACCTCTATTTCCATCTTCCTTTCCAGCACTTTCTTCTATTTTAAAACTATTACCTCAGCTGCAGCATCCTGTAATAACCCCCAAGATGATTTCCATCACAAGGTTGAAAGTGTTTCCCACTTGGACAAAACTAAATAATTCAATTTTAAAGCCTACTCTTTTTCAAGTCTTTGGCTCAGGGACTTATTTTTGACATTCCTACAGCTTGTCTAAAGAAGAAACACTAAAACAAAACACTCTCCCTATAGTCATATATAGAGATATATAGAAGCATGGAAGATAAGGGGCTAATGTGTGTGCCTCAAACACCAATAGCCGGATATCTGTGGAACCAACCAAGGATTGTTAGTAATAACACTGTGAGAAAGAACAGGATGTGGCTGGAGAAGGGGCCATATGGAGGTAGGGCAGCATTTTTCTGGGACAAACATCCTTGTTCTAGTTCCTGGAGATAAGCACAACACAGTCCAGCACAAGCACAAGAATGAGATTGAGAAGTGGGCATGGATGGGAGGGATGGGGGAATCAACATCACCAAAGACCCCCGGAAGCCCTCTGATCCATTTCCAGAAAGGTCTAGAAGAGACTGTGCATGAGAACTGATTTGCATAGAAACAAAAAACTTATCTCCAGGGTGGGGAAAACTTATCTATAAAGAGGCACCTCCACAGGGCCCAGGGTGACTGGTGATTTCTTTCTTTGTCCCCCCTCTTTAATTAATTTCTCTCTTTCTCTCTTCCCTTTCACCCTACCCCTTTATCCAAAACCCACTGCTATGTGTTTATATAGGAGATCAGAGACTAACACACCAATTTCCAAGCCAAATGTGCAATTTACAAATAAATCTCTCTAAGCTTCTGCAGACCTTCTGATTTTTGTTATTAATTTCAACCACAAACATTTACAAATCTTGGGTGCTCCATTTCCCTTAAGGGTGGGATGTCATAAGACATTTTTGTTTTGTCAGTTATGGTACCTTTTCCCTTTGCCTGAAAGTAAATAAGGATTAGCAGTAAAAAGGTACTTAGCACCCCAAAAGAACATTCATGTGTAACTAGCTTATTTTCAATTTCCACCAACCAAATGACTGCACAAACTCTTCACACTGACACTCACTCATTCATACCCCTAAGAATCATTAATCTGACAAGGACAGGGAAAATTCCCAAATGCCTTCTCACACCTTCTCTGTACCCTGTTTCCCAACTTTTCATACATGCCTCAAATTGTGTTACTGAAGTTCAGAGCAGTTCTCAGTGACACACGCACAGCCTAACAGCAACAATGCACTTGGCATCCAAACAGAAGTTCCATGTGTCACTTTGGATTCCCACCAATCTATTTACTCAGCAGCACACCCCTCATGTAGACACATTTGTATTCTTACTGGGATCTGTTTACCAACACCAAGATACTCTTATTCCTAGGCATAATTCTTCCATTACTGAAAAGTGAGGCAATGCCTACAAGAAGGAACAGAGGTTGCCATAGGAAAAGCACATAAAGGCTACCTTGAGTTAACAGAGGGTCACAAAACATTTGAGCTCACTTAGGAAGTGAAACACAAGTCAGTCATGTATAAGCCTTACAGTTGCATTCATTAATAACTAATCAGTGAATTTTCTACCTCTGGTCCAGTCTCCTCATGCCTTTCTTCTCTATCTTTTCTTTAGCTAACCTTATTGCTTCTACAATACTTGTGACAGCATACTTTGTCCTCTGCTACCATATAGCAAACAACAGTATCAGCATTCCTAGGTGGAATTTACAAGTCATTAGGCATTCTTCTAACTTATCTGTTAAACTTATTTGAAAAATTAACATCAGTGAAAGTAAAATATGTGTTTCTGATTGCACTATAGCAACAAGTAATTTCAAAAGGAATTCCTAAGAAAGATGCCATGATTTGGCCAGAGTGCTCCCTTTCAGCAGCCATTAATATACTCAAGGCCACTCTCCCACACTGGACTAGAAGGTGTTAGAGTCCAGGGCTCATGGAAAATCCCTCGAACTGCCCTGGGGGGTCTGAGACCCTGGCTGGGACCCCAGGAAGGCATTGCTTTTGACCTTAGTCCATGGGAAAAACTTCCAACATTTAGAGATGAATTAAAAGCAACAAAGATTTGAAATAAATAGTAGTTTAGTCTGTCACAGGGTGAAAATTTGTAGTTTTGGGTTTTTAGTATGGAGATAGATGAGAGCAAGATGGAGGATTTTGGGCGGTGTCTCATCTTCTTCTTCCTCTTCTTCTACTCCATTTTCTGCTGTAATGGTGACACAAAGACATTGGTAGAATGGGTTTGATGCAGAAATTGTGTGTTTAAAATAGGTGGCGATTACTGGCACAAAACTGTAAATATAGTACATTTTAAGAGTTAATTGGACTAGAAACCTTTAAAAGACCTTGGAATTCTCTGGCTGGCGTTCTTGCCAGCTGTGTTTTCCAGTGCACTAAGCTAGGTGTTAGCGGCATGCAGACCTTGAGATAAGAAACGGAATAAACATCTCTAAAGAACAAAAAGCTGCAAGTTCCATTCATCTTTTAACCCTGGTACAGGACTTTGTGAGAGAAAACTCTCGACTCTCACAAGAAGGGAATCAGAGTGACAAAACAGCTGTATCACAGGCCCTCCTAAGCTCTGAGCCTGTTATTTTCTTCTCTGGTTAAGTGAAAACTAGCTTATATGAAGTTTAGAAAGCTGCATCTCAAAAGGCTCACAGCTCACAGCAGAGCCCAACAGAGCATGTTCTGGCCTCCAGTCTTCTTCCACACTTGACACAAATTGATGAAAAATCATGAGTAGGCTTCAGCAATGAAGAGATCAGAAGCTACCCTTTGCTGGGGTTAAAAAATTCTCGTATTACTTAATGGTTCCCAAGTGTGGACAATAACATACATAAATTTCTCCATCCTGATGCAGGGTTTCCTGTGTCTTTATCTCCTGTAACAGAATACAGGAAGCAGAAAGGTATCCTGTTTTACCAATCATAGACAAGCAAGTCATATTCTTCATTTCTGAATTGCCATGAGATCACTGTTAAACAGTTCCTTTCCAAACTAGATCTGTCTCTTGCCTTTAGCCAGGAGTGTGTACTTCACATTTGAAACTTCATACAGAAACACACAGCTGCTTCTATCTTCAGACAGGCTGATTGCTCTTTTGGCTTTCATTCAATTGCCTACTCATACTTTAATTAATAATTCTTGTCAAAGATAGAACATCTTAGAATTCTCCTCCATCCTAGAGACTCACATTCTTATATTATACAGGTGGGGCTTCCAAAGCCATCCCAGCATCACGGAGTGAATTCATATTTGTAAATGTTTTTTCTTTTTCTACTTAAATATTCATACCCTTCTGTTCAATGCCCATGGACCAACCACTTTTAGTAGGACTTACGTGAGATATAAGTTGTTTAGCTTAATAAGTAAATTATAAATAAGAATGAGTCATTTAAGAGTCATAATGTTGTGTGATTTAGTATGCTGTTTGCTTAGCTTTACTTGCTTAGCACGAGTAGCTGTATTTGCTGAAGCCCTAGGCTGCAAGCTGTATTTTCACCATAGATATGGTTTTGGCTAGAATAAAGTTCACTTTCTTAGTAACTTTCCTAGTAGCTGGTTGTCCTAGGGTGATGTTATGATGCTTGTATCCCCAATTGTCTGTTCTTTTTGGGCTGTATATTGTGTTCTGTACCTTTAAGACTGGTTTTGAGAGTGAAGTGGGGAGAGAAGAAGCGCTGAGTTTGTTTTGAAAAAATTGCCAGACTCCTCCACATTCTTCTCCGGGCTGGGTGTTCGGCTGAGGCTCAGAAAGACTGCAGGACAGAGATCTTTTTGCTTTTAGTTAGTTTTAGCTAGCAAGGGCAGAGAAGTTCCCTGGACTGCTTTTTTTTCTTTTTCTTGGGACTGTTTAAACCTGCTCTGGACTGAAAAAACCCAGGGGAGCACCGGGGGGCTTGCACCTGTGGCACACCAGGTCCTGGACTTTGGCATTTTCCAGCAGCACCAGAGGGACTGGGACTGATAAGAGACTGAGAGAGAGCTGAGCTACATCCACAGCAAGAACTTTCTCAATTTACCATCTCACCCCAGAACGAGAGGTTTTATTGTTTCATATTATTTATTCTTTGTACTTGTGGGCACTTTATTTGTTAAGTAAAATAGTTTTTTCCACTTTTCTCCGAGCAAGTTCTTTCCCAGACTGGTTGGGGGTTTGGGAAATTTAGATGAACCAAAAACACCAACAGGGGGGAGGGGCTGTTTGGGTTTGCTCCCCAGAGGGACCCCATTCAGGGGTATTCTCCCAAATTTGCCCTAAACCAGGACACTGGTGCAGTACTGTGTTTTGAAGGTATAGAAGCCCAGGGATTTCTTTGTTCTAGGTGCCTATTCAGAGGCACCCAGCTCAAGCTGACCTGCTGCTATACCACTCTATTAATCTACTTATTTTTATTAAATCCAGCACCTGAGACTGCTGTGGAAAACCTAGGATTGAGCCTGAAAAAGAAGGAAGTGCACCCAAGAGTGAGTGTGTATTAAAATTCCATTAGTAGACTTATTGGAAACAGAGAGGGGTGTGTGGCCTCATCAGTGTAAACTGCACAAGGAGACAGGGCTGGTGCTTGGCCTGATCAGAGTAAAGCACACAAAGATAAGTGATGGGAAATATACCCAACACAGAAAAGGGGGTGCCCTTGACCAAGCTACTGCAAAACTGGAAAAGAATTTTGGTACAGAAAATTATCAAAAAGAAGTACACAGATATTTTATATCAAGAAGACTGGCCATTTATAACTAGAGATGGAACCCTGGCAGAACAGTGTCTACTGCTAGGGATCTTTGACCAGCACAGACTTACCTTTCAGCAACATAGACTAAAGGATAGGTTCCCAGGACAAATGGATTACTGTTACATTTGGGATGGTTGGGCGTGGGAGAAAAAACACCCAGGTCAGGTGCAAGATGAAAGAGGCATCACCAAAGGTAACGCTTGCAGTAGCTGAGCCTACTGGTCCAGACAAGCCTCAGATAATTGCTCTGCCAGCTGCCGAACTCTACCTATGCTTTCTAGTGTCTTGCCTAATCCTGCTGCCATGCAACAGAGGGCTGTGGTTGGAGCACCACCTGTATTGCGAATATTTACTAAACCACCTTGGAATCCTGGTGACTTGGCTCTATGTGGGAAGTAAAATGCGGAGACTAAGGAAGGATGCTGAGAAACATACTCAACTATTTTCCAATATATGCACTGGATACAAATCCAAGCTAGGGAGATACCAAGGTGTTGCTGAGGAAATTATTCCAACCTGATAAGAGATAACATAAATAATAAGGATGCTGAATTGGCTCAACAGGCAAGAGGTGACAGAAACCCTGGGTAGCAAATAATCCAAACTGGGACTATAACAACTACTCATTTTTTCACCTACCAGTTCCCTAGGGCTGCTCTCAATCCATTCTCCTCCCACCTTGTATTTGTGCTTGGGATTTCCCTGACCCAGGTACAGGACCTTGCACTTGGACTTGTTGAACTTCATGAGGTTTGCACAGGCCCACCTGTCAAGGTCACTCTGGATGGCATCCCTTCCTTCCAGCGTGTTGACTGCACCCCACAGCTTGGTCTCTTCAGGAAACTTGCTGAGGGTGCACTCAATCCCCCTGTCCATGCCACCAACAAAGATATTAAACAGCACCAGTCCCAACACCAACCCCTGAGTCTCTGGTCTCCACTTGGACATTGAGCCCTTGACTGCAACTCTTTGAGTGTGACCATCCAGTCAACTCCTTATGCATTGCGTGGTGCACCCATCAAATCCATGTCTCTCCAGTTTAGAGACAAGGATGTCATGCGGGACAGTGCCAAATGCTTTGCACAAGTCCAGGTAGATGATGTCTGTTGCTCTTCTCTCATCCACCACATCTGTAAACTCTGTCATAGAAGGCCATCAAATTTGTCAGGCATGATTCACCTGTAGTGAAGCCATGTTGGCTGTAACAAATCACCTCCTTATTTTCCTTATGCCTTAGCATAGTTTCCGGGAGGGTCTGGTCCATGATCTTGCCAGGCACTGAGGTGAGACTGCCTGGCTTGTAGGTTCCTGGGTCTTCCTTATTTCCCTTTTTAAAAATGGGGGTTATATTTCCCTTTTTCCAGTGCACATGAACTTGTGCACCTCCAGGTTCCTTAGATGATCTTAGACCTGATCTTCTCCTCTAGCAGGGAGTACCTCATTTTCCTATTCCCTGCCTTTGCCTTCTGCAACTAGGGTGGTGCAGCTGGAACACCTACTGGTGAAGACTAAGGCAAAAATGTTGTTGAGTACCTCATCCTTCTCCATGACCTGGATAACAAGGTCTCCCCTGTCCTTCGGGAGAGGGCCAACATTTTCCCTAGTCTTCCTTTTATCACCAATTTACCCACAGAAGCATCTCTTGTTGCCCTTGGCATCCCTGGCCAGGTTTAGTTCTGTAGGAGCTTTAGCTTTCCTAACCTGATTCCTGGCTGCTTAGACAATCTAAATTCCTCCCAGGCTACATGTCCCTGCTTCCACCCTCTGTAGGCTTTCCTTTTGTGTTTAGGTTTGTCCAGCAGCTCCTTCTTCATCCATGCAGGCCTCCTGGCATTTTTGCTTGATTCCCTCTTCATTAGGATGCATTGGTCCTGAGCTTAGACAAGGTGATCCTTGAACATCAACCAGTTCTCTTGGACCTCCCTTCCAGGGCTTTATCCCATGAGACTCTACCAAGCATATCCCCGAAGAGACCAAAGTCTGCTCTCCTGAAATCCAGGGCAGTGAGCTTGTTGTGCATCCTCCTTGCTGCTGCTCTAAGGTTCTCAAACGCCACCATTTCATGATCACTGCAGCCCAGTCTGCTCTTGAACTTCACATTCCCCACCAGCCCCTTCTTGTTGGCGAGAACAAGGTCCAATATAGCACCTCTCCTTGTTGGCTCCTCTATCACTTGGAGAAGGAAGTTGTCATCAACATATTCCTGTAAACTCTTGGATTGCTTGTACCCTGCTGTATTGTTGTCCTTCCAGCAGATACTGGGGTGGTAGAAGTCACTCCCTCTCATGAGGACCAGGGCTTGCGAACTTGAAGCCACTTACACCTGTCTGTAGAGGGCCTTATCAGTTTTGTCGTCCTGGTTGGGTGGCCTTTCACAGACCCCCACTATAATATCACCTGTCCCTCCTCTTCCTTTAATCCTGACCCATAAACTCTCATTCAGCTCTTCATCCATTCCCAGGCAGAGACCCATTCACTCCAGCTGGTCATTGACATTTTCATTTTGTCACAAGTTCTAAAAGACTAGAACTAGTATGTTATATATATGCAAAAGAGGTTTGAAGAAAAAAGGAAGTATGTTCAATTGTGTCAGTCCACACCACCTGAAATACAGGTACCTTATATACAACCTGGAGATGGAAATGTTAATTAAGGTATTTTCACAAAAATCCAAATTATAACCCAAATGGGAGAGGCCATATACTGTCTTAATGTGTTCTAATTTTGCTTTTAAAGTTGTATGAAAAGGAAATTGGATATACCATTCTCATGTCAAATGAGCAATGAATAACCAACCAGCCTCAAATATCTGCATTGGAAAGAATCTATATACCAAAGACATGAAGTGGAGCATCTCTACTCTTGGTGCTGTTAATCCAGAGGACCACAACTGCATGGCTAAGTATAAAGTCAATGGATGACCCACTGTGGTATAAAGTTAAAAAGACTAAAGGGGAGGTATGTGACATAGACTTTTATGGGATGGGTGACCAAACCTTGGAAAAATCAATGAAAGAGCTCTCTTTCTGCAAATCAGATACAGCTCAAAATCTAACTTTGATAGAGATAATAAGCAAGAGGAAAGTTCATTGTTCCAATGCTACTAACTGTTGTTTAACATTCAATTCTAGTTGTATATGGTTGGACACGGGATTTCAAGTAAGTAGAATATATGTTAGTGTGTGACATGCAAAAAAATTCACTTTCACCTAGATATGCTTTTGACTAGAATAGACTTAATTTTCTTCTCAGTAGCTGCTACACTGCTGTGTTTTAAATTCAGTATGAGAATAATGTTGATAATACACTGATGTTTTCGTTGTTGCTACATAGTGCTTACTCTAAATCAAAGACTTTTCAATTTTCCATGCTCTGTCAACTGAGCTAGTGCACAAGAAGTACAAACCAGAAGATAAGAAGGCTACAGCCATCAGCAGAAGTTGTGACTTGACAAGAGAAGAACAGTTAGTGGCCTGTCTGTGCGGACACAGAGAAAGAATACAATAAAGGGTTATAAGACCCCAGATCAAAAATCATCATTGGACCAAGAGGTATGTGCAAGGTATGTGAAGAATGGGTGAAGAACGTGTGCATAGACTACGAGGGCATAAAAGTCTAGGGTTTTCTTTGTTTGGGGTCCCTCTCCAGAAGCACCCAGGTCAAGTTGACCTGCTGCTGTACCACTCTTAAATTATTTATTTTTATAAAATCAGATGCCTGAGACTCTGCTGTAGGAAATCTAGGGTCAAGCCTGAAGAAGGAGGAAGCACACCTGAGAGTGAACGTGCGTTAGGAAGGCATCAAAAGGGGCACCCATTGGCTCACTGGAGCTGCCTACTACAAAGGGACTCTGGTATAAGCAGTTAAAGTCTCAGGTGGTATGTGTAACTCCTTGAATGGTGTGAGAATGCTCAGGCATTGGCTCCTCCTTTAACACAGTTCTTCACATACAAGACTCTTCCAATAACTTTTCAAATCCCTTTGTCTCTCAAGGGTTTGTTAGCATTAAACCAAAAAAGTTGCAAATTGCCTTCCCTTCATTTTAACAAGAGAGTCAGGCTACAGCATGTGCTCTGCACATTAGTAGCAATTAAGCTATAAAAAAGAACTAATATCTGTGTCATGTGAAATGTATTTACATTTTCAGAAGTTAACTGAACACTAACAGAATAGTTATTTCAACTGCAATTTGCTACAGGTATTCATTCCAATCCTTCCACTTCCTGAAGCATCTTACCAGTTCCATCATCTGCATCATTCTGACCAGTCTCCCAAATCCCTGATTTTGTCCCAAAGTCATCAGTGGCAGAAGACTCCATATAGTCTGCAGGGTTAAATGTCCTAGAGTTTTAAAAGTTTAAAAATGGAAGAGAACACATGGGTCATTCAATGAACATAGATGTCATCATTTTTATCTAAAGTTGCATTAGGTTTAACTTCTTGATTTCCACATAATCTATCTTGATAGTTTTGGCTTCAATTTTTTTTTTTCCTATATGAGCAGATACAGATTAAACAGGGAGAAAAGAAGGGGAGAAAAAAAAAAGTGAAGAGACTGAAAAAAATTACTGTAGAGAAACTGAACCAAACCAGCAATTCCTGAAATAGCAGTTAACAGCATACCTACTCCTCCAGTCTTATAAAGCATTAATTTATATGCATAATGATAAGCCTCTCAGCTGATAGTTTCTCAGAAGGTGGCTTACTGATGAGAAACCAGTATCATATCCTTTCAGAGCACCAGACCTGTGTAGGACAGGAGTCAGAACATCAGTAAGACTATTTCAGAATGTACTCTTGACACCAATGCCAAAAAAACCCGATGAAGCTAAAAAGGTGAAAAAGGATCATTGAAGAGAAACCTCTTTTCAGTTTATCATCTACAAGTATGAACAAGAAGAATTATCAGAAAAGTAGAATGAATCTTCTGTTCATCATGACATCAATGATGTTACATGAAATGTCATTAAAGGCAAACACTGAGTGAAAGTAGTGGAGGCTACACTTCATGAAGCAAGTTATTCCACCAAAACTGAAAACAAACTTTAGAGCTGCTGGGTAACTTATTTTGATTTTGTTTTAGGGTCAATGTACGTCCAAACAGCTAAAGCATGAAACCTCAAAAACAGGAGAAAGTTTAGAATCGCTAGTCTTTCTGGTTTTATATAGAACTTGAAAGTTCTACATTACAATGAAACTTTTTTTTTTTTTTTTTAATTGACCTAGAACTATATGCACCACACAAAACTTTCAGTCTCCAAGACGCTACTGATGGCTGCTACTGATAGATACAAATGGGTTCCCCAAGTTTGAGATATTAACATTGGGTGAACTTACATTAAGTTTGTATAGGTGTGTCTAGGTAGAAATACTGGTTTAAGACAAAAATAATCCATTAATAATCTAAGACATTTTGAATTTTTGTATCTATACAGGTTTATCAAACATACAGCAATATTAAGACATACAGTGGCAACACTGTCAATTAATATTGCCAGCGAGTTTGATCCTTGTCAAAATCTGTGCTCTGTGTTTCTTACCCCATGCCTTGAGCTGAAAACCTCCCTGCTCCTCTCCCTCTGCCACGTCCAAACCCTAGGAGAGAAAACACCATTTAACAGCAACAGCAGAGGAGCCACCAATTGCTAGTCTGTCACATTAGAAAATATAACAGTTGAAGAAAAAAAGGTACTGTGGTTAAATATCATTTACTTCCCAAATTTCCCTAACACATGCAAGTAAGCCACGGTTCATCTAAGACTTTGTGTTTCAGTAGGACTTGCAATTCTTTGCTATCTTTTCTGTATCTAGTGAAGTAGCTCCAAGACTTTAGGTAAAGAATTATCCCATGAGACTGCTATTGCCAAATCATTAGACATTGTTCAAAATTTCATTTAATTTTTCCCTCTTGCCTAAATGCTTTAAAATTCCAGCCTCCCTGCATACCTTGATCTCTCAAGAAATTCCATCACTTCTTATCTGTGAGAAGAAAGTTTAAACATTCCATTTGCTTCTTTCTCTGACTCAGCCCACCCCTACCCTCCTGTGCTTTCACCAACCTGTTCCAACACATTCCTTCTGTTTCCCCTTTAAGCATAACTACTGACATGAAAATTATCCAATTCAAATTAATCAAACTTCCTTGTTATCACCCACAATAATATTAATTTCTATTTTAACAATAACAAATATTTGTTACCTCCAATTTCAGTTACCAACCTCAGCTTACAAGCTTATTAATATAGTGAATGGCTTTATTTTTGCATGTTGCATAGTGTCAAGAAAGCATGAAAATTTTTGCATTATTTAACCATCCATAAAGCATATCTATGCAAACTGTTAGAAACTATTTCTTACATATGGCATATTTCTACATAGATTTGGTGGATTTTTTTTTTTATTATTTTTTTTATAACCTCAGTATCTGAGGCTTTTTCAGTTTGTTGGGGGTTTTTTTGTATTACAAAAGTTGCTGCTGAGAACAGTGATGTTTAATGACAAAATTATGTGGTTATAAAAAGTTACTGAACAACTACAAGCTTACCAGAGCACAAAAGTTATAATCCTAAGTCACTGATATACTGGTTGTCCAAACATCAGGATTACCTATGAAAGGCTTCAAATTTGGATCAAAATTACCACTTATTTTGGGGGGACCATCTAAACTGAATAAACAGTAGCTCCAAGAGATGGTAAATTCAGTTTAGAAAGTTCCTATTTTAATGACTTTTCCTCCCCTCACCACTTGTTCTCCTCCTTGCCCTAGTTCACTATCAATGTTTTAAAAGACATTTCTGGACTTCTAAAACACTGTGGTGGTTTGACCTTGGCTGGAGGTCAGGTGCCCACCAAAGCTGCTCTTATCACTCCCCTCCACAAATGGACAGCAGAGAAATCACTCACCAATTACCATCACAGACTAAACAAACCTGACTTGGAGAAATTAATTTAATTTATTACTAATCAAAATCAGATAATGAGAAGTAAAACAAATCTTTAAAACACTTTCCCCCCACTCCACCCTCCTTCCCAGGCTTAACTTTATTCCCCATTTTCTACCCCCTCTCCCTCAACAGTGCAGTGAGATGAGGAATGGAGGTTACGGACAGTTCATCGCATGTTATTTCTGTTGCTGCTTCCTCTTCAGGTAAAGGAGTCCTTCCCCTGTTCCTGCATGAGGTCCTTCCCACAGGCTGCAGTTCTTCATGAACTGCTCCAGCGTGGGTCCCTTTCACAGGGTCAGGCCTTCAGGAACAGGCTGCTCCAGCATGGGTCCCCCACGGGGTCACAAGTCCTGCCAGCAAATCTGCTCCAGTGTGGGCTTCTCTCTTCATGGGGCCACAGGTCCTGCCAGAACCCTGCTCCACCACAGACTTCCCATGGGATCACAACCTTCTTTTGGGCATCTACCTGCTCCAGTGTGGGGTCCTCCACAGGCTGCAGGTGGGTCTCTACTCTCCTGTGGACCTTCATGGGCTGCAGGTAGACATCCTGCAGGTCTTCACCATGGGCTGCAGGGGAATCTCAGCTCTGGCACCTGGAGCACCTCCTGCACCTCCTTCACTGACCTTGGAGTCTCCAGCACTGTTTCTCACATATTGTCACACCTCTCTTCCTTGGATTCAATTACTTCTGTGCAATATTTTTTTTCCCCCATCCTTAAGTATAGTATCACAGAGACATTACTACTGTAGCTGATTGGCTCAGCCTTGGCCAGTGGTGGATCCATCTTAGAGCCGGCTGGCATTGGTTCTGTCAGACATAAGAGAAGCTTCCAGCAGCTTCTTGGAGAAGCCATCCCTGTAGTCCTCCCCTCTCCTTGCTACCAAAACCTTGCCATGCAAACTCAAGGACTTCTTAGAAATATCAAATTAGCAGGATAGCTTTATTTGCATTTTGATGAAAGGGTTTACCCCTATTCTATACAGGATAACAACCATGTAAACCTGCAGAGGAAGGATTCCCATCCAGCAACGCAGAACAACAAGAACACAGAAGAATGAAGTCTGACACTAGGCCATTTTCCCCTCTGCACTCTTCACAATCATCTGGGGAGAAGAGGCAGAGATTAGGAAAGGGCTAACTGCAGCCTGGCAGTTGTCATCTCTCTTCACTGAGCCCACACATGGAGCTGTGCTCTTTGCTCTGTCATAAACAGTGCCCTAGACCCTGCTGTACCCATCTGATAACTCAGCCTTCTAAATCTCCTTGCTCAGCTTACCTCTTCTACTGCTCTTCTCTCCTTCACCCACCTAAAATCCACAATCTGGGAAGGTGATCCATGGCATTACAGGGTTGCAGCTTTAGAAGTTAGTGCACTCTTGTTTATCTTTCTGCCTAGTAAATATTGGTTTTGTTTGTTTTCTTAAAAGAGCAGAACCAGCTAGAAAAGCTTACTTGGGGACACTGTATTTCCTACAGCTATCAATACAGCATTAAACACCATTTACTAATGCACAGAAGAGAGATCAAAAGTTTTTTTACAAACTCAACTACAGGACTGACTGGGAGCTGCAAATCAGTAACAGTCAAGCAGAAATATTTCTGAGTGAGGCAGAAATTAGGTACAAAGAGAATAGTTGGAATAGCTAGCATGAAAGTAGAAATAGATTTTAGAAGAGGATGTAAGTCTCCCCAGCCTCCCAAGTACAAAAGTTTGAAAAAATAACATAAGCACATTACACATAAGATGAAGTTTTAGCAAACAAGGCATATGTAAGATACTATACTAGGATGGGCACAATAAACTACTGGCTAAAAACAGCAATAAGAACTTCTAACAATTTTAGAAACTGCTAGAAAAACATCATGTTCCTGAAGCTCCATGCACAGTCTTAGACTACTAGTCAGCAAGGCATTTTCAAGGTGATCTGGTATAAAAAGTTAATCCTAAACTTGAATTTCAAGTAGATTCCCTTAACTTCATAAAGCTGTGTCTATGCCTTCTGTCAAAACTGAAATTAAGTTTAATCAAAAAATGCAACAAAAAGTATTCTAGTGAAGACAAACGAGCAGTACCAAACCAGTAGGGTTAGCACTAAATTCAAATTTGTAAGACACTTATGAAGAACTGATTCAAAATATGGGACAGTGAGTACCCACTACTGAAAGACCACCCTGACACAGAATCTCATACATCATGGTCATTAATGCAAAATGCCAGTGGGAAGGGCTGATATTCTCCAACACAATCAAATCACTACTATAGTCTGAAATTCTCATGCTAAGAAAGGTATTTTGCTGCCAAAATCAAAACATGGCCTTAAAACAATTAAAAGGCACACAGCCTTCTAACATAGAGAAGTTAGTCACGAAGCAACTGTGAATGGCCATCAAGTATTTCCAAATTTTTGCGACTTTTTATCAGCGACTAAAGGGTCAGTGAGCAAACAGGGCTTCACACAATTCAGAGCAGGGACCCATATTCTGAGCATGCAATCCTACAGTAACTTAAACCCATTTCAATCAGAACTACTACAACAGAAGTTTCTCACTAGTGATCACAACTGCTCTTTCCTGCACTAAGCTTTGCACATACTGTCAAAAAGTAAGTGAGCACAAAACCACCATCAGAAAACAAAATTATTAGGTCACTTGTATCGGCTCTTCAAACCAGTTTCCTGCTTGCTAAATGCCAGAAAACCAGTCACCTTTACACAAGGATAAGTCACCAAAACCCCAGTTGTCCCCAGCTACCATACTGCCTGCCCCCTTTTTATTTTTTTGGCTTGGTTAATTTTAAACTTAGATCAATCCTCTAATAAAGTTCAAATGTACCAGGAGACAGACAAGATCAATTCCTCCCAGCAGTAATGCCAATTTGTGCTTTTACCATAAAAAGTATAGCTTTAACACTACTCTAAAAAGATGCTTAGATATGATCTATATTACAATAGCCAATGTTCACTAATTTTTTTCCCTGTGGTAATTCACAATCAGCAATTTTTCTAACATTTTTATAAACTGACAAAAAGACAAGTGATGTGGCAGTAGCTCATTAAATCTTCCACTGAGTCTAAAGGAATAGACTTTCTTACAATCAGCATATTGAGCACAAAAGCAAATAATGGAATCAGGCAAATAACAAAATTACACACACCTCCGTCAGTCAACTTGGTTCACATTAGCCACCACTTATTCAATTTATATTTTTATTTTCTGGAATTAATTATAGAAAAGTCAATCTAAGCAGGCAGTGAGATTTTGTTTCCATTAAAACCCACTGGGAGTTAAAAACACTTATTACACAATCAAGACTTCACTCTGGTACCATCCATGCATAGAAATAATTGTTCCTCTCATACACAACTATTCTTCCCAGAAAAGAAATGCACACTACATGGGAGAATGAGAAAGGTGTGTAGCATCACAACTCAGACTGGAGCACTCCATTAACTTAATAACCTAATCTGTAAAAAATCCAGTTTGCTGAGCTTTCAGACCTAAATCATTCCACTGCATCACAGATGCTTTATTTTGAAATTCAGATTTTCACACTGACAGGTTTAATTAGGTGAAGACATTTTAAGGTTAAGAAATAGGCTTAAGAACAGTAAGGGAAGGCAGACTGGAAGTGCAGGCAACACCTTAGATTTGTGCTTATCTCTGACTACACAATAATCAAACAGTCATGGTCTCTGCTTTGGAAATACAGAGCCAGCCATCCTCCCAGCAAGACACTAAGACAGAAGTTTAAGCCTTACAAAGAGATAAGGAGGCTAAGTATAGAAAATTCATATTCTAGGTATTCCATATTACCAAAATAAACACTGAAGCTATATTAAATATAATATCTTGATATTAATTATATATACATTACAATTAAAATAATTTTCTTATTAGTTATCATAAAGCTAGAAGCATTGAATCAGTTTCATAATATAATGCATGTACTCTAGTGTGATATGTGACCTAAAGTTAATTCGTGTTAGGTATTGTTATAAATAAGATGGACCAAATTAGATAAATCAAATTTTAGAATTTTATTGAGAGACAAAATGACAGTCTCGGACAGCCACAATTAAAAGGACAGCGTCAAGCCCGGGATCGGCGCCGGGTGAACAATGATAACACACTCTGCCAGTCTGTTATCCCCCAAGTTCACATCTTCGGTTTGCAGCAGTCTCTTTTTATACACTGGATCGCGGAGAAAGACTCGGGATTTTGACGGTCCTTCCTCCGAGGCATCTTCATTAATCATGCAGGACTCAGTTCCGAGAGTCTGATTAGATCGGCGGAGGAGGACAATACTGCTTATGGTTGGGTCCAGGTGTGGTGTGGAGATGTTAATTTCTGGCGGAGGTGATTTAGATATCGATCTAAGGTAATCATCTGGTTCTCCGGGCTATCATCTCCGTTTTCCGTCGCCTTTTGTTCCCTTTCAAGGATTCCCGACAGGGGCATTTTCTTGTTCCTCTTCCTGGTAATTCCAATCCTGTTTTTCTTGTGTCCCTCCCATGCCTTTTCGGGCTAGAGAAATTCCTTTATTTTGTTAAGCCACCTTCCCCTGAGTTAATTCACAATATGCTGGTTTGAACAAAACTTAACTTATAACATGCTAGTTTATACAAAACTTATATTTATATGGCTTGTATTACATTTTATATCCTATTAACACGAATTAACTTTAGAACATATATCACAGGTATTGTGATATGTAATTAATTTGCGTTAAATATGGTGATATGTAATAAAGTTAATCTACATTCGGTCGGATTTAAGATCTGTAGAACCTAAAGTGTGTTTAGGGTTAAAAAAAAGCTAAACTGTAAGAAGAGGACAGGAGGATTGAAAGACAGGGAGGGTCCCTGCCGGGAAAAGCCTCAGGACAACCAACAAAACTAAAAGAATGGGAAAAATGGGGAGATTGGCCGTGTCTCCCCTGGAGATGGGCCTGCTAACGACTGAGTGATTAAGAGAAGATTGATATCTTATCTGTTCCGGCCCAGTTTAACATTTCCAAACCTTCTACGGACCTGGCAATCATGGCATTGTTCTACTCCGAGAACCTATTCAACCGACCTGGGACCTGAACATGAATACCTAATGAAGCTACCACAAAGCAAGAGCGCTACGGTCGCCGTCCACTCTCAGCGAAAGACTGTATAAAAATCAGCGGCTCTGGGCACACTTTGTGAACAGAGTGGATACGGAGCGATAGAGTCCGTTTCTGTGCTCGCCCAGTGCTGAAACCCCGGGGTTCGACGCTGTTCCTTTTAATTGTGGCTGTTAGAGACTGAATTTAAGTCTCGAAATAAAATTCTAAAATTTTGATTTACGGAATTGGGCTTGTTCATTCATTACATCTAGTAACCATTTTTAGAATCATAATAATTAAGGTTGGAAAAGACTTCCAAGATTAAGTCCAACTGTTGACCCAGCATCAACATAACATCCCCAAGTACCACATCCACATGCCTTTTGAACACTTCCACTTTCTTGTAGTGAGGGGCCAAAAATTCAACACAGGATTCGAGGTGTGGCCTCACCAGTGCCCAGTACAGGGGAATGATCACTGCCCTGGTGCTGCTGGCCACACTATTGCTGATACAGGCCAGGATGCCATTAGCCTTCTGGGCCACCTGGGCTCATATTCAGCCGGCTGTTAACCAGCACCCCCAGGTCCTCTTTTGCTGGGCAGCTTTCCAGCCACTCTGCCCCAAGCCTGCAGTGCTGCAGGGGGGGTTGGTGTGACCCAAATGCAGGACCTGGCCCTTTGCCTTGTTGAACTTCATACAATTAGCCCATTGATCAAACTTGTCCTGATCCCTCTGTAAAGCCTTTAGACCCTCCAGCAGATCAACACCAACTTGGTGTCATCTGCAGATGTACTGAGGGTGCACTTGATCCTCTCAACCAACCATGGATAAAGATATTAAACAGGACTGGCCTAAACACTGAGTCCTGGGGAACAGCACTAGTGAATGGCCTCTAGCTGGATTTAACTCTCTTCCCCACCACTCTTTGAGCTCAGCCATCCAGCCAGTTTTCTACCCAGCTAAGAGTGCAACCGGCCAAGCCATGAACAGTAAGTGTCTCCAGGAGAACATTATGGGAGACAGTGTCAAAGGCTTTACTAAATTCTAGGCAGACAACACCCACAGCCTTTGCCTCATCCACCAGGAAGGGGGGGGCCTATCATAGGAGATCAGGTTGGTGAATGTGATATATGACCTAAAGTTAATTTGTGTTAGGAAATGTGATATGTAATTAATTCACGGTGAAATGTAGTTATATGCAATATAAAATTGATCTGCGTTCGGTCTGATTTAAGATCTGTAAACCTAAAGTGTGTTTAGGGTTAACTAAGACTAAAACTGCATGAAAGGGACACGAGGGTTGGGGAAGGAAAGAATTTCTGCCGGGAACAGCTTCGGGACAACCAAAAAAAAGAAAAGAATGGAAAATGGGGAGAGTGGTCGTACCTTCCCCGGAGATGGGCGTGCTAATGATCGAACGATTTGGAGGAGATTAGTATCTTAACTGTTCCGGCCCGATTTAACATTTCCAAACCTTCTCCTGACCCGGCAATCATAGCATTGTTCCACTCTGAGAATCTGTTCAACTGACCCAAGACCTGAACATGAATACCTAATGAAGCTACCACGAAGCAAGAGCGCTAAGGTCGCCGTCCACTCTCAGCGAAAGACTGTATAAAAACCGGCAGTGCTAGGCACAAAGTGTGAACAGAGGGGGTTACGGAGCAATAGGGTCCGTTACCACGTTCACCCAGTGCTGAAACCCCAGGGTTCGACGCTGTTCCTTTTAATTGTGGCTATTGGAGACTAAATTTAAGTCTCAAAATAAAATTCTAAATTTTGATTTACTGAATTTGGCTTGTCGATTTATTACAGTGAAGCAGGACCTGCCTTCAAAACCACATGCTGACAGGGCCTGATGCCCTGGTTGCCCTGTAGGTGCCACATGATGGCGCTTGAGATAATCTGTTCCATAACCTTCCCTGGCACTGAGGTCAGGCTGACAGGCCTGTAGTTCCCCAGATCCTACTTCCAACCCTTCTTATAGATGGCAACCCAGGACTGGTGGTAAATGATTGAAAGGGGCTTGGTGAGCACTGCTGTCAGCTCCCTCAGTACCCTTGGACAGAGCACATCCAGCCCCAAGAACTGGTGTGTGTCTAAGTGGTGTAGCCGGTCATTGACCATTTCCCCTTAGATTGTGGGGGCTACATTCTGCTACCTGTCTCCATCTTCCAGCTCAGGGGCTGGGCACCCAGAGAACAAACCAGTCTTGTTAGAAAAGACTGAAGCAAAGAAGGCATTGAGTACCTCAGCCTTTTCCTCATTCTTTGTCACTATGCTTTCTCACACACTCAATTAAGGATATTCTCCTTGTCCCTCCTTTTGCTGCTGATGTATTTATAGAAACATTTTTTATTGTCTTGTATGGCAGCAGCCATATTAAGGCTTTGGCCCTTCTAATTTTCTCCCTGTACAACATTATGACATCATTGTAGTCCTCGCAAGTTGCCTGCCCCTTCTTTCAAGAGTTATCAACTATTTTCTTCCCCCCAGCTTCCAGTCGAAGCTCTCTGTTAAGCCAGGCCCACGGTCTTCCCCAGCAGCTCATCTTTCAGCACATGGGACAGCATGCTCCTGAAGCTTTAAGAATTCCTTCTTGAAGAATGTCCAACCTTCTCAGATTCCTTTGCCCTTCAGGACTGCCTCCCAAGGGAGTTCATCAAGCAGTCTCCTAAAAAGGCCGGTACCTATAGCATGGAGGCTGAAATACTGAGTATCAGGGTTTTCCCCCCTCAGTGAACATTATATTTTCACCACAGTGTCAATCCCATTTCTGCTATTTTCAGTGCATATAGTTTCTTAAAATTATATTGTTCTACAGTAAAGAAGTAACACAATGGCCCAGACAACCTTCCCCTATAAAGCAGTCAGTAAGATAACTCCAGTCTCAGTAGGTAGCTTAAAATAGACAATGAATTGCAAAGATATTATCTGACCCCTATTTTTTTCTCCAGTGCCTAGATTCCTACATACACATGCTCTGCATGAAACATTTTTTAAAAATGATTCTGTAGTAATTACCAGTCACCTATTTACTTGCAGCTGAAGCGTGTTGTAATGCATTAATTGGGTTTATATTTTGTTCCATTGAATTTGTAATCACGTGGTTTGTCCTTCCTCAGCTGTAACCCAACCCTGTTCCCCTCCCACTTTATCCCTGACTGGGTAGTGGTTTGTCCCTGCCTCTGGGCCCTGCCCCCTGGGGATAAAGCCCCAGCACAGGTGGGACCTCACTCTCTCTGGCACCGGTGAGCCACCGGGAAAGATCTCCAGCCAAGGCAGGGCAGGACTCGAGAATAAAGCTGTTATATCCCACCCGGTGAGAGAGAGCAGACTCTTTCCTTTTGCCATCGGCGGTCGTCTAGTCTCATAAAGAAATACTACAATTGGCACCATTATGTGTGGCTTGAAGCCACAAGAGGTTCCCAAAAAGCTGGAAGAACCACTCGGAGAGCACATGGCCGAAGAATCTCACGCAGGTACGTGAGTTACGAAATGTAGCCCACATACGCAGAGACACAGACCTGTCAGGCTTGGCGTTCACTGTGGAGTCTCTGAAACACAGGATTCCACAGGCCAGGGCTGTAGTTTTCTCCTTTGGACTTAAAGAACCCATCGGAGTGCTACGAAGAAGCACACGACTGGCAGGCTGCTCCCAGGGAAGGTGACCACATGTTAGTGGAAAGATGACCCTGGTATCCGGGACTAGAAGCTCTTTTTGCACCAAAAAGGGTCAGTCTCAGGCAAAAGGAGTGATTGGGAAAGAAAGGCAAGGAACACTGGATTTTTGGTGAGTACCACTTTTGGTTTTCTAAGGGAAAATCTTTTTAAGAGGCATTGAACCTCAGGGAAAAGGGTTTTTTCCTTTCGGGGAAGGTTTTTGCTTTCAGAGTAAAAACCTTCAAGGTGCTTTCTTTCGGCAGCCGGGGGGGGGGGGGGGGGGGGGGGGGGGGGGGAGGGGGGGGTGGAAAAGGAAACTGTTTCCCCTCTGGCTTTTTTTTTTCTCTCCAGTGAGGTTTTTTTCCTTTCAGTTTCTCAGTCACAGTTAAAAGGGACACAGAAACTTAAAAACTGAGCCAAAAATGGGTGCTAGGCTGTCTGTGTCCCAAAAAAAGAGTCGATTACCAAATTTTAAGTACCTTGGATGATGGGGGGACCCATTGTTCAAAGAAACAGCTGAAAAAATTAACTCTGTGGTTGTTTTCTCAGCTTCCACATGTATCATTAGAGCAAATAAGCTTCCCAGAATTTTGGGAGGCTATAACGAAAAAAATAGTTCAATCTGGCTCCTCTAATAATAAAGATGATGCAAATTTTGCTTTTTATAGCTTAAAAATTAAGTTTGCATTGCAAAAGCAAAATGAAAAGGGAAAAAAAGACAGTTCTTTGTGAATTTTCCCCAGCTTGTACCTTTGCAGGCAGTCCGAGTGCTCAAACCTCCCATCTTAGTGATTCGCAGGTGGGGGGGTCACAAGATGGAGGGGATTCCTTTGTCCAAAATGGCCAAAGCCATGTGCTCCTGAGCCATGAGGAGTCTCTCCTTTTGTCTGTCCCTCCTTCCCGCAATCCCTTTTTCTTCCCAGACCCCTCCCTCCCTTCAGTGCCACCCCCAGCACTGCCCTCTCCTCTGACTCTGCCCCCTACCCTCAAACCTCCACCCTCCAACTCCTCCCTGTGTGACTCAAGCCTCCAGCCCCTTCCTGCCCCTGGTTCCCATGGTTTCCCCACCCACAGTCCCAGTTCCCATGCCCCGGAGGGGAGGGGGGGGGAGCCAGGAACCCAGAAGCAGGAAGTGATCCCAGCTTTTCTGCTACCCCTTTCACATATCAACAGTCAAAAAGAGGGGGTGCTGTCCACAGTAATTGGGACCCCTTCCCCCAACAAGCGATTCAGGGGTTATGCAAAGCTCAGGCCAAATTTGAATATGAAAGAGAATACTTTTGCAACCGTTTAAAAGCAAATTTAGCAAGGAATACTACAGTTCCCTTTGACCTCCAAAAAGATTTACTTCCGGAGCTTTGGCAAAATCCTGAAATGGCTTTTGATAATAAGAATTTGCCAATTTGATTAGCAATCCAGCCTGATGGGTCTTTCCAACCTTACAGTAAAATAAAGCAGCTTCCATCAGAACTTTTGGTAACATTTGTGGAGCGATTAACCCGAGCTATTGAGTTACAGGTTAAGAGTGAAGGAGCCCAAGAACAGGTCCTGGAGGAAATCGCTCTGGCCGATGCAAACGAACGGTGCAAGGCAGCCATCCTCAGCCTGTCTATAGAACCAGCTCCAACTTTACATGACATGCTCCAGGTGTGTGCCAGAAAGATTCCCTTCATAAAAGCTCATCAAAACCACAGTTCCAGAGTCAAGCCACCACAAAAAGCTGCTGCTGCAGACACCATGCCTCCTGTGCCTATGCCACAGCCACCGCCCAAGAGAGGAACAATGTGTCTCCTGTGCGATCAGGCTGGACATTGGGTATCTCAATGCCCTTTAAAGAAGCAATTTCTGGACTTTCGGGACGATGGGGGAGGGAGGTCTCAAAGGTCCAAAGGGAATTTTTTAAAAAGAATAGAAAATGTAAATGTTAAACTAAATAATCCTGCTTTAACCAGTTCTGCCTTTCAGCAAAAGTCACCGGATATGATAGTAAAGGAACCAGCGACCAGAGAAACAAAAATTCCTCATGATCAGGTCACCTGGGGTCATGGGTACGCCTATGTGTCCACTCCCCCAGGTCTCAAGTGGGTGCCAGCTGAGTGGGTGAAACCTTTCATCCCTAAAACTGCAAAGCCACCTGCAGAGGCCCCACAAGTGGCCAGTACTGCCTGGAGGAGGAGAAAGCGCCTAACCTTCTCCTTCTAATTATCATTATTCCTTAACAGTGTTTTTCTAGACAGTTTGTTTGCACTAAAGGTCATTTTTCTTCTGCAACTTTAAAGGTACTCAAGGTCTGAACTCTGAGCATCTCCCACGAACCAAGCCTTCCTCCTTCCTAATTTAATAAGAAAAGGGAAAATGTTGTAATGCATTAATTGGGTTTATATTGTGTTTCATTGGATTTGTAATCATGTGGTTTGTCCTTCCTCAGCTGTAACCCAACCCTGTTCCCCTCCCACTTTATCCCTGATTGGGTAGTGGTTTGTCCCTGCCTCTGGGCCCTGCCCCCTGGGGATAAAGCCCCAGCACAGGCAGGGCCTTGCTCTCTCTAGCACCGGTGAGCCCCCGGGAAAGATCTCCAGCCAGGCAGGGCAGGACTCCAGAATAAAGCTGTTATATCCCACTTGGTGAGAGAGAGCAGACTCTTTCCTTTTGCCATCGGCAGTCGTCTAGTCTCATAAAAGAAATACCACAGAAGCGCCTAATTCTGCGCAACAGAAAAGACTACCAAATGAAATGACAGATTTTTATTATTATTTTGTCTTGGTTTTGTAGACAAGTTTCAGGAGAAAACACCCTGGAATGAGCATTTCCTCTAAAAGGGAAAGGGCTTCAATAACCCCCTTTTCTTCTGCCAGTGAGAGAAATTGATACCAGTGGGTGAAAGTGAAAAAAAGAGAACTGTTTATTAAGAAAGGAAAAGGAGGGGGTGCCCACAAGGCATAGAAAAGGATTGAATAAATGCTAGATATGAATTCCCAGAAACTTATCCTCCACACACACTCACCCACAGCAGAACAAAAAAAAAAAAAAAACCAACCAAAAAAACAAAAACTCAAATGCCCAGGGAAGAAAAATACATAGGCTGACTGCATGGCCTGGAAAACAAAATGGTGACTGGTCCCTTTTGTCTCCAGGAAAGGGAAGAAGAGTAGTTCACACAGCAGCCCGGAGCAGAGCAGATGGGAAACTTGTTGATCCTCTGCCGTTGGTTTTCTTCCTCACAGCAGGCAAAACTGGTGGATTTTTGTTGCAGCAGCCTTCTTGTTAGAGGGTAGAAATGAGCTGAGACACAGACTTCTTGTTTATCACAGCATGAAAAGGGTCCTGAATTATTCCTCTTTACAGCTTAGCCATCCTGACTTCAACTATTCACTGACTCTGGCTGCAGCAAGCTCCTACTGTAGGTTTCCCTTGCAGCCTGACTGCAGGCTTTTACCTAGCTAGACTACAACTGCAGACCCAGACTGACCTCACAGCAGTGTTTCCCTCTCCCCAGGACCCTTCTTCATCATTTCCCCTTCCTCAAGGTTCCTCTTCCTCTTTCATAATTCTCACTCCCTTTTATCACACTTATCTTTATTGGATATAGCTGTGACTCATCAGGGGTGAGGCTGTATTCGGTAATTAACACAGCTGTTACTTATCAGGGACAAGGTCACTTGTATTCCCTTCTCCTACAGATTTTCATGTCTCTTCTTTTGCTGGCTAGGTCTTTCCTGGGGTTCAGACTGACCGTGGCTGCCCCACAGGCTCCCAGGGCCAGAGAGAGGAAAAAAAAAAAGTTGGCAAAAGGATTTGCCAGAGAAAAGCCTCCAGGCCAGGGGAAAGTAAAAAAAAAAAAAAAACACAAAAAACCCCAGAGGCTTCTTGCCTAAATTGGCAAAAATTAATCCAGCAAAAGGCAACAAAGTAACAATCCATGTAGCCACCGAGAGCTTGAACAGACCCCAGACCCAGTCCTCCCAGGCTC
Organism: Hirundo rustica; assembly: GCF_015227805.2. Taxonomy (NCBI): domain Eukaryota; kingdom Metazoa; phylum Chordata; class Aves; order Passeriformes; family Hirundinidae; genus Hirundo; species Hirundo rustica. Next base: position 10,771,845 of record NC_053487.1, on the reverse strand, counting down.
CGGTCCCACCCCCTGGTTCATAAAGATACTGCAGTGCAGACATTTCTGGGCATAAAGCAGATGATTAGGAAATAAAGTATCATCATAAAATCACCCCAAGATAATCTCTACTCATATCCAAAGAAAGGTCAGCCATCCCTGAAATACTGAGAAATAAATTACGCAGCTTTATACAACTCCCTGCAGATTTCATGGGTTTTGTCATGGTTTAAGAGCGGCACCCCCTAATTTGGTGCTGCACAACCACCACCACACTCACTTCCCTCTCCCCTCCAGTGGGAGATATGAGATAGAGATTATGGGTTGAGATAAGAACAATTTACTGGAAACAGCAACAAGATAAGAAAACAAACAGTAACAGCAACAATACTAATAACAAAAGCATACAAAAACCCCCACATTCACTAACCAACCTGGAGCTGTACAGCCCCCCAAGAAAATGAACAAAATGGCAGAGGGACCCTCTGCAAGCCACCTTTTTCTTCCTGATGGTAAGCAACATCCCCCTCATCCTCGGAAGTGAGAATTCCTTACTTCTGCCCCCCTGGCAGTGAGATAAGTGGTACAGAATAAAAACTTAGGAACACCCAGAGGCTCTAGGATCCGTGTTCTGGCAAGAAAAACAGGACATTATCCACCTCGGGTTCTATATCATCTAGCTCATGTCCAGATCTTATACCTTCCAAATATATACACATATGTATATATAAAAATATACACAAACACACATCATTTTCATTGTCAATGGCCATCCCTCCAAGATGTCTGTTGAGTTCATTGTCCATGACTGTGGGTTCTATCTGTCTTAGATGCCTTCCAGGGGAGGAGGGCTGATGTGCTGTCAGCTGACTGCTGCATCAGCTCATGACTGGTGTATCTGGAGCAGTCCATCCTCATTGTGCATGGTAGTTATGGCACAGTGGCAGTCATTCAGCACCCAATATTATACAATTCAACATTACAGACTGTTCTCACCCAGCAATCAAATTCCCCTGAGATACACATCACATTTCCCCATCCCTCTGCATTACCAACCAAGTGCACCCAGGTCCCTGAACAAGAACAATCCCACAGATGCATTTGCCTTTCCTTGAGGCAGGATTAATCCAAACTGTCTTCCCTAACACATTCCTCATATTCACCACAGGGACTTTCTCCTCTTCTATGGTACGTGGAAATTTTTATTGGACAGGGCCAGCTCAACTGGTAGAGCCCCTAGTGTTAACTAACCAGGTGGCCTTTGCTAAATGTAGATCCCAGTGTTTGAAGGTCCCATCCCCCTCCACTACTTTAAAAATGGTTTTTAACAGTCCATTGTACAATTCAATTGTCCCAGAAGCTGGTGCATGATAGGGAATATGATACATCCACTCAATTCTGTGCTCTCCAGTTCATGTGTCTATTTCTGAAATGAGTCCCATTGTCCAACTCAATTCTTTCTGGGGTGCCATGTCACCACAGGACTTACTTTTCAAGGCCCAGGATGATGTTCCGGACAACGACATGAGGCACAGAGTATGTCTCCAGCCATCCAGTGGTTGTTTCCACCATTGTCAGCACACAGTGCTGGCCTTGGTGGGTTTGTGGCAGTGTGATGTAATCAATCTGCCAGGCCTTGCCATACTTATATTTTGACCATTGTCCCCCACACCAGAGGCTTTACCCGCTTGGCTTGCTTGACAACAGCACGTTTCACAGTTATGGATAATCTGGGATATAGTGTCCCATGGTTAAGTCCACTCCTTGATAACAAGCCCATCTGTATGTTGCATCTCTTTCCTGATGACCTGATGCATCATGAGCCCATTGAGCCAGAAATAATTCACCCTTATTTCACCAGTCCAGATCCATCTGAGACACTTTAATCTTGGCAGCTTGATCTACCTCACCATTTTTCCACATGCACCCACGAGTCACACTACTGAAGAACATTGCATGTATATGACGTACTTTTACAGTCAATTTCTCTACCTGAGCAGCCATGTCTTGCCATGATTCAGCAGCCCAGATGTCTTTCCCTCTACACTGCCAACTGGTCTTTTTTTCATTGGTCCAGCCACCCCCACAAAGCATTTTCTACCATCCACAAGTCAGTGGGGAGGTGGAACACTGGTCATTTCTCTCCTCCAGTGATAGCCAAAGTCAATTGGACAGCTTTCAGCTCTGCAACATGACTTAATCCACCTTGGCCCTCATTAGCTTCTGCAACTCACTATGTATGAATTCATAAGTCACCTTTCCATGTTTGATGTATCCCTACAATATGGCAGAAACCATCAAGAAAAAGACCATATTGTTTTTTATTTCTTGTAGCTGACTATATGGTGGAGCCTCCTCAGCACATTACCTTTTCCTCTTCCTCCTCTGAAATTAGTCTGAAATTCTCACCTGCAGGCCAGTTTGTAATGACTTCCAAGATCCCTAGGTGACTGGGATTTTGAGCTTGCTGTGTGATCAACACAACCCACTTACTCCACCTAACATCAGTGGCATGATGTGTGGAAGGGACTTTCCCTTTGAATATCCAGCCCAGCACTGGCAGTTGGGGTGCCAGGAGGAGCTGTGCTTCAGTGCCAAGCACTTCTGAAGCAGCTTGAACCATTTCATAAGCTACCAGTATCTCTTTTTCAGTTGGGGTGTAAAAGGCCTTGGATCCTTTGTATCCCTGACTCCAGAATCCCAGGGGTTGTCCTTGGGTGTCCCCAGGTACTTTTTGCTAGAGGCTCCAGAAAGGACCATTCTCCTCAGCTGTGGTGTAGAGCATATTTTTCACATCCTGTCCTGTCCTGACTGGCCCAAGGGCTACTGCATGAACTATCTCCTGTTTAATTTGTTCAAAAGCTTGTTCTTGTTCAGGACCCCTGTTGGAGGCTAGAAAAAAAAAAAATAAAAATAAAAGGAAAAATCCTTTCTCTCAGGGATTTTTTTCTCCCATTTATTGCCTAAGAGATGATAACAATGATACTGAAACATGATTTTAAAGAGTTAAGATTTTAGCTAAGGGTTAGAAGCAATTTATATTGATCAAGATGTAAGTTACATTAGTAAATGGCAGGTTAATGATTATTAGATGCCTAAGCTAGAGCTAACTGTTATATTATGAGCTTGTTTATAGAAAAAGTGGAGTAAGTGAACTGTCATAAGAACAGATTGAAACCACTAAGAACAATGGCCAGCACCTGGACTTTGTATCAATCAATCATGAAGCGGGGGACATTGGATCGTGCCAGAGGGTCACAGAGACCTAATGAAGACTCTCCTGACTTCATCCTTTGAGACCACTGACCCAATTTGAGACCACCGACCCAATTCAAGAGAAGAATTGCACACACGTGAAGGACTGATAGCCTCATTTTAATACCGAACGAGGATGGGAGGTGCTGGGGTTATGCATATGTATTGTATATAAGATCTTGGAAAATAAATAGAGAGCAAAGAACCTTGTTCAGGGCAGCCACGCCTTTCAGAGATGACTCCCGTGCCTCCCGGTGGTGAATAAACATACCACTTTCTAACTTTAGTTAGAGGGTCTTTGTCTGTGATTATATCGGTTTTCAACGACTCAATACTGAAGAGACAAAAGATGTGGCTGGGAAGGGAAGGTGTGCAGTTGGCTGCAGTCTCTTAGCTGGGAAGTGAGCCTGGTAGCTGGGGAATTTTCTCTTGGGAAGTGCAGAGATACCAAGAGACTTGGCTGGGTGTCAGGGGCTGGGCTCAGCTCTAGCTTGCTCTCAGGATCGGAGGGGGGACGATGGTTTGTGGTTTTGGCGCCGGACTGTTGCTGCCCAGAGGATTCACTGCCACTGCGGAGTTTCATCCTTCACTGCTTCTCCTTCCTGTGGGTGAGCCTTTGCTCGCAGGAGTAGTCATTGAACTAGGCCTTTTAAACACTGGACCTCACTGGGAGGGACCTTCACCATCTACTTGGGTGCCTCAAGGGAAACCTGGGACCCCTCCCCCTCTCCAGAGGGAGCATCTCCCGACTGTTTGTGGCAGCTGCTTGCTGGAGCCCGGCTGCCACTGCCCAGCCCCACTATTTTCTGCTGCTGTTTCGGGTTTTTGCTACACTTTGCTTGCCACCCCAGGTGTGCTCGCCTCTGCTGCTCCAGCCTACAGCTCCGAGGTTTCTCCTACAGTCCATTTTGCCACCCAGAGTGACAAAGACCGGCTGCTCCCCATGAGTTTGCAAAGGGAGCCCCTTTTCTCTCTCTCCTGCTATCTGAGCCACCATCAATCACATGGAAAGAGGCCACTGAGCTCACACCACAGCGCTCCCTGCAGTCACAAGGGAATCATTGCACCAGCCCTGCCTGGCCAGGGGCCAACAGCACCCCTACCAGCTGTGACCATAACTACACGGAAGGGGAAAAGGCTTGATGGCCAAGAGAAAGGTGTTATTGGCTTTCTGGGTTTTTTGTTTGTTGTTGCTGCTGTTGTTGTTGTTTGTTTGCATTGGTATATACATTCTAGTAAAGAACTGTAATTCTTTTTCCTGTATCTTTGCCTGAAAGTCCCATAATTTCAAAGTTATAATAATTCAGAGGGAAGGGTATCATATTTTCCATCCCAAGGGAGGTTCCCACCTTCCTTAGCAGACACCTGTCTTTTAAACCAAGACAACCCCACTTGAAACCCTTTTTTTCCCATCACACATGATAGAGAGGGTTTACAATCTGACTCTAATCTGGAATATGCATCCTCTCTGCATCTTCCTCCTGTTTTGAGGGCCCTGCTTCATCTTCAACCCTTACTAAGCGAAATGATTTGGTCTTGGATTTCTTTTTGTGTATAGGTATGACTGCAACCAGGATGGGCTGTTCCTCTGGTTCAGCTGCAGTTTGAGTAGCCACAGTGTCAGTTGTTCTGCTTTCTTCCTCCTCCCCCTGAGGGTGCTGTCTAGTGACAAGCAGTGTCCAATAAATAGTAGCCAGGGCCCAGCACACTGCAACAAGTTGCTCCTCTGTGGAGCGGTCACAGCATTGTCCTTGCAAATATTCTGTCACTTTAACAGGGTCCTATACTTGTTCAGGGGTGAACTTCCAAACCATTGGAGCAGAGAATTTCCCCCTAAACTGGCTCATTTTCTCCCACATTCCTTGCCACTCATGACTATCCATCCACCCTTGTGGCAGATCTCTAAATAAACTCCCTAGATATCTCTTTCTTGGCTCTGAACATGGTGTAGACTGCACTGAGGAGACCTGGCAGATTTAGCAACAAGAAGAAACTTTCCCTAACACCCAAAGGAAATTCAAAATTCTCAAAAGTTGATGTAACAGGCCTGAAAGAGGAAAAGGGGGTAAAAAGCTGGGGAAAATCATCCTTCCCTGTTTCCCTCACAGGCTGCGTATGATTATTAATGAATTTCCAGAGGTAGCACCCAAGGCCATGGCATGAGAGCAGCACTGAAGACACATCCTTAATGACCCTCATTTCCCTTGATGTTATCATATCATAAACTGATATCACATAGTACAGCAACAAAGCAATCCTGATCCCTATCCCTGCTCTGAGAGGGAGCACTGTGATGGGCACATAGTGCATATACAGAAACACATACAGGGTTAGGTACCACAACCATGTGAACAGATCAAACAACATTGTGCCCAGTGGCTCCATACCTAATGCAACAAATTCTTAGATCAAAATTGCTTCCCACTGACTCCGGGCAAGTCTGTTATCTCAACCCTTCATGCCTCACACTGGGTGCCAATTAAAAGCTGTTTAGGAGCAGCACTCCTTAATTTAGAGTGTTTCCCACTCCTCCCCCCCCCCCCCCCCCCCACTCGCTCTTCCCCTTCAGTGGGAGATAATGGCAGAGATTAAGGGTTGAGATAGAACTATTTACTGGAAAAAGCAATGAGATAAGAAGATGAACAGTAACAGCAACAATACTAATAACAAAAGTGTACAAAAGGAGGGTGATTTGCATGCAAAAAAACAAAAAAAATCCCAACATTCATCAACCAACCTGGCACTGCATAACTCCCAAGACAATGAACCAAATGGTGGGGGGACACTCTATGTGCCATCTTTTTCTTCCCAACCATAAACCATGCCCTCCATCCTTCTCAGAAGTGAGAATCCCTTACTTCCACCCCCTGGCAGTGAGGAGTAGTATAGAATAACAACCTAGGCATGCTCAGATGGCTCCAGGCTCTTCTCACTCATGGCTACTGCAAAAAGAAATAACTGTCCTGGCCAAAAACCACAAGAGGTTTGCATTAAAATTTAATTAGGTATTTCCTGCCACAGAATACACACCTTTGTAGTATAGTAATACTGAAGTCAACCAGTTTATCCCAGACAGTTGAAAACATTTCATTAAGATACTTTTCTCACATGAATGCACAGTCTAAAATACTTGGTAGAGAGATACAGTAATACTTTGTACACTAAGCCAGTGAATGAAAATTGGTTGAAGTTGTTCCTATTTCTTCAGTCAGATAGGTCAGTGTTTTGGCTTAAGACATGATATTCATCTAGAGAGCTACAGTGTTGACAACAAAAGCAGTGTATTGTTCATAAGGTTACAAAGCAAAAAACAGACTGCATTTAAAGTTAACCTCTACGTTTCAGCCAACAATTTTAAAAACTCCTACCTTTATATTTATAATTTGAGTATAAAAGATTATTTTATAAAACAATTAACTGAAATACTTACATTCCATCTATTAACAGTGCTAACATACCAAAAAACTAGCTGTGAACTGTACCACATCCTCCCCTGCAAGGCTACCTCTCTACACATACCATTTGGTATTTGCTGATTCACAGGTACAACTGAGTCATTTTTGCAGTCCTTTGGAAGTTACATGTCTTTGCATGTTTCCATTCCTTCAAGATACAGATCTGGAGACAATGAAGTTGGGTGTGCCTGTCTTTGAATGCCCCATTACTTAATATTTCAAAGAAGAGAGCCTTTTGAAGGCAGTTTTTTTTGTCAATCAGACATTACTTAAGTACATTAGCTCTATGCACTTTCTCAATTTAATTAATTTAATACCCACTTCCGCACACAATCTGCACTGTACCCAAGTTACTCATTTTCATTCCACTTGCTCTTAGAAGAAACAAGCCTCTTTCCACTTCAACCCATGAAAATCAAACCAACTACACATCCCTTGATTCCACATCAAATCCATTATCAACACCTTTCCTATCTCTTCTACAGGATAAGATTGTTGTACCTAAGACTCTGCAGCATTCTTTTTCCACGGTTCTTCTCAAGTCCTTTATGCTGATTTCCTTCTCTTACCAAAAAGCCTCTAAAGTGGCTCGTACTTTCTCTGGCTACAAAAAACAGAAGGCAAGCCTGACAACCAGATCTACCCCAAAGAAACAACACAAGTACACATCAAATCCTTCCCTGAGAGCCATACAGATGGAATTGAGTGCTCTCTTACTGCCAAGGTACATCCTGCAGAGCCCAGCATACTCCCAGTCTCAAAAGGCTGACATGAGTCAATCTGGGAAAACAGCTCTCCATAGCCAGAGCACACAAGCCTGCTACACAGGAAATTACCATAGAAGTCATCTGTGTCAATTCTTTCAAGTTGTTCTGAGACCAAGACACAACAAGGGGCAAGGGAGAGGAATGTACCTAAATTAAAGGTGGATTAAATGCTTACAGAATCAAATTATAACCAATCAATGCTTAAAAACAAGTGTTCAAAGAAACAAATGGGAGAGTTTGATTTCAGGGTATGAAATCATTGGTGCCAATCCTGCACCAATACTACCACCTCACCTCTCCCACGGCCACGTTTCCCACGGTCTGAAGGCCTGTCTCCTTGACTGTTGTCCACTCCATTCTCTTCAGCTCTGACTGTGGAGAGAGGACAGCTTAAGAGACTCATGCATGAGACAGTATAGCCATCTGCTTAGCCTAAACCTCAAAAAAAAAGGCAAGATTTTAAAATGGGCTGGTTAACAGATGTCAGTCACCCCTCTTCTTCGGCAGCCTAGCTATAAGCAAGTTATGTTTACTTTGCACTAGACCATTAGGAAGCAAAATATCTAAGAGGAAAATGCCCTTCAGCAGACAAGCTACTATTGGGTTGGGGTTTTGGGGAGGAGAGGAAGGCAGTGTTTTGCAGCCTACACTATTAATTATGGCCTCACCTCTTTAACAAGGTAGGAAATAAAGCTGCCTCATACTATGCTTCCTCAATAACAGGCTGTGTGGCAAGTGAAAGAATAAGGGACAGCCAAGAATACCAGCTTTTGTCTGCCCATACCATATACCCGTACAACCAGGGAAGCTTAAAAGAACTCTCTGTATTTAAATCAGAAGGATAAAAAATGGAAGACAGTGAGGCATTAGAAAAGTACTAAGCACTGCACCTTAACTATTTCACAGAAAACTCCTGAGGAAGTACACCAAAAGATGGCTGGCTCTTTGAAGGAAAGAGAGAAAAAAAAGAAAAAGACTGACCACTTAAAACACTGTTGAGATTTTGTATGGCACAATTTTCCTAATGGCAGCAACAAAACCAATATTGCTTGCACTGGGAGGAGATATTAAGATATGTTAAAAACTTGAAAAAAAATCTTTACAGTTACAAAAACAGACAAGCAGCATCTGTCTCTGTCAAAAAATTTAACCTTCACTTTCATTTTGATGGATCTAATTTCAATTTTTCTAAGAATAGCTATATCTGGGTTTGGAAAGACAGGTGTCTGCCAGCGAAAGCCGGAGCTTCCCTTGGAATGGAGAATGTAAACCCCCTCCCTCTGATTTATTATAATTTTGAAATTAAGGGGCTTTCAGGCAAAGATATGGGAATAGGAATAACAGTTCTTTACTAGGAATAGTAAAAATAAAAATGTAGTACTACAAAAAGCAAACAAACAAAAAAAAGGAAACACTGACAGAGTCAGAATACAACATGACATCCTGTTGGTCAGGGTGTTCGTAGCAGTCCAATTAAGTCCTCCTGGAGTGACAGATGTGGTTCTGTTGGAGCAGAAATTATCCTGTAGAAAGGTGTAGTTTTCCTCTGAAGGTCTAGTGGTGGTGAGATGGGTCCGTTCTTCCTCTGGGAATCCAGTGGAAACAGGCTGCCTTGGTGTTCTGAATCTCATATTTTATCTAGGTAGGAATGCTTGGCTCCTCCTGCTGGGTGGAGCATCTCACAATGGGATGATGTAATTTTATCAGTCATGCAGTGAACCTTAATGGCCCATTAACAGAAGATATCCCGCTGGAGGGAGGATGAGTCGTGGAAGAGATAAAGAACACTGCCCCACCTGGTTTTAACAGCTGGCCCATTAACAGAAGACACCTGCCCCCTCCCCCCCCGGAGTTATGAGGAATGGGTCATAGAAGAGATAAAGAAAACACCTCCCCAAATGGTTTCAACAGATGGCAATAGAATACATACTTTTGGTTACATCTTGCATTGCACCCCAAGACAAGCTGCAAGTTTTATTACTATTTTTTGCTAACTTTGACATTATTTTACAAAGATTCACGTCTTCACTGGCACAATATTTGAAGGTCTTACAATAATTAAAATAATTGGCTAATATTGTACATTTTTTTACCTGCGTTTAAGTCAAAAGCTAAGCATATTTTTTTATTTGTGTTTCTCTGCTCATCTATCAGTGCATATGGTCCTTAATGGCAATTTATATAGCTTTGATACTGCTGATAAAACCTAAAGAGAAAAAAAGCAATGTGCATACAATGGCTATCTAATGTGAGGCTACTTAACTTGGAAACATCAGTTTGTTTTTGTACAATGTATTTTTGCACCCGTATAAGTTGTAGAAAAATTTTAAACATTTCAACTCTCAATGAACTTTCTGTATTGTAGAAACTCAGCTTTGGTTGGCTTATGAGTAACATATGCTAGAGAGTAATAATGCTCCCAGTCTTTTCATTTCCCTTTATAAAAAGGTAAGAACATCTTCAGGTTCTGCCACTCATAAAAGGAGATGCAATCAAAGCTGGATAATTTTTTCATTAAGAGAAAAAAATTGTATCAGCTATGCAGCAACATATTTGCTTCTCAAGCAGTTTTACAGAGAGACAGTTCTAAAACTTAAAATGAATAGCAATTTGTACAAGATCAATTAATCAAAAAAGGGCAGAAATTTAAATTTAGTGTCTTTATCATGGGTTGGCACAATTTTGTTTTCTAGTTATAGAAAAATGTGAGATATTTTTCCCTGGCCTAACCGTGGAGTGGTTTGGGGAAGAGAACAAGGACTTATCAAAAAGCTAGCCAGGATATTGGCAGCTAAGTTAACCAATAGGAAATGTTGATGTGACTTTGGAGGGGACATTTAAAACTAACTGCTGGAGATCAGTCACTCTCTCACTTTGGAAATCAGCCATGAGGTAACATCGTGGGTGGCGGGTGGCCCTGGGTCGGGCCCTGCTGCCCTTTTGGGCGGCTGGGCCGAGCCTGGCCCGGTGTCTGAGGGCCGCTGCCCACACAGGGAGGGCCTGGGCTGGCTGAGCCTCTTTCCCCAGCTGCCGGCAGGGAAGAGGGGCAGCTGCAGCTCGGCAGTGCAGGCCATGTGCTCAGACCGCAGCAGAAAGGGCCAAAACATGGCCCAGTTTAATCGCCGCTAGCAGCAGAAAAAGAAAGCCTGTAGCTCCATAACAACTCCGAGCCGAGCCGCCCTGGATGAGACCGAGGGGTGGAAAAAAAAAAAAGGACATCTACCAGCTTCTTCTATCAGCACAGCTTTGTATTTTCTTCAGTTCCTGCAGCCTTGCGTGGTTTTTGCAAGCCTGAACAGATTTAACCCTTTTCTAGCAACATGGAACTTTTAAAGCACAATTCTTCCTTGAGAGAAAGAAGAAAGAAAACAAGAAAGTACATAGAAATAAACACTACATGAAGTCAGTTAGATTAGAAGTGAAAGAACTAATAGTGTTGGAATAGGATTGAAGAAGTGGACATTTTTAACTGGACTTTTCTAAGGTAAATTATGAAGAAATAAACTGTTCTTTGCAGCATCTTAGTATTATTTGGGTAGAATGCTATTCTAATCAAAATTAAGGACTGATGTAATTGAGATTTATTTGGCAACTTTGAAACCCCCGCTCCTGGGTTAAAGGAGGTCTCAGCCTTTGAGACAAAGATAATTTTAGACTCGAAGAAGTATTCGTAAATAGTACTCCAGGTACACTGAGAAGCTTTGCTGATAGAACATCACAGTCTGCGAAAACTCCGGGTGGCAGCAGATGTGTGACATTGAGAGCACTGGACTACTTTGTCTTGTGGCAAACGTCTTCATAAAAAGATCTTAGAAAGACTCTTCTCCTAAAGTAATGAGTGGTTATGTCTAAATAGTGAAACTGACTGAAAATCCTAAGTTGCGTCTTTCTATGCTGTTCAATAAGAAAGTTAATAGTTTGTAAGAGGAAAGAAGCATGTTTTAAAGTATCATTCTGCTTTAGTTTAGGTTTTTCTTTTTCTCAATTTTTTTTTCTCATTCTTTTAATATATGTTAATAAAACTATTTTTGTTCATTTTTAAGCTTAAGCTTGCTTTGGTTTTTTTCTCCTAATCTCTCCCTCCCACAAAAAGAAAATTAATACTAAAACCCCTACATTAATTGGTGTTTCCACCCGGTTTTATTAAATTAAAACCATTACAGTCTTTGAATAAACTCAGACCATCCCAAAACCAAGTCAGACTGAGCATACCTGTTGCATAAACAGGTTATGATCCCTTCAGTGCTTAGCTATAGCTTGAACAGACTTTACTCCATTAAACATTTGCTCTTAACTCAACCAGCTTCAGCTGCAAAGTGTGTCTGAATCTCTAAAAATGAGCCCCTATACATACACTCTCGGCCACGGCTGCCTCCTCTTCCCGATCTGTTGGAACTTCCCCGGCCACGACTCATTTCTCTGTCCCCTCGTTTCTCTCTGCTGTCTTTGTTTTCCAAACCTTCTTTTCCAAGGTTTTTCTTCTTTCCCCCTACAGTCTCCCAAGAAGTCTATTTGGATAGAATAGAATTAGATACAAAAGTCAAAAAGGAAGAGCCAGCTCTCAGTGTATGATTGTACCTCACATCCCTCCAGTTCATGGGAAAAAAACAGACATACATACTTATTACACTGATACAAATGGAAACATAAGTTGTATTTTTTTAAAAAAATGAAAAAGAAACAAGTTTTAAAAGTTGGATTTTCTTATGGAATGTGAGAATCTCAAATTGAAGTGTAGAATAAGGACTTTACAATTAAAAATGGTAAAACAGGTATGTTTCATTTCCAGCTGGGACACACGAGGGGATATCTCCTCAAAACCGTGCGTACCTGGTCAAGACAGGGTCCAGGTTTAAATACACATTGATCCCATAAACCCGCACCTCTTCACCCGCCCATTCCCCACCTTCTCTCACTTCGTATTCTAATTAGCTGTCACGCCTCCTAGTGGTTGTGAATTGGGGTCTTGGGAGGAAGGCCAACGTCTTCCTCAGGTTGATCTTCGCTTTTGGGCAAGCACGGTGGAGGTTTGGCTGTTTTTCAGGTCACTTTGCTCTTGCCAAAGACGAGTAGCTTGATTTTGCTGGATTCAAGCCACAAAGTTCTGCTTTATCGATTTTTGAAAAATACCTAGGTTCTGCTTTGTTGAGTTTCAACATTATACATCTTACCTATATGACTTTTACTTAGTAACTACCTAACATCAAAGCTTAATGCCCAGTCTTCTATGTGTTCTCAGTATAAGTTGTTCTTTTACTTTTACAAAAACACTAAAAGCTGTTTCTAAAATCCTGCATTTTTATATTCATAAACATCTTCCATATCAAAATATTTCTGGCTATAATGGACTTTTACTAGTTCAAGGAAGCCTAGATATGACCACAACACAGAAAATCTGCAAAGCAAGCAACAGTTTCCCTCTCAACCACCTCCATAAATCTAGCAAGACAGCATGTACAGAGCTATCCTTTTCTCCAAAGGAAATGAAAAAATGCTTATAAGTATCATTGAACAATAGACAGTATGTGGCCAGGGAGAACCACTATCCAGATGTACTAGAATTCAAGCACCAAGAGACAGAATGGCAAAACAATAACTTGGGAAAACTGGAGATTTAGCTTTAATATTAAATTCCATCTTTAAAATAAATTCAGGGATCATATCAGCTCTATAGAAATTGAAAATAAAACAGCTAAAACACTAGTCAAGAATAGCACAGCAACTCATGCAATTGCACAGTTAGTCTATTGAGCTGTTAGCTGCAAAAGAAAGAAGAAATTACGTGCAAACCATTAAGATGGCAGATAGGATTATGTATACGCCCCCATCTCTATGAGCTTTTAGTCTAGGTAAGGTATTTGAGAGGTAAAATTGCACATGCAAATGAGATGGCATCAACTGCGAAGCACTACAAAAAGCCACGACCTCTGACAGGCACCTGCATTCAACAAAAAAGGATGGTTATCAATAGTTTCAGGTCCTGTCCTATCTCTTCTCAAATAACAGCAACTCAGCAGCCCTCACAAGGTAGGCAATGATCAGATAGTCCAAGATGCCTAGAATAAAGGAAACTAATTCTATTGAGAAAGCAGGTAACAGCAGTTTACGAGTACAAACTCAGTGTTTCAGTATCTCCTTTGGAGACAATAAGTACTAAAAGAATAGTTATTCTCATTTTTATTTTACATTATATAGGTGAGAAAGAAGGCTGAAATCACTTTTCAATTTCATCTCCTCTATAGAAGACTATATCGCCATAAACAAACTTAGGTAAAGCACAGACGGCACAGATTAGAAGTACAAAACTATGTGTGTGAGCAACACCACATTATTTGTGGGGCAGAAAACTGTTTCCCCCAGTAACTATCACATGGCTTTATCTGCCATAGACTGTGTAACTGTATCATGTATTAAAATACTCCTAAAACTCCAGTTATTTCACAGGAGAAAAAAACCCAACCTGCACTGACAATTGAAGAACCAAATCTATAACTTTCAGAATGTACTATTTTACTGATGGGCATGGGGCCAAAAATCTTGAACCATTGCAAGAAATACCCAAAACTGGATGAGTCTGCAAAGCTGAAGAGGAAGCAGCCTCTCCTTAGTAAGGTTGTACATGACTTAGGAAGGATCAGTAAAAGGATGACTATGAAAGCATCAGATCCATGCTTTCCCACAGTATAATTTTGAGCAAAGACTCAAAAAGCTGGGCATGTCCTTTGAGATACAGTATGATGCTACCTCTGGGCATGGGAATCCATCACAGACTATTGAAGCTGTCTCTTTTTGTAATCAATTAGCTCCCTTATAATTTCAGCTGAGGATGCCTGGGGCTACCCAAATGACAGCTGTGGGCCTGACCTTCAAAAATATGTAACAGAAGCTGTCTTGATGGCCTGGTCTTAGATGGAAAGAAGAATAATCTAAAAGGTCCCCTTTGTTCCATCTTAAAAGGTATAGGAAGTAACACATAGATATAAAATGGATCTTATGACAGCAGGAAGTTAAATGAATAGAAGTCTTGGGCAAAGAAATATGCCCTTCTCAACTCTCATCCACAAGCCTCTGTCTATCCAAAGACAGACTGACACAACCAATGCAAGTGAAGTCTTCATAAAGACTAACAGTTATGGAGCATAAAGCCTTAAATATTACAGCATTAAAAAAAAAAAAAGACAAAACTGGCAGAGTACCAAAGAAATTAAAAATAGACATTCTAGCTATCACTCCTTTTAATTCCTCAATTTGGATAGACACATCTTCTTCCAAATGAGGTAAAAAACCTTCCAGTGCATCAAAGAAGAGTGAAACTAAAAAAATAAGAGATTTGGGAAGCTGCATTCAGAACTAGCACCACCCCTGCTTCCAACCTTACATCAAATTCACAGTTAAAGTGTTCTGGAGTATAACGGCCTTCAAGTTGGAGGCCCACAAATTTGCATAAAGAATAAGTTTATTCACACTCTGATGAGAACCCCTTCTAATTAAGTCTCCTTCCTTCTTGACTCCTTCAAGTTGTCTGTATTTGTTTGAGTTGCATTTTGTCTACAGAGTGCTGTGAGTTCAGAGGAACTTGTCAAAAGAGGAATATATGGATATGCTGCTTCTAATTGATAAATGAGTTCAGAAAGTTTCTTCCATGCCATGATCACTTAATAAAATTTGCTAAGTAAGGAAGCATTTAAAATTCTCTATCAATCAGAAAACTATTTTCAACTAGAAAAGGACAAATATGAGAAGTACAAAAGAACACAAAACCAGCACATTAACACCACAGATTCATTCATGAGATGCTCTTTTCTATTCCCAGCTGGACCATTTGTTCAGTATTATATATTTCTGTCGAATCATGATTCTAAAGAGTTAAAATTTTAGCTAAGGGTTAGAAGCAATTTATATTGACCAAGATGTAAGTTAGATCAGTAAATTGTACGTTAAAGATTATTAGATGCTTAAGCTAGAGCTAATTGCTATATTATGAGTATGTTTATAGAAGAAAGTGAAGTAAGTGAACCATCGTAAGAACAGATTGAAACCAGTAAGAACAATGGCCAGCACCTGGATTTCATATTAATCAATCAATCACGAAGCAAGAGACCTTAGATTGTGCCAGAGGGTCACAGAGACCTAATGAAGACTCTCCTGACTTCATCCTTTGAGACCACTGACCCAATTTGAGACCACCGACCCAATTCAAGAGAAGAACTGTGCACGCATGAAGGACTGATAGCCTCATTTTAATACCGAACGAGGATGGGAGGTGCTGGGGTTATGCATATGTATTGTATGTAAGACCTTAGAAAAAAAATAAAGGGCAAAGAACCTTGTTTGGGGCGGTCGCACCTTTTGGAGATGACTCCCGTGCCACCCATCGGTGAATAAACATACCACTTCCTAACTTTAATTAGTTAGAGGGTCTTTGTCCATGATTATATTGGTTTTTAACGACTCAACTGGCGAGCCAGCCAGGAGAAAGTTCTGCTCATCTGAGACCAGCTCGGGTGCAGGACCCCCTCAGGGCGCCCCCAGGATATCCCTGGAAGTGTGGGCTCCACTGCCCGACCTGTTCATCCAGCAGCAGACAAGAACTCCTGACTACTAAAACTCCAGACAAAAGGGGATGTTAAGAAAAAAATTGAAACAGTTTGAACAGTGACCTGTAAGGCATATGCATGGTCAGGAAAGGCTGTTGGTAAGTCGTGGGAGACGTCCCATGCACAACTTGTGCCTCTGTAGTGTGCTTGCAAGCTGAATTAGTATCTGGCTAGTTGTATTTGGTTGCCAGCAGAGAAAGCTGTTAAGCTGTTGTACCAGGCCAGGAGGGGCTCAGGCTGTGGTTGCTGGTAGAAGGGGATTTTGCCATTTGTTGTGCTGTAGAGGGCTCAGCTGCTAGCAGTCCGGGGCAAGCAATTGTAAGGGCAAATCCTAATTTGTGGTTGCTACGCTGTGCGAATGTGTCCTGACTGTGAGAACAATTGTGAGAGACTGTGTTGAGACATGCTACTAGCACGAAGTGATTGAGGAGTTCGGACCCATGGTTCCATTTTCGGGCGACTGAAATGGCCAGGGAAAAACAAAGCGAGTGGGGTGCATGAAAACCCTTAATAAAAGCTCTGACTACTCTGCTTACTCCTAAATCTCTCCCACTGCCCAGTAGTGATAGTGGGGAAGAGGAGCCCTCTCCAAAGGGTCCTACAGCATCCCAGACTCAGAAAGAAACCAAAGAGGACATCGAAAAGGGGGGGCAGTGGCTTTTTTGTGGCTTTTTTTATTTTTTTTTGTGAGTCATTGAGTAGCAAGGGGTGGAGCTTCCTGTGCTGATACTGAGTGGCTGATTATAAGAGGTCTCTGGGGAGCACGGCGACCTGGAGCAGGCAAACAGGGGCGTGGCGAGTCACTGGGGTGTGGACAAGGCAGTTCCCGCAGCAGTTCCCACGGCAGTTCGCGCAGGCAGGGTTGCAAGTAAGGTGTCCTCTGTGTTGTTCGAAGTATTTCTGCTGCCTGGTTGCTTTTGGGGTGTCTGCTAGTAATGGTTTCTACACGGTCAAAAACTGTGGTTGGTATAAGTGTATGTGACCAAATAGAGCCCTCCAAAAAGGATGTGTCTGTACAGACCCATTCCTGCCCAGAGTGTTTGAGCTTATCGGTGGCTTTAGGGGGTGCTGTGGAGGAGGCCTGCCTACAGTGTGAACAGGTGAACGATCTCCTTTCACTGGTGGCTGAGCTTAGGGAGGAAGTTGAAAGATTAAGAAGTATCAGAGAAAGTGAAATGGAAATAGACTGGTGGAGTTCAGCCCTTCCATCTTTAAGGGAGGCCTCTGACTGTGAGTCTGAGGACTTACATGCCTCCTGCTCTCAGGTAATAGAAGGGCACCTGATAAATGAAGAGGAGTGGAAATGGGTCCCTGCTCAGGGAGATAATAACAAAAACTCCTCCCCTTCCCTCAGCCAGGTGCCACTTCAGAATAGATATGAGGTCCTGGATCTAGAGGGCCAACTAGATGATTTAGAAGAAAATTGTCTGCCCTGTGAGTCCCCCAATTATGATTCACCTGAAAGATGCATCACCACCTCTAACATCAAGAAGAAGGGTAATCGTAGTAGGTGACTCCCTTCTGAGAGGATCAGAGGGCCCCATATGTCAACCAGACCCATCCCACAGGGAGGTCTGCTGCCTCCCTGGGGCTCGGGTACAAAATATCACTGAGAGACTTCCTGTGCTGATTCAGCCCTCTGATTATTACCCACTGCTGATACTCCAGGCTGGCAGTGATGAGATTGAAAAGAGGAGTGTCAAGGCAATTAAAAGAGACTTTAGGGCACTGGGTCAGGCAATTGATAGGGCAGGAGCACAGGTAGTGTTCTGCTCAGTCCCTTTGGTGGCAGAGGAAAATGATGAAAGAAACAGGAGAACCCACATCATCAACAAGTGGCTTAAGGGTTGGTGTCATCGGCAAAATTTTGGATTCTTTGATCATGGAGAAATTTTTACAACACCTGCTCTGCTGGAACCAAATGGGATACATCTCTCTGTTAAGGGCAAAAGATTCTTAACTCATGAACTGGCAGAACTTGTTGAGAGGGCTTTAAACTAGGTTTGAAGGAGGAAGGGGATGCAGCTGGGCTGTCTGGAAGCAGGCCCAAGGGTTGCAAGGCTGAGTTAGGGGCGAAGTCAGTAGCCCAGCTGAGGTGCATGTATACCAATGCATGCAGCATGGATAACAAAAAAGAAGAGTTGGAGGCCATGGTGCAACAGCAAAGCTATGATGCTGCCATCACAGAAACATGGTGGGATGACTCACATGGCTGGAGCACTGCACTCAATGGCTACAAGCTCTTCAGAAGAGACAGGCAAGGAAGAAGAGGTGGAGGGGTGGCCCTTTATATTAAGCAGACTTTTGATACTGTAGGAATTGAAACTAAGGAAGATGGAGTTGAATGCCTGTGGGTAAGAATTAAGGGGAAAGCCAACAAGGCTGACATCCTGCTGGGAGTCTGTTATCGTCCACCCAACCAGGAAGAAGAGGTGGATAGCTTATTCTATAAGCAGCTAGGTAATGTTTCAGGATCATCAGCCCTTGTTCTTGTGGGTGACTTCAACCTACCAGACATCTGCTGGGAACTTAATACAGCAGAAAAGAGGCAGTCCAGGAAATTTTTAGAGTGTATGGAGGACAACTTTTTGTCACAGCTGGTGAGTGAACCCACCAGGGGAGGGACTGTTAGATCTGCTGTTTGCAAATAGAGATGGACTGGTGGGAAATGTGGTGGTTGGAGGTCGCTTGGGGCAGAGTGATCATGAAATAATAGAGTTCTCAATATTTGGTGAAGTCAGGAGGAGCACCAGTAAAACCCTTGCATTGGACTTCCGGAGGGCAGACTTTGACCTGTTTAGGAGACTTATTCAGAACATCCCTTGGGAAGCAGCCCTTAAAAACAAGAGTTCAGGAAAGCTGGGCATGCCTCAAAACAGAGATTTTGAGGGCACAGGAACAGACTGTCCCTGTGTGCTGAAAGGTAAGTTGACGGGGTAAACGTCCAGCCTAGATGAGCAAGGAGGTTTTGGAGGAACTTAGGAATAAAAAGAGGATGTATCAGCTTTGGAAGGGGGGGTCAGGTCTCTCAGGAAGTATTTAAGGGAGCTGCTAAAGCATGTAGGAAAAAAATTAGGGAGGCCAAAGCTCAGTTTGAACTTAGAATGGCAACTTCTGTAAAGGATAATAAAAAATGTTTCTACAAATATATTAATGCTAAAAGGAAGGGTAAAACCAACCTTTGTTCTTTACTGGACAAGGGAGAGAACTTAATATCTGCAGACGAGGAGGAGGCAGAAGTGCTTAATGCCTACTTTGCCTCAGTTTTTAGTGAGGAGACGACTTGCCTTCAAGACAACTGCCCTCCTGGGCTGGTAGATGGTGTCAGGGAGCAGAATGGTCCCCTCATTATCCAAGAGGTGGCAGTCAGAGAACTGCGGAAATGCCTGGATATACATAAATCTATGGGACCAGATGGGATCCATCCCAGGGTGATGAGAGAGCTGGCAGATGAGCTTGCTAAGCCACTCTCCATCATCTGCCATCAGTCTTGGCTCACTGGTGAGGTTCCCAACAACTGGAAGCTGGCCAATGTGACACCCATTCACAAAAAGGGTGCAAAGGAGGATCCTGGTAATTATAGACCAGTCAGCCTGACCTCAGTACCTGGCAAAATAATGGAACAGTTTATATTAAGTGCCATCACACAGAACTTACAGGATGGCCAGGGTATCAGACCCAGCCAGCATGGGTTTAGGAGGGGTAGATCATGTTTCACCAACCTGATCACCTTTTATGACCAGGTGACCCGCCTGGTGGATGCAGGGAAGGCTGTGGATGTTGTCTATTTGGACTTCAACAAAGCCTTTGACAGTGTCTCCCACAGCATACTCCTAAATAAGCTGGCAGCTCGTGGCTTGGACAAGAGCACTCTTTGCTGGGTTAGGAATTGGTTGGATGGCCGGGCCCAGAGAGTGGTGGTGAACGGTGCTGCATCCAGCTGGCGGCCAGTCACTAGTGGTGTCCCTCAGGGGTCTGTGCTGGGGCCAGTTCTGTTCAATATTTTTATTGACGACATGGATGAAGGCATGGAGTCTTTCATTAGTAAATTTGCAGATGACACTAAGCTGGGAGCGTGTGTTGGCCTGTTGGAAGGACAAAGGGCTTTGCAGAAAGACCTGGGACAGTTGGACAGAGTCCAATAGGATGAGGTTTAATAAGTCCAAGTGCTGAGTCCTGCACTTTGGCCACAATAACCCCCTGCAACATTATAGGCTGGGGACAGTGTGGCTGGACAGTGCCCAGGAGGAAAGGGACCTGGGGGTATTGGTCAACAACCGGCTGAACATGAGCCAGCAGTGTGCCCTGGTGGCCAAGAGGGCCAATGGCATCCTGGCCTGTATCAGGAATGGGGTGGCCAGCAGGAGCAGGGAGGTCATTCTTCCCCTGTACTCTGCACTGGTGAGGCCACACCTTGAGTATTGTGTCCAGT
Organism: Hirundo rustica; assembly: GCF_015227805.2. Taxonomy (NCBI): domain Eukaryota; kingdom Metazoa; phylum Chordata; class Aves; order Passeriformes; family Hirundinidae; genus Hirundo; species Hirundo rustica. Next base: position 10,751,360 of record NC_053487.1, on the reverse strand, counting down.
TCTGGGCCCCTCAGTTTAGGAAGGACGTTGAGATGCTTGAGCGCGTCCAGAGGAGGGCAACGAGGCTGGTGAGGGGCTTGGAGCACAAGCTGTATGAAGAACGACTGAGGGAACTGGGGTTGTTTAGCCTGGAGAAAAGGACACTCAGAGGTGACCTTATCACTCTCTTCAACTTCCTGAAGGGTGGCTGTGGTCAGCTGGGGGTTGGTCTTTTTCTTCAGGTAACAATGGACAGAACAAGAGGACACAGTCTCAAGCTATGACAAGGGAGATATAGGCTGGATATTAGGAAAAAGTTTTTCACTGAAGGAATGATAAAGTACTGGAATGGCTTGCCTGGGGAGGTGGTGGAGTCACCATCCCTAGATGTACTTTAAAAAAGACTGGATGTGGCACTTGGTGTCATGGTCTAGTTGAGGTATTAGAGATGGGCTGGACTCGATGATCTTGAAGGTCTCTTCCAACCTAAAAATTCTGTGATTCTGTGGTTGCTCATGTTAAGGAAAACTGAGGTGGACCAGAGGATCTTGCCCTAGGAGACCCTCTAGTTATAATGAAAATAAGGAACAAAGAAAAAAATGAAGTTTTTGATAGACACAGGGGTAACATATTCTGTGTTAAATAAAGCTTTAATCCCAATAACAGATTATTACATTATGGTAAAAGGGGCAACTGGCCAATCTGAAAGAGCCTATTTTTGTAGGCCATTGAAATATAAACTTGGGAAACAATGGGGAATTCACAGGTTTTTTTATATGCCCAATGCTCCATCAGCACTTTTGGGTAGGGATCTTTTGGAACTATTAGAGGCAAAAATAATATTTAAAAACTGAGAGATTATTTGGAGGTTAAGAACCAACAATATGTGGAATTGTTACGCTTGATATAGATAACTAATGAAGCTAAAGTTGAAAGTGAAGATGAGATTTACAGGAAAATAATGGATCAGGTATTTCCTGGGGTTTCAGCTTCTAACATACTAGGGAGAGCAAAGAATGCACCCCCAGTGCAAGTTAAGCTTAAAGAAGGAAAACAGACAGAGTTAGGCAATATCCCTTTAAAAGGAACAGAGAAGGGATTAGTCTAGTGATTGAAAATTTTTTGCAGAGAGGGTTATTAAAAGAATGTCAGTGTGAGTTCAATACTCCTATTCTACCTGTTAAAAAGCCTGATGTATCATATTGAATAGTACAAGATGTAAGAGCTGTTAATAGGATAACTGAGGATTTATACTCAGTGATTGCCAATCCCTACACTTTGTTAACTTGTTTAACACCTGAACTAACATGGTTTACTGGTTTATATTTAAAGGATGCTTTCTTTTGCCTTCCTCTCCTTAAAGCTAGTCAGAAAATTTTTGCATTTGAATAAAAAACTCAGCTCACATGGGCAGTGCTTCTGCAGGAGTTCAAAAAAATTTGCCCACCTTGTTTGGAGAACAGCTAGCAAAAGATCTGGAATCCTGGGAAGCTCCATCAGGAGAAGGACAGCTGTTACAGTATGTGGAGAACCTCCTGATAGCTACCAAAACTCAAGAGGCATGTGTGGAGTGGATGGCAATCCTCCTAAACTTTTTAGGCCTACAGGGTTATCATGTATCCCAGAAGAAAGCCCAGATGGTGAGGCAAACAGTTATTTATTTCGGCTACAAGGTTAGTGCTGGATAAAGAACCTTAGGACGGGATCACAAGGAAGCAATATGCCAGACCCCAAAACCCCAGACAGTAAAAGAACTGTGAATCTTTTTAGGCATGATGAGATGGTGTAGACTGTGGATTTACAATTATGGGCTGTTAGTTAAACCTCTGTATGCCTTGATCATGGAAGGGAGTGGGGATCTCTTCAATGGACAAAAGAAGCAATGTGAGCCTTCAACCAGCTAAAGAAGGCCCTTATGTCAGCTCCAGCCCTGGGACTTCCAGATATGAGTAAACCATTCTTTTTATTCTTGCGTGAAAAGCAGGGGATTGCTTTGGGAATAGCAGCATAAGACCTGGGTCTGTATCGCAGGTCAGTCCCCTACCTCTCTAAGCAGCTGCATGCAGCAGCTAAGGGATGGCTAGGGTGCCTCAGAGCCATTGCAGCAGTGTCAGCGAACATCCAAGAAACACGCAAGTTCACCCTAGTCCAGAAGATGACCGTGCTAGTGTCCCATACACTGTCTGCAGTCCTAGAAGTGAAAGGGGGACATTGGGTCTCCCCACAGAGATTCCTGAAGTACCAAGCCATACTGGTACAACGAGATGATGTTGAGATTGTAGTAACTAATATTGTGAACTCAGCTTCCTTCCTCAGTGGTAGTATGGGAGAACCAGTGATCCATGATGGCCTGGAGACCATTGAAACCACCTACTCCAGTCGCCCAGATCTGAAGGACAGCCCTCTCGAGGACACTGAGACCTGGTTTACTGATGGAAGCAGCTATGTCATCAGCAGAAAAAGACATGCTGGTGTCCTAGGGTAACTTTATGATGTTTGTATCCCCAATCATCTGTTCTGTTTGTGCTGTATATTGAGTCCTGTGCCTTTAAGACTGGTTCTAAGAGCAAGGAGAAGCGTGGAGTTTGTTTTGAGAAAACTACCTGACTCCTCCACATTCTTCTGCGGACGTGGTGTTCAGCAGAGGCTTGGAGAGACTGCAGGACAGAGATCTTTTTTTGCTTTTAGTTAGTTTCAGCTAGCTAAGGCAGAGAAGTTCCCTGGACTGTTTTTTTCCTTTTTCTTGGAACTGTTTAAACCTGCTCTGGACTGAAAACCCAGGGGAGCACTGGGGGCTGCACCTGCGGCCCACCGCGGCCTGGATCTCGGCATTTTCCAGCAGTGCCGGAGGGACTGGGACTGAGGAGAGACTGAGAGAGAGAGAGCCGAGCTACACCCACGGCAAGGACTTTCTCAATTTGCCATCTCACTTCAGAAGGAGAAGTTTTATTGTTTCATATTATTCATTCTTTATACTTGTATGCACTTTATTTGTTTAGTAAAATAGTTTTTTCCACTTTTCTCCAAAGAAGTTTTTTTTCGGACTGGTTAGAGGGAGGGGCCACTTGGGTTTGCTTCCCAGAGGGATCCTATACAGGGGTTTTCCCCCAAATTTGTCTCCAAACCAAGACAGCTGGGTATGTGGTTACCACAAGCAGAGAGGTAATAGAATCTGGACCATTACCAACCAACACCTCAGCACAGAAGGCTGAAAAAATTACCTTAACTTGGGCTTTACAGCTGGCAAAAAGAAAGAAAATTAATATCTACACAGACTCGAGGTATGCATTTAGGGTAGTTCATGCACATGGAGCCATCTGGAAAGAAAGATGACTGTTGAATTCACAAGGAAAAAGTATTAAACATGCACAAGAGATAATAAAACTGGTGAGGCAGTCCAGCTACCTGAAAAGGTAGCCATCATGCATATCAAGGTACATCAAAAAGTGAGCTCTGAATTGGAGGAAGGAAACAAGCTGGTGGACGGAAAGGCAAAAGGAGCAGCTAAAGGTGAGGTAATTGTTGAAACTGTTGAGGCAGCCTCAATTCCAGATGGGTGAATTTCCATTGAAGGTAAGCCAAGGTACAGTAAAAAGGACAAGAGGCTTATTAAGAAAGAAAATGGAAGTGATAATCAAGGGGTGGGCTATTACAGATGAAGGGAAAGGAAGGCTTGTGATCCCCTCTTACATGCTATGGTCATTAGTGAAAGAGGAACATGAGAAAACACATTGGGGAATAGATGCTCTATACAATTATTTGAAAGATAGCTAGAAACTTGTACAGTAATTCAGGTGACTTGCCAATGTAGCCTTTGCCTCCAAACTAATCCCAAAAATATTCCTAAACCAAAGCTTAGGCAAATTGGGAAAGGATACGGACCTAGGCAGCAATGGCAAATTCATTTTTCAGAATTACCCAAGAAAGGAGGGTACGGATACCTATTGGTGTTAACAGATACCTTTTCAGGGTGGCCACCAGCTTTCCCTACCAGAACTGCCAAAGTGCAAGAGGTAACGAAAGCATTGTTACAAGAAATAATACCACGCTTTGGAGTCCCAGCCACAATGTCTTCAGATAGGGGGCCATATTTTATTTTAAAAATTGTGTAGCAAATTAGCCGCCATTTAGGCATAGACTGGGAACTTCATACTCCATATCTATCATCCTCAGTCAAGTGGCCAAGTAGAGTAAATGAATCATTTGATTAAGCAGCAAATTATAATATTGGGACAAGAAGCAAAGTTACCTTGGCCTCAGGCTCTTCCATTAGCATTATTATGAATTCGGACTAAGCCAAGAATAAAAGAAAAGCTAAGCCTCTTTGAAATATTGTATGGAAGGCCATACGGAATTCAAAAGGGGACAACACCCACTCAAGTAGGGGAAGAAACCCTACAGAGATATATGATGGCCCTAAACAAACAATTTAGAGAAATAGGGAAATGTGACTGGGGCTCGAACCGTGAATAAACACACCACTTTCTAACTTTAATTAGTTAGAGGGTCTTTGTCCGTGATTATATTGGTTTTTAATGATTCACTGTGTTTTAGATGACCTCAACTCTGATAAAGGGAAAGGTGATCGGAAAGAAAGTCTTCTCAGTCAGAACAGTATGTGTTCTAGATTTAGAGTGAGTGGGGGTGGGTTTCCTCATTAACAATAAGACAGACCACACATCCTAACAAATCACAGGAAATACTGAATGTTCAGCATTAAGAAAGGAAGTCCATGTTTCTTTCCCAATTTAGATGAGATGGAATCTAGTTTACTGTCTTGGACAAACTGTAACAAGTCCCTCCAGCAAAAGTTTGAGCTGCAGCAAGACATTTTATTGGTATCTCTTGGAATAGAAAACTGCTCTGTGCAACATTCTAAGCAACATTATTTGTTGTTATATACATATTGTTTAGTCTCCTCTTTCTGGTTCTCAATGAATTTATGCAAATGAACAACAGTGAAAGGATACTTGCATCCTCTTTTGCCATTAGTAGTGCTGTCAATGCAACTTTCAGATGTAGAAACCTCCTTCAAATTCAATACTGACAATACAAACCTACATAAGGTGCACAGCTTAAAATATCTACCTGCACTTTAGGTTTATAAAGATTTTCCCTTGAGGCAAACACTTAGACTCAGGTCTCATGGGGTGGAGGTGCTACAAACATTGGAGCAAAAAACAGGCCTGTGTCTGACAGAGCAATGATTTCTGCTGCAGTTAAAATTATTGTATGTAAATGAAAACCAAAAGATTCTGCAAGAAAGCAGCTAAATACCCACAACATTTTCAAGGTTCAGCATGCAGCAGAAAAGCTGTCCTGGTCTCCATTTCCTTCAAATGAATTTGGAGGCATGGAAATTGAAAGCTTCCAAAATGTGACTTTCCCAATCACTTCTAAGAAGTGCAAACAAAAAGAATAGCTTAATAGGAAAGTAAAACCTTACCGTGTCTGAACTTCCTTCCAGCAATATGTTAATTGCTCTGTTCATGTCCCCATTACAATCATGTAGTGCCACTATGCACTCATCCTGGTTTTTCCCCGTCACTTCCATAAGCTGGCAGTAAGAGTCAGACATGTTAAAATATTCATATTATCTTTGTAAGAAAATAAGAATTAGTATCACCACAGATTCAGAAATGCACATAGCTGCTGTGTCAGAGCAAACTAAAATCCTAAATAAAGGTAAACACAAATTAAATGGTAATCAAGAAAGCACTCTCACTTTTTTTTTTTTTTTTCCCTTTAACTTTATGCTTGGAGATTTCCTATGCAGAACTTAATTCTTATCCTTCCCACCAGCACAGCTACAGGCATTACTGATGAGGGTACTTTGGCTTCAGGATGTACAAAACTTCACTTCTGGCACATCACCAAAACAAGTTTATAACAACAAAAAGCACTTAATACTTCAGAGGAGGTTTTACAAAGAAAAAGTCAATAAAGCTGCATACATAGCTCTGGGACGTCAAATTATTTTTTAAAATAATACCTCAATTTACCTTTAAGCTATGATGCTATGATTTTTACTTTTCCTGAAAAACAACCAATATATTGGCAAACTCAGTTTACACAGGTGACATTTTTCCCATATGTGTGTACACGTGAACATTCTGAATGCACTCTTTATTCTGACAATTATTCAATTGGGACCATACTAAAGAGATATAGTCTGGAAGAGATCAGCACAGATGAGTTTTGGCTTAAAGGCCAAAGGAAAATACACCAGTGTAACCATACAGTCTATATTACCACATAATTTCTTGAAAACAGACTTAACAGGGCAATAAGAGCACCTTTTTCTAGTTAAACTTCTATCCTTGTGAAAAAGGTTTAATCTAAACTAGAAACGTGCTCTAGCTCCAAAACACAAGCCAGTATTGTTGCAGGGCATAAAAACTCTGTATCATAAGAAACATACTTGTTTCACTTTATCCTCAAAATCAGTGTCATTCTTATCGTAGATCATCTGAGCAAGGCGAATCTGTTCTGCTGTTGCCTGAAAAACAAACATCCAATAAAGTACACAAAATTTAACTATATATTTTTTTAAGTATCTCCTAGTTATCACAATCACAGAATACACAGAGTTGGAAGGGACCCACAAGGATCATTGAAGTCCAACTCCTGGCCCTGCACAGAACACTCCAACATTCCCACCCTGTGCCTGAGAGCATTGTCCTAACCCTCCTGGAGCTCTGGCAGCCTTGAGCCATGACCATTCCCTGGGAAATCAGTTCAGTGCTCAACCACCCTCTGGGGGAACAACCTTTTCCTGATATCCAGCCTAGCCCTCCCCTGACACATCAGGCCATTCCCTCAGAACCTGTCACAGGTCACTAGAGTGTCACTTTATTTTTTTTCTCTCAAAAAGAATATACACAACAAGCACAGTGGTACTACAGGGAAGGGATTAACATCTCCTCTATGCCCATTTTATAGTTAAAAAGTTAGCTAGAACAGACGCAATTGCAACATATTCTAATGTGTTTGAATCACAATTAAAGCTCACCACATAGACAAGACAACCATATAATAGAATTTACCGCAGAAGCTAGAAGCTTACACTTTGGTATTACTTTTATTTAGTATTTACCACTTCAGAGATAGTTTTATCATAACAAACTGACAATGGTATTTCTAAATTAACCACATCTCTGATAATCTCTGTTCACATCACCTTCCACACCTCTCCCAAAAACCACTTTGTCACAGTTCAGACAGACACAACACAACACTCCAAGGTTCATGCGGCAATAACAAAACTTCATTGTTCATCAGTTGCTTTTATATGGTTGACCCCAATTAGCTAGAATCTTGGTGCCACCCAGTTCACTGACCAATAGTTGCCTGCATGCATGCTTCTCAGGGATTGGCTGGTATCTGTTCTCCGCAGCCAAGTCCCTCCGCCTCTCAGTACCCTCTCTCCTAAAGATGTTTCCTTTCCTTCACAGGTATAGGCTGATCGAGTTAAGGTCAGGGTTACTTGTGCCTGTGAGGCTTTCAGGCCAGCTGTTAGCTGTCACACCACCTGACTGTAGTTTTATGAGCACTTAGAGACTGAGTCATGCCTCAAGATTCTGCTTGTGAAAAGCTGCACTTCCTTTTTTAAGTAACTGAATACTAGTCTCTGAAAACTGCTAAAGAATCGTTCTCTTGACAAAATATTTGGTGTTTTTGTAACATTTCTGGACAACAAATCTATGCTGGCAACTTCTCCAAAAGCTGAAAGACTAAAATGGATGGATGCAGTAAAGAGCCATAAACCCAAATAGGCTATGGCTACCCTAAAGAGAAAACTACTCAAAAACATTAACAACACATCATACAGGCCACTCTTCATAATGCAGCATCTGAAGCTTACTTGAACTGTACTCCCATGAAAATACCAAAGATAACTGTATGCTACATGAACTTGGACCTCATTTGATCTCTGCTCAAACAGAAGAGGCTACTATATTATGCTAGAAAAGCCTGATACTGAAGGGAGCCAGGACCCAAAATGCAAGTTGATGTACTGCAGAAGACTTCATTATTTAGAAGGGGACCACATCATCCCCCAAAATTCTTGGCAGAAAGGATTCATCCTAGGCAGTCTCACTTCACAGGATACGCACATGAAATTCTGTACCTTATGAGTTCAGACTTAATCAGTCTCAAACTGCTTCACTTTTGGAATTTACCACAAATACAAGTTTTAGAGGAGATTATCAAGTGTAAATCCTGAGTCTAAAAAATTACTTCACTAAAACCAACAGCTGCGTATTGGCTGAGAAGTTACTGCAGCTGTCCCAGTTCCTTGAGGGAAGTAATATTTGCTTTGCTCAGTCAGTGTTCCAAGACAATTAGCATTTGTTACTGCCCTACGAGACCTAGATGACCCAAAAAAACCTCATGTATTTCATATCTTCTCCATGCCAACCTGCCCATTATTAGTCTCTTTAAGACCTGACAACCCAGAAAGTGGAACTTGTGTGTTTTACCCCAGTTCAGGGAAAGGAGGGGCACTGGGTCCTTTTAAAAACAGGGAATCCACAATAATGAGCTCTGTTGTTCTCTCTGGGCTCCCGAGGGGGTTGCCTTGGGCAGGTCTCCTAGTCACAACCCAGAAAGCTGCATTTTGCAATCCAAAGCTACTTCAGAGCAGATTTTGAAACACCTTTGCCACAGCTGCCTGCTGTTATGTTGAGGAGGGGATGAGTTTTTCAGCTACTACTCCAGTTCTAGCCACCTGCCATTTGCCAAAGAGGAGTTAGACCCATTCTCCACAAGTTTTCCAGCTGCTGCTCCAGTTCTAGCTATGCCAAGGAGGGAAGTTTCTTCCAGCGTTTCAGAAGCATTGAAGCCTTTTGGACAAAAATAGGATTTTTTCCGGGTTTTGCTTTGTCCCTGTCCCCTGTTGTTGTTTGAGGGAGAAGAGAGTTGTGGAACTGCAGAGACTCAGTTGCTGTGTTGATTTTCCTTTGTTCTCTCTCTGACAGTGGTCCAGAGAAGGGGGCTTCTCCACCATCTTGTTTTCTTTGTTCCCAGGGGGATGAGGTGACTCAGTACCTTTATATCTAGTGGTTATTGCTGCTTTTTCTTTTAAGTAAACTTATTTTTTTCTCTTATATCTTCTCACATTCATTTCTCCTTACTGGTAAAAGGGAAGTGATTAAAACTATGAGAAGGTAACTCCCTGTGGAGTCTCCACCCCATATAGTTGTCTTAAACTAAGACAGTAACTGAGTTAAGTACTCTGCACTACTTCACATTTTCAAAGTGCCATGCTGACAGCTTCATATGCCAGTCACAAGAGGAGAGCCTGCTCTGGAATTCCCTGTGCCAGCCCTAGTGCCACCCTCCACAAAAGCTTCCTGGGTCAGTGTGGTGCTCTGTGTGAAGGAGCTTGCTCTTGGTATCTATTGAGAGCTCAGCAGAGAGCAAAAATAAAAGATCTGCTGGTTTCAGAAATTAAGTCCTGATGATCCATCTTCTTCCTCTGACTTCAGCCTCCTCATTCCCACAGCAACTTTTTAGCTAGTGAAGAGATTTCCTTTAAAGATAACCAGAATACATTCAGTGTAATTTCTATAGAGACATGATGGGATATTTGACCAGAAACAGGAAATCATTGAGATTCAGTTCTTCTGTAAACCAACTTTTTTCAAGTCCATGTTAGAAGACAAAAATATACAAACTTTATAACACTATCAAATGAGTAATAATATCTTTAGTTTTCCTATGTAAAGAGAAACTTAGAAACACAAGCAGGTACAATATCACTAACATTTATGCCAGTGGATTGCACACAGATAGAATTGAAGATTCAGAAGAAAAAAAAAAAACAAGACCCCACAAGATATGTTTACTACACAAATACCAAATCAGTGTCACAAAAAGTTTTGGGTTTTTTTCCCCAGTGAGTGTTTCTTCATTTTAAGGTACTATTGTTACAAGTGACATTGTAGTATCCTATAAAACAGTATAATTAAATTTTAATTGCAACTAAGAACATGGTAGCATCTTAAGACAGGTAGAACTTTACTCAACCTTACAAGATACATTATCTTTGCAGCATAACAGTGAAGGAAATTTTTAACAACTTTGAACTACCAGAAAACAGAAGTATGCAAAACACAGTGACAGTAATAGGCCCAGAACTTAAAATAAAATAGCATATTTATTATCCAGAAATAATAAGAAAGAACTGTGATGTAATTTCTTAAATAACTTAAATGATGTTCAATGTGACAATGACAATGAAATCTCCATTTGAGAAAGCAACATTATTCTACATCCAAAAAATGAATCAGTGGTAATTGAACAGTATCATCCCATGTTTTTGTTGATCTGTAAAGCATAAGGAGGAAGGTTCATCTGATCTAAACAATAAAAATATATGGTACACTAAAACATATCTGCTGTATATTAAATAATCATCTTTTCCACTGAAATGACCAAACCAATATCTATTATGCAAGAGGTAGAATAAGTGGAAAAAATGCAGAAAAAGGTCTAAGACAATGCTTAAAATCAATGAATCACATCAGTTGCAAATATACCCTAGTGATAGTCAGTGCAACCTCCCATTGAGAGCATATCCCATCAGAGTAGTTGCTTGAGGCCAGATAGAGATCCCGCAACCTCTCTAATCCATGACAGTGTTTGTGGTAAACAATTATTGTTTTCCTTTTAACAGCTGGAATTTCCAGTGTTCCAACTTGTGCCATTGTATCTGAAGCTGGCTTCACCTTTTCTATACCCTTTCATGAGGTATCTGAATAGAAGACAAGCTGTCCTTGCCTTCTTAGGGATGAACAAATCCAGTTCCCTCAGTCACTACTCATTCATCCTGTGCTCCAGCCTCTCAACCATCTTCACATCTCCTCACTGGACTTGCTCCCATTTGCCAATGTCTGCCTTGCGTTAGGGAACTTAAAACTGGGCAGAGTACTCCACTGCTGTCTTGCAAACATCAAAAAAGGGGAACCCATCACTTCTGTCAACCTGATCATAATACTCCTGCACACTTACTTGTTATAAAGCAAAAACAAATTCAACTTAATTTGTTGAAAGTCACTTTCTAAACACACACATTACCATGAATCACCACTATGCAAAGCACTGTAACACAAGGAGATAAGGGCTTAAGGTCACATAATTAATACTGTACAGAGCAGAAGAGCCCCTCCATGTTAAAGATCAGTCTAGGAAATATGTCCTGGTTTGGGACAAATTTGGGAGAAAACCCCTGTATAGGATCCCTCTAAGGAAGCAAGCCCAAGTGGCCCCTCCCTCCAACCGGTCCGGAAAAAAAAAAACCAAAACCCTCTTTGGAGAAAAGTGGAAAAAACTATTTTACTAAACAAATGAAGTGCATACAAGTATAAAGAATGAATAGTATGAAACAATAAAACCTCTCCTTCTGAAGTGAGATGGCAAATTGAGAAAGTCCTTGCCGTGGGTGTAGCTCGGCTCTCTCTCTCAGCGTCTCCTCAGTCCCAGTCCCTCCGGCGCTGCTGGAAAATGCCGAGGTCCAGGCCCCGGTGGGCCGCAGGTGCAGCCCCCAGTGCTCCCCTGGGTTTTCAGTCCAGAGCAGGTTTAAACAGTTCCAAGAAAAAGGAAAAAAAAACAGTCCAGGGAAATTCTCTGCCCTAGCTAGCTGAAACTAACTAAAAGCAAAAAAAAAATCTCTGTCCTGCAGTCTCTCCAAGCCTCCGCCGAACACGCCATCCGCAGAAGAATGTGGAGGAGTCAGGCAGTTTTCTCAAAACAAACTCTGCGCTTCTCCTTGCTCTTAGAACCAGTCTTAAAGGCACAGGACTCAATATACAGCACAAACAGAACAGACGATTGGGGATACAGGCATCATAAAGTTACCCTAGGACATTCCACCCCTTGTATCCCCATATCGTCAATTTACTAAAACTAATATATATTCCAGCTCTACACACACATACATCTATATAAAAACAATGTGCAATACACAGCTACATACAGTGGCAGTACCATTCAGCACACAGTGATAATTACACACGGTTTTCACCCAACAATCAAATCTCCCTAAGGTACACATCGTGTGGTTCCATCTTTCTGCATTACCCACCACGTGCAGCCTGGTCCCTGAGCAAAGACAATCCCACGGATGGGATCCTCTGTACTTGAAGCAGAATTGATCCAAACTGTCTTCCCTAACAAACCTCTTACATGTACTACTGGGACTTTCTCTCCCTTGTGTTGCCAATCTAAGTCTATCTTTGACACCTCTATCTTTGCAGCCTGATCTACCTGCTCGTTGTTTCGGTGCTCCTCATTAGCCCGACTCTTGGGGACATGGGCATCTACATGACGGACTTTGACAGGTAGCTTCTCTACCCGAGTGGCAATGTCCTTCCACTCATCTGCAGCCCAAATTGGCTTTCCCCTACGCTGCCAGTTGGCCTTTTTCCACTTCTCCAGCCATCCCCACAGAGCATTGGCTACCATCCACGAATCAGTGTAGAGGTAGAGCTTTGGCCATTTCTCTCTTTCAGCAATGTCCAGGGCCAGTTGAACAGCTTTGAGCTCAGCGAGTTGGCTTGACCCACCTTCTCCTTCAGTGGCTTGTGCAACCTGTCTTGTGGGACTCCATACAGCTGCTTTCCACTTTCGTTTCATCCCAATGATGCGGCAGGAACCGTCAGTGAAAAGAGCATAGCGTGTTTCTTCTGCTGGCAGTTGGTTGTATGGTGGAGCTTCTTCAGCACGTGTCACTTGTTCCTGCTCCTCTTCATCCATGAGACCAAAGTTTTCACCTTCTGGCCAGTTTGTAATTATCTCCAAAATCCCAGGGCGATTTGGGTTTCCAATGCGGGCGCGCTGAGTGATGAGGGCAATCCATTTGCTCCATGTGGCATTGGTGGCATGGTGGGTAGAGGGAACTTCTGCTTTGAACATCCATCCCAGCACTGGTAGTCGAGGTGCCAGCAGGAGTTGTGTTTCAGTCCCTACTACTTCTGAGGCAGCTTGAACTCCTTCATAGGCAGCCAAGATTTCCTTCTCTGTGGGAGTGTAGTTGGTTTCAGACCCTCGGTAGCTTCGACTCCAGAATCCCAGTGGTCGGCCCCGAGTCTCCCCAGGCACCTTCTGCCAAAGGCTCCAGGACAGGCCATTGTTCCCGGCTGCTGAGTAGAGCACGTTCTTCACCGCTGGTCCCGTCCTCACTGGGCCAAGGGCCACTGCATGAGTGATCTCCTGCTTGATCTGGGCAAAGGCTTGTTGCTGTTCAGGGCCCCAGTAGAAATCATTCTTCTTGCGGGTGACCAGGTAGAGAGGGCTCACAATCTGGCTGTACTCAGGAATGTGCATCCTCCAGAAACCTATGGCGCCTAGGAAAGCTTGTGTTTCCTTTTTGTTAGTTGGTGGGCACATTGCTGTGATCTTGTTGATGACTTCAGTGGGAATCTGACGCCTTCCATCGTGCCACTTTACTCCCAGAAACTGGATCTCTCGAGCAGGTCCCTTAACTTTGCTCTTCTTGATAGCAAAGCCAGCCTTCAGGAGAATCTGGATGATCTTCTCTCCTTTCTCAAACACTTCCATTGCTGTGTTTCCCCACACAATGATGTCATCGATGTACTGTAGATGTTCCGGAGCCTCACCCTTTTCCAGTGCAGCCTGGATCAGTCCATGGCAGATGGTGGGGCTGTGTTTCCACCCCTGGGGCAGTCGGTTCCAGGTGTACTGCACGCCCCTCCAGGTGAAAGCAAACTGAGGCCTGCATTCTGCAGCCAGAGGAATGGAGAAAAATGCATTAGCAATGTCAATTGTGGCGTACCACTTTGCTGCCTTGGACTCCAGCTCGTACTGGAGTTCCAGCATGTCCGGCACAGCAGCGCTCAATGGTGGAGTCACTTCGTTCAAGGCACGGTAGTCCACAGTCAATCTCCATTCTCCTTCAGACTTGCGCACAGGCCAGATGGGGCTGTTGAAGGGTGAGTGGGTTTTGCTGACCACCCCTTGGCTCTCCAGCTCACGGATCATCTTGTGGATGGGGATCACAGCATCTTGAGTTGTTCTGTACTGTCGGCGATGCACTATTGAAGTGGCAATTGGCACTTGTTGCTCTTCCACCCTCAGAAGACCTACAGCAGATGGGTTCTCCAATAGTCCGGGCAAGGTATTCAACTGCTTAACACCCTCTGTCTCCACAGCTGCTATCCCGAATGCCCACCTAAATCCCTTTGGGTCTTTGAAATACCCATTTTGGAGGAAGTCTATGCCCAAAATGCATGGAGCTTCTGGGCCAGTCACAATAGGGTGTCTCTTCCACTCATTTCCAGTCAGGCTCACATCAGCCTCCACCAAAGTAAAATCTTGTGAACCCCCTGTCACCCCAGCAATGGAAACAGATTCTTCCCCCACATGTCTTGATGGAAGTAATGTGCACTGTGCACCAGTGTCAACTAAGGCCTCATATTTTTGTGGTTCTGATGTGCCAGGCCAACGAATCCACACAGTCCAAAAAACACGGTTTTCCCTAGCCTCTACCTGGCTAGAGGCAGGGCCCCTCTAAGCCTGATTATCCTTATTTCCCTGGGTAACTGGAGCTGCTTCCTTCTTGCTGGAACTTCCTCTCATAGTCTTGCCATCCAACAATTCATGCAGCCGTTGTGTCATAGCATCAGTAGATTCTCCATCCCATCTTTTCATGTTTTCTCCACATTCACGCAGGAGGACCCACAGCTTAGCCCGTGGGATGCCTTTTCCCTCTCTATCTAGGGAACGTTTGCGTGTGGTGCCAGAGCCCCTAACTTGTACTGCAGAGATCTGGAGAATGTCCTGCTTGAGTTCTTTGTGATTCTCCTCCATCTTGTCTGCTAATCCCCGCACCTGTGTTTCCAGAGCTGCAATTCTTGCATGTGTTGGACCATGCACAGCATCTGCATATGTTCGTAGCTTCTTCGCCATATCAAGCACGGTCTCCTCTGTCTCATCCCGCTTCATTATTGCTAAAGCAGAGGAGTATTCTTGTGGCCCAAGTCGTACAAGTTTTCGCCACATCACAGGTGTACATGGTACCAAGTCGGGGTTCCTAGTGTTTATGTCATCTGAGAAGACAATCTCTGCCACTGCCATTTCCCTCAAGTGCTGGATCCCTTGTTCAATGGTTTTCCACTGGGTTTGCTGCATATAGAGATCGTCGGCACAGAGATATCTTTGTGCCACACTTCCCAGGACCCGTTCCCAGAGAGTGCAAGGACTAGCCTCCCTCATCATTTCTTGGTCAATAACTGGATCATGTGACAGGGATCCCAGATGTCTCGCTTCAGTACCATCCAGTATTGTAGCCTCGCCTGCAGCATCCCAAAGACGGACTAACCAACTAATTATAAATTCATCAGGTCGTCGAGTATAATCCTTTCTTAGGCCACGAAGGTCCTTCAGGGAAAAGGACTCAATAGTATCTCCTGCTCTTGCAGCAGTTGGTCGGGCTCCTGCTCTTGCAGCAGTTGGTTGGGCTCCTGATGTTGTAGCAGCCGGTTGGGCTCCTGATCGTGTGCTAGTTGGTTGGACTCCCGATCTTGTGCCAGTTGATTTGGCTTCCGATTTTGTATCAGTTGGTTCAGCTTCTGACTGTGTATCATCAGTTGCTTCAGCTTCTGATTGTGTGTCAGGTGGTTTGACTCCTGACTGGGTGTCAGGAGGCATTGAGGATCCTTCACCTGAATCATCGTCTACTGGTCGATCGGTTTTGTCCGTGTGCTTCTTTCCCTTCTTTACTGCAGCAACTGCCGGTGTCTTAGCCTCACTGTCTGGTTTAGCTGCAGCCTGAATGACTGATTTATCTCCCTGCTCCCTTGCCTCTATCTGCTGCCCTACAGTGTTTAGCAGTGTGTGACTCATTCTAGAAAAGCTATAAACCATATAGAGGAAGCTCACCAGGTGAAATACCAGGAAGGTGGTGTCTTTAACATTCAGGAGACCCTGAACCTTCTCCAAAAGTGATGTAACTGACTCAAAAGAGAAGAAGGAAAGAAGAGGCTGAAGAGCCTCATCCCCTACTCCTCCTCTAACAAACTGGGTGCAATTGTTGATAAATCCCCAAAACATGCTGCTGGAACTAGGACGCAGGGTAGGACGAAAAAACCATAAACTGAACATACCCAGAACAAACTCCAGTATCTTTATAAGCTTCTTGTAAACCATAATCACCGAACCCAGCAAAATAACTATTCTAATTTGTGCATCCCTAGTGTAAAAGCTGTATGTTAGGGACAATATTGGAGCTATTTCTGGGTAAGAAAACAAACCTAGGGACCAGAAAGGTATTAAAACCTCAAAAAAGCCTAGGGAACAGAAATGCAGAAAAGACTCCATTCTAAGAGACATTAGGAATTCAAGAAGCAACATGGCCACTGACTGTTTAATCCCCACCCAAAGGACAACCAAAAAATGCAGTTAATAATAATCAATACAAGTTTTTTCCACTCTCTCGTGCCCCGCAGTGGGCGCCAGTTAGAAATATGTCCTGGTTTGGGACAAATTTGGGAGAAAACCCCTGTATAGGATCCCTCTAAGGAAGCAAGCCCAAGTGGCCCCTCCCTCCAACCGGTCTGGAAAAAAAAAACCCAAAACCCTCTTTGGAGAAAAGTGGAAAAAACTATTTTACTAAACAAATGAAGTGCATACAAGTATAAAGAATGAATAGTATGAAACAATAAAACCTCTCCTTCTGAAGTGAGATGGCAAATTGAGAAAGTCCTTGCCGTGGGTGTAGCTCGGCTCTCTCTCTCAGCGTCTCCTCAGTCCCAGTCCCTCCGGCGCTGCTGGAAAATGCCGAGGTCCAGGCCCCGGTGGGCCGCAGGTGCAGCCCCCAGTGCTCCCCCGGGTTTTCAGTCCAGAGCTGGTTTAAACAGTTCCAAGAAATAGGGAAAAAAAACAGTCCAGGGAAATTCTCTGCCCTAGCTAGCTGAAACTAACTAAAAGCAAAAAAAAAAAAAAAAATGTCTGTCCTGCAGTCTCTCCAAGCCTCCGCCGAACACGCCGTCCGCAGAAGAATGTGGAGGAGTCAGGTAGTTTTCTCAAAACAAACTCCACGCTTCTCCTTGCTCTTAGAACCAGTCTTAAAGGCACAGGACTCAATATACAGCACAAACAGAACAGACGATTGGGGATACAGGCATCATAAAGTTACCCTAGGACAAAAATAAGACAATTTCCCAGGGAAGCAACTCTAGACTGAGAACTGAGGCAATTCTGGAATTGGATCAAATTTTGAAAAGTACCTGACAAAAGAATAATGAGTTGCCAGGAACAGAGACATTTTGCACTTTAACCCAGGCAAGCACACAAGTATTCTGCTGCTGAGAACTAAGACAATGAGGTAAGAGCTTAATTTCAATCTTGCAGATGCTCAAAATAACTTTAGTCTGTTAGTGGACAACCATCTTCATTTCACTTTGTGAAGGCACTGCACAAAAAGTTTAGGATTTTGTGACTTCTAAATATGCTGAATCATGCTGTAGAACACAACATGGACCTAACAAAGCTTTTCCCACCCACCCAAATTCCTCTATTGACCAGAAATTTTCTAGCATCATGAGGCTGGCATATGAAAGAGCTGAGCTCTGAAGACTCTAAGGTAACAGGACAGAAATCCTGACAGGAATAGGCATAGAATTCCTCACTCATGGAAAATGTTGCTGAAGAATACAAAGCTCCTTCAGAGACAAGAATACAGGGACAACTTAATGCTGTGCTGGGTAACTAAGCAATTAAAGCAATATATCAAACAGACTTTTCCAAATAAGACCATAGCCCCCCCATCTTTTATCAGTTTTTACCAACTTAGGGAAGAAACAAATCATTGCATGCTCACTTTCAACTCAAAGATTATATAGTAGCACGTACCTGTACTACTTGTTTCTGTGGTTGTGTTGGCTGAGAGGTTGAAATTTGCATTTTGTCCCTAGTGCCCCGGGTACGTTCACTGCCCACCGAAGTCATCACATACAGTATATACAAAACAATGTATGTATAAAAAAGAAAATCTGAAAGGAAAAAAAGAGTTAAGGCAGGGTACTGATTCAATACCCTGATAATATACAAATGTAGTAGATTGAACTCTTCCTGTCTTTACCACAAACTCTATACAGAGACTCCTGAGAAAGGAGCTTCAATACACTATTTTTGGATTTATTGCAATCTTTACAGAAAAGGGGTAAATGAAGTGGATAAAAAGCATTTTTATCAGCTGACTGGGATCTGTCTAGATCTCTACTTCCAGACAACATCTGGATCTCACAGCTTTTCCCAGTTATTTAACATATAGACTTTTCTATCTGCTACTCTGCTGAAATTCCAACTCCATCTGGATCACTCCTTAATTTTCTTTAATATCTGCTGTCTTGTTCTGATGCCTAGAATTTAACCACTCATACCCACTCAGAATGCTAACAAAAAAGTCACACTCACAAACCAGGCCCTTCCTTTCATCCCCATCATTAAACTGCTTTCCTACACACATACATGAAGTCATAGACAATGCCCAATCTACTTCCCACTCTCATTTTCTCTTATAGAAAAATAATTATCCTTACCTTTAAATATAGCCTTTGTAGCCAATTTTTTCTTCTCCCTCACACTTGAAGAAATTATTTACAAAACTACTTATTAACCTGCTTTGAACATATATTGGTTGTATGGCAACAAAAGAAAACAAAAGAAAACTCAAACCACACCCACCCACCAGTGCTATCCCATTTGTGGTAGCCAGCTTTCATTCTAATTCATTTTCTATCATTAAAATTACTTTGAAACAAGAAATTTATTATTCCCCCTGTGTTTTTACAGCATCTGACACAAGGTTAATTGACAAGTATGGCTTATAGTTACTATGATAAACTGAAACAGATCTCTCGACTGGTCAGGTCAGAGTTAACTGCCTGGTTTCTGTCCCATGACACTGGGAAGTAAAACCTGCAAATTTAGGGAACTAAGGACAACCTACAAGTGGTATACCTAGGCAGGAGGATGTCACCGAGACACACAAAGCAATCACACGCAGACAAGAGATTTTCGCAGAGGTTCCTCTGATCCAGCTCCCAGCTGAAAGAGCGGAGAGAAGAGACCCCTTTGTTTATTCTTTTACTTTTATACATTTGTGGGTCTAGCAGAAGATTGGCTTTTTGGGGTTTCCACCCCTCAGCCTCAGTGGCCAGACGAGTTGTCAGTTACAATTGTTTTCAGGTTAGAAATATGTAAACAAAGGACAAAGAATGAAAAACAAAGGGTTTGTTTATATTACTTCTGTGGGAAAGGTAGAAAAACTGCTCTAATATTCTACAGTAACTAAAAGATCTGACTCCATTTATGAAAATCAAAAGGCTAATAAAAAACTCAGAAAAACCAGGGTAACAGGAGGAGATGTGCAAACAAGCAGCAAAATGCTTTTACTGCAGCCCCAATGTATGAACGTGCCTCAGCACACAACTTGTCAGGGCAGCAGCTTTGGTGCAAGCTGGTTAGCACTGAGTTCAGTGCACAATAAAGCTCAGATGAAAACTGATCACACTGTTGTGATCATATGGGCATATTCAATACCCAACTGCTCACTGGCATTCACAAGGAATGGGTACTCAACAATTAAAGTATCAATCAACTATTGGCAATTTGAGCATATGACAATAAGCAATGAAAAAAATAAAAACAAGCACCCTTAATAGAGAACTGTTGCAGTGAATCTATTAGCTAGACAAGATAAACCTGGTCATAACAAATCCAATTCGGCTAACCTGGCTTGTTCTACAAGTCCCTAAGTGAATAAGAGAACTCATACAGAGACCTCAGCCAATCATAGCCAGTCCAGAAAGCAGACATATATCACTGGTCAAGGAGCTGGACAGGGCTAAGACCCAGACCAATCAGTTGTCTAAGCACAGGAGTTTTGAACTCCCTATATAAGATGGTTCCAAACAATAAAACAGGCTGTTTATCTTATGATCAAGAGGACTCAAGTAATTTTTTGTCTCCAACTCATGACCACACATGTAATATGTGGTGCCCCTGATGTGAGGACAACAGCCACCCTGCCAGAGAGCAAAGGAAGACAGAGCAGCCCATCAGGCTGTATAAAAAATATGGTGAAGACAGTCACTAATGCGGCGTGAGAACCGGAAAAAACAAAAGCGAAAAGCTGAAAAACTAGAAAAAAAAACCTGCGGTAAACATGGAAAGATGAGTTTCACTGGAATAAAACCTCATCGTCAATGAAACGACTGGGCTAAAAGTCAAAGGGTGATCAATTATGGGTAATAGAATAATGTATCTCGCTCAACATTTGCTGGGCTTGCAACAGTAGGCAAGGCCATTGCTTGCAACACCAAGATGAAAAGAATGTGATGCTAGCAGATAAGAAAGAAACCGTCTGCTTGAGGCGGTGATAAGAAGGACTGTTATGACCAAGGCTAGCCTTGCAGCTCGAACTGTTACCAAGAAGCCAGTGAACGTGCGCAAGAGGATGGGGCAAAAAGTTCAAACGAGAGGAAGACTTGTATTACTTCATATTGAAGACCACCAACGACCACCAGAGGGCATTGCACAGGCACAAAAGACTGATAAGTTCATTTCAATACAAAATGAGAATAGGTGGGGTTAGGTGATAAATATGTATAGACAAATTAATGCATATGTAACATTTTAGAGAATAAGTAGAGAAAGGTGACTCTTTGGTGTTGCGCATGCCTTTGGGAAAGATCCTGTATCGCGCCCAGTGCTAATAGAAATACATACCTACTCTAACTCTTAATAGTTGTGGAGTCTTTTTTTCTGCAAATCATTTTGGCGATCATGAAGGGACCCTTTTCTGCCCCTCTGGGACTGACTGGGGAACAGACTCCCTTAGTGCACCCCAGGATTTCCTGGAGGGACCCTGGTCCCCTGGCTCGCTCACTGCAGGGACACACAACAGACCGCTGGCACTGCAGACAAACAGTATATATCGATCCTAGGGAAACCCATAAGTTGTAGGCAGGGCCAGAGGGCAGTTTGGTAAGCTATTGGAGACGTCTAGTGCACAACATAGTCCCTAGGTAAGTGAAATTTGGGCTTGCAAGCAGGCGCTGATCAATAGAGTGATTAGCAGAAGGATTCCGTGGACTAATAGAGCAGCCTGGCAGAGGGATTAGGGGGTTCCCTGTCTGATAGTGCAGCTGCGAGCAACTCTGGGGGTGAGTTGAGCAAACCCTTGTTTTTGTTTGTGTTAATCCTTGCTTTTGTTTGCATGAACCCTTGTCTTTTGTCTGTGTATTGTGATTTTGAGTCTGGACTTTTGACTCTGTGATCCTTTGTTTGTGTCCTTCCGCATCCCCGGCAGAGTAGCAAGTGGAGGTTCCACTTCGAGACACTGAGCTTATGCTTCCACCCCATTCTGAGCGGGCAGCGGGGGTGTCCTGTGCTGAGCCACTGCACTCGTGCTTCCTCCCCATTCCGAGTGGGCGGCAGGGGTGGAAGTCTCGTGCCGAGCCGCTGTGCTTGTGTCTCCTACTCCCCATTCCTGAGCGGGCAGCAGGGGGTCCCGGGCTGAGCCACTTCTGCCTCCACTCCTCCGGAGAGAGAGCGGGATAGCTTTTGTGGTAATTTTATGGCTTTTGGTTTGAGAGGGTGACATCTCACTTAGGTGCTGATACAGTGTAAGGTACAGGGCTTAGTATTACTCCTCTGTCAGGCAGCAAAGTGTATGCACCCGGTGGGAAAAGGAATAACATCTTAGCCTAATAGACCTTGAGCCCGTGATTTTAAAACTTGTGTGAAGAAATCACATTTGGTTCCTAAAACTTGGGAAGTGTAGGAGGAAGACTGGGAGAGGACTGTGATAGCATGTAAAAAAAGGTTTGGGTGGAAGTGAGACAAGGAAAGGAGAATGAGATAATGGGGACTGGCCAGAGCAAGGAAATTTCTAAAGCTAGTCCTCTGGGGTGCATCCTGGCACACTGGAAGGATATTGTGGGTTCTGGGGGCACAGAGAGCAAATAGAATCTTATTAAGTATTGCAGTCAGTGGTGGCCTTCGTATTGATTGGAAGATGGAGCAAGATAGCCACCTACATGAACATTAGAATACAACACCTTATCATAATTGGTGTTGTTCTTAAGGCAAGAAGGCAACTGGGACAAGATTTCGTATGAGGATATGTTTTTCTCCCTTCATAACCACCCTGAATGGCAGAGAGATTGTGGAATGAGAGCCCCTTCTGATCCCCTAGTACTAACCCTTGAAAAAGACCACAAAGCAAAAAAAGAGAAGTTTAAGCGGTGCTGCTCAGCTTGTAGCATTGGTCAGAGATGTACAAGAAAAGATAAAGTATACCAGACAGTAACACAGGAACAAGAACTAGATGACTTACTTAGGCCTCCCCCTGGGGAACAGGAGGAGGATGAAGACTCAGAGGAGACATCAGCTCCAGTAGCTCCAGCACGTCCCCCTTCTAGTAGTCCGATTTCTTCTTGGACTAGAAAGCAGGTATTCCAAGCACCCCTACAGGAGGCAATGGGGCCAGATGGAGAAGGAATGTTAGTTAAGGTGCCTTTTTCCAATATTGACCTAGAAGCATGGGAAAAGGTTGCTAAAAATTACCGGAGCAACCCAATAGCCACTGCCAAACGTTTAAGATATATAATAAAACAACATAACCCAGATTGGAGGGATATGCAATTATTATTAGATGAGCTGACCAAAACAGAAAACAATTGATTTTAAAAACAGCAGGGGATTTAGCGGAAGACTATTACAGAACTCAGCAGTTAGATGTAAAGGACTATTTCCCACTTCAAAAAACAAAGTGGAACCCAAATATAACAGCAGAAAGAGGAAAACTGGAAAGCTATCAGGAATGGATAGCAAAAGAGGTGGAAAGAGCCATTCCCAAAACTATAAACTGGTCAGCCTTATATGCAAACAGGGTCCCTCCGAGTCTCCATCTGAATTCCTAGAGCATCTGGGAGACGCAATACGCCACCACACCCCACTGGTTCCTGGATCAGATGTAGGAATACAACAGTTAGTTTAGTTTTAGGACAGTCTATGGGAGACATTAGATGTAAACTTCACAAGCTTCAGGGAATGGACAGGAAGAACCTAGAAGCCCTATTAGATGAGGCATAGAGAGTATTTAGCAATCGAGAAGAGGGATACAAACAAGGAATGAAAAAACTGGTGGCAGTTGTGAGTGAACAAGAAAAAGGTAGACGCAGGCAGGGACCACCCAGACAAGACCCACCCCGGTTAGGTAGAAAGCAGTGTGCGATTTGTAAGAAGATGTGTCACTGGAAAAATCAGTGCCCAGAATAAAGATGGAATGACCAACAGGAAAGAGGAAACCGGGGAAAAAGGGGGTGATCGCACAAGTGAAAGAAGACTGAGGAGTACTGGAGGATTCCACCCCAATGGATCCACTGGTAATAAAAATGAAGATGGGGAAAGAAGGGGAAGAGCTGAAATTTTTAGTTGACATGGGAGCGATGTATTCAGTTTTAAACAAAGTTTTAGTGCCCGTGGGAAAAGATTATGTTGTGGTTCAAGGGGCAACTGGCCAATCTAAAAAGACATACTTCTGTAAACCCTTAAAATACAAGCTTGGGAAGCAGTGGGGCATTCATAGTTTTCTATATATGCCCAAATCACCGCAATCACTTTTGGGTAGAGATCTATAAGAACAATTACAAGCAACAATTACCTTTAAAAATGGGGAAATTACTCTGGAAGTAAATGATCAACAATACGTAAAAGTATTGAGCTTAATGTTAACAGCTATGGAAATTAAAGAGGAAATTAGTGAAAAAATAATTAACCAGGCTTTTCCTGGAGTGTGGGCTTCCAACGTACCAGGGAGGGCAAAAAACACACCTCCTATACAAATTAAACTTAAGGAAGGGAAACAAACAGTGAGAATTAAACAAAACCCCTTGAAAAAGGAAGATAGGGAAGGAACTAGCCCAATAATTTAAAATCTTTTACAATTAGGATTGCTGAAAGCGTGTCAATCTGACTTTAACACTCCCATTTTGCCAGTTAGAAAACCTGATGGGTCATATCGAATAGTACAAGATCTATTAGCTGCCAACAAGATAACTGAGGATCTCTATCCTTTTATAGCAAACCCATATACTTTGTTAACATGCCTAACACCAGAGCTAATTTGGTTTACCATTTTAGATTTGAAAGATGCCTTCTTCTGCCTCCCTCTCCATGAAGCCAGCCAGAAAATTTTTGCACTTGAATGGGAGAACCATAAAAGTGGACGCAAAACCCAGCTCACATGGACGGTTTTGCCTCAGGGGTTCAAGAACTCGGGCACCTTGTTCAGAGAACAACTTGCAAAAGACTTAGAATCCTGGGAGGCACCATCAGAAGAAGGAAGGTTGTTGCAGTATGTAGACAACCTCCTCATAACCACCAGGACAAAAGATGTGTGTAGCATGGATGGTAAGCCTTTTAAACTTTCTAGGACTCTAGGGGTACAAGGTATCTAAGAAAAAGGCCCAGGTGGTAAAGCAGAAAGTGATCTACCTAGGTTATGAGGTTAGTACTGGACAACGGACTCTAGGTCAAGATTGTAAAGAAACAATATGTTTCTGTGGTTTCAGGCAGATTTTGGGAGAAACCCTCCCACGGGGCCCCCCTTCCCTCCTCCAACTGGTTCGGGAAAAAAGATTTCCTCAGAGAGAAGTGGAAAAAACCTGTTTATTAAACAGGCAAAGCACTCCCAGCACAATACCCGATGACAAGAGCTTCGTGCCGCTTACGGAGGGATAACAAACTTAAAGAAAGTCTCCTCGAGGGTCGTTACTGTGCTCCACCGCTCCGTCTCCTCTGCTGACGCTGGGAGAAAAGGAGATGTGCAGGGCTGGTCTTGGTGGGGTGAGTCCCCTGTGGAGGCCCCCGGTGCTTCCCCAGGTCTTTAGTCCGGAGAGGTTGGAACAGTTCCGAGGAGAGGACAAAAAAAGCAAAAAGGAAGGAAAAAGGACAAAAAAAGAAAAAGAAAAAAAAAAGCAAAAAGCTTCAGCTATTCTACAGCTAACTACGCTAGCACTAAACTAACTAACTGCCGGGGAAAAAACAACAGAGCTTCTTTTGTCTTGCTGTGTTCCAGCTCCCCCGCTTCAAGGTCACTCCAATGAGCAGAGTTTTCCTGGGGAAAAAACAAACCGCGCTTGCCCTCCCCCCTGCACCCAACAGACGATTGGGGATACACAGTCACCCCATGACATCTTCCACCCCTTATCCCCATATCGTTGACTTACAGACAGAACCAATATATATTCCACATAAAACTTCCATCCATTCTCCCCACAAAAAAAAAGAATACAAGCAATACCCTCTCACACATTTCCTTCTATTTCATTCTGCGTGGTTTAATGTACAGACAATGGCAATAACATTCAGCAGACAGT
Organism: Hirundo rustica; assembly: GCF_015227805.2. Taxonomy (NCBI): domain Eukaryota; kingdom Metazoa; phylum Chordata; class Aves; order Passeriformes; family Hirundinidae; genus Hirundo; species Hirundo rustica. The sequence goes on along the minus strand of NC_053487.1, from coordinate 10,725,969 downwards.
GATGTTTGTAAATGATTCTCACCCAACAATCAGATCTCCCTGAGGCACACATCGTGTTGTTCCATCTTTCTGCATTATCCACCATGTGCAACCTGGTCCCTGAGCAAAGACAACCCCACGAATGGGTTTGTCTGAACTTGAGGCAGACTTGATCCACACTGTCTTCCCTAACAGACCTCTGGCATGCACCACTGGGACTTTATCTCCATCTATTGTATGCAGAGGCTCAGCCTGCGCAGGGCCTGCTCGGTTGGTGGAGCCTCGGGTGTTGACCAACCAGGTGGCCTTTGCCAAATGCTGCTCCCAATTCTTGAAAGATCCCCCACCCAATGATGTCATCGATGTACTGTAGATGTTCTGGAGCCTCACCCTTTTCCAGTGCAGCCTGGATCAGTCCATGGCAGATGGTGGGGCTGTGTTTCCACCCCTGGGGCAGTCGGTTCCAGGTGTACTGCACGCCCCTCCAGGTGAAAGCAAACTGAGGCCTGCATTCTGCAGCCAGAGGAATGGAGAAAAAGGCATTAACAATGTCAATTGTGGCGTACCATTTTGCTGCCTTGGACTCCAGCTCGTACTGGAGTTCCAGCATGTCCGGCACAGCAGCGCTCAATGGTGGAGTCACTTCGTTCAAGGCACGGTAGTCCACAGTCAATCTCCATTCTCCGTCAGGCTTGCGCACAGGCCAGATGGGGCTGTTGAAGGGTGAGTGGGTTTTGCTGACCACCCCTTGGCTCTCCAGCTCACGGATCATCTTGTGGATGGGGATCACAGCATCTCGAGTTGTTCTATACTGTCGGCGATGCACTATTGAAGTGGCAATTGGCACTTGTTGCTCTTCCACCTTCAGAAGACCTACAGCAGATGGGTTCTCTGATAGTCCAGGCAAGGTATTCAACTGCTTAACACCCTCTGTCTCCACAGCTGCTATCCCGAATGCCCACCTAAATCCCTTTGGGTCTTTGAAATACCCATTTTGGAGGAAGTCTATGCCCAAAATGCATGGAGCTTCTGGGCCAGTCACAATAGGGTGTCTCTTCCACTCATTTCCAGTCAGGCTCACATCAGCCTCCACCAAAGTAAACTCTTGTGAACCCCCTGTCACCCCAGCAATGGAAACAGATTCTTCCCCCACATGTCTTGATGGAAGTAATGTGCACTGCGCACCAGTATCAACCAAGGCCTCGTATTTTTGTGGTTCTGATGTGCCAGGCCAACGAATCCACACAGTCCAAAATACACGGTTTTCCCTAGCCTCTACCTGGCTAGAGGCAGGGCCCCTCTAAGCCTGGTTATCCTTCTTTCCTTGAGCATATGTCTTAGAGGTTCCTTCAAGGGGGTCGGACATGTCATCATCATCATACTTGGCAGTTCGGCTACGGGCAACTGGAGCCGCTTCCCTTTTGGTGGAACTCCCTCTTTGAGTCTTGACTTCCTTCAATTCACGCACCCGTTGTGCCAGGGCAGCTGTAGATTTTCCATCCCATCTGTTCATATTTTCTCCACAGTCCCGCAGGAAGAACCACAGCTCAGCACGTGGAGTGTATCCTCTCTCCCTAGCCGGGGAGCATCTACGTTGGGTACCAGAACCTCTGATCTGCACTGCTGAGATTTGGAGAAGGTCCTCTCTAATCTCCTCCCTGAGTTTCTTATGATTTTCATCTATCTTATCCTCTAGTTTCTGTAGACGTGTTTCTACAGCTGCGATCCTGGCGTGTGTTGGGCCATGCACAGCATCTGCATATGCTCGGAGCTTCTTTGCCATATCAAGCACCGTCTCCTCCATGTCCTCCCGCTTCATTACTGCTAAAGCAGAAGCGTATTCTAATGGCCCGAGTCGTATAAGTTTTCGCCACATCACAGATGTACATGATACCAAGTCTGGGTTCCTAGTGTTTATATCATCTGAGAAAACCATCTCTGCCACTGCCATTTCTCTCAAGCGTTGAATGCCTTGTTATATGGTCTTCCATGGGGTTTGCTGCATATAGAGATCATCTGCACACAAGTATCTTTCTGCCACACTTCCTAGGACCCGTATCCAGAGACTGCAAGGACTAGCCTCTCTCATCATCTCCTGGTCGATGACTGGATCATGTGACAGGGATCCCAGATGCCTCGCTTCAGTGCCATCCAGAATTGTAGCCTCGCCTGCAGCATCCCAAAGACGGACTAACCAACTAATTATAGATTCATCAGGTTGTCGCCGGTAATCTTTTCTTAGGCCCCGAAGGTCCTTCAGGGAAAAGGAATCAATATTTGCTTCTGATCCTGTGCTAGAAGCTTTGGCTTCTGATTTTGGTGAAGGTCCTTCTCTTGGGTCATCATCGTCCACTGGTCGATCGGTTTTGACTGTGTGCTTCTTTGCCGGAGCAACTGCCAGGGGCTTTGGCTTACTGTCTGCTTTAGCTGCCAACTCAGGTTCAGGTTCTAGTCTAGCTGCTGGCTTCATAACTGGGGTATTGACTGTAGCCTGAGTGACTGGGGTAGCTGTTGATTTGTATCCCTTCCCCCCTGCCTCTGTCTGCTGCCCTACAGTCTCTAGCAACGTGCGATAAGCATATGCCAGGGCCCAGCTTACTGCAGCCATCTTCTCCCCCTTAGAGCCATCATGGTACCTCTCTTTCAGGTATTTCCCCAACTCCACTGGATTCTGAATTTGTTCCCGTGGAAAATCCCAGACTACAGGGTCAGAGAATTCCTTGAGGAGTTGGCCCATATCCTCCCATTCTCCACACCACTCAGGATTTCCTCTGCCTGGGTCAGGAGTTTTATCAGCCCCTCTAGAAATCTCAGCCCATATTCTAGAGAAGCTGCAGACTGTATAGAGGAGGCTTACCAGATGACATACCAGAAAGATGGTCTCTTTAACACTCAGGGGAAACTCAACATTCTCCAACAATGATTTAACCGATTCAGAGGAGAAGAAGGAAACGAAAGACTGCAACGCTTCATCCTCTGCTCCTCTTCCCACAAACAGGGTGAATAACCATAACCATGACCCATACATAGTAGGAAAAGATCTCAGCACCTTTATAAACTTCCTACAAATGATTATGATTAAACCAAGGCCAATAGCTACTCTAATCCGTGTCCCTCTGCTGTAAAAACTGCGTATTAGTGACAATATTGGGGCTATCTCTGGATATGCAAATAAACCTAAGGACCACAAAGGTATTAAGACCTCAAAGAAGCCTAAGGATCCAAAACACAGCAAGGCCCCCATCCCAAGAGACATGAGGTCAAACAGCATAATTACTGACTGCTAAATATTAATCAGTACAGGGTTTTTCCACTCTCTCGTGCCCCACGTATGGGCGCCAATAAGTTTGTGGTGGTTTCAGGCAGATTTTGGGAGAAACCCTCCCACGGGGCCCCCCTTCCCTCCTCCAACTGGTTCGGGAAAAAAGATTTCCTCAGAGAGAAGTGGAAAAAACCTGTTTATTAAACAGGCAAAGCACTCCCAGCACAATACCCGATGACAAGAGCTTCGTGCCGCTTACGGAGGGATAACAAACTTAAAGAAAGTCTCCTCGAGGGTCGTTACTGTGCTCCACCGCTCCGTCTCCTCTGCTGACGCTGGGAGAAAAGGAGATGTGCAGGGCTGGTCTTGGTGGGGTGAGTCCCCTGTGGAGGCCCCCGGTGCTTCCCCAGGTCTTTAGTCCGGAGAGGTTGGAACAGTTCCGAGGAGAGGACAAAAAAAGCAAAAAGGAAGGAAAAAGGACAAAAAAAGAAAAAGAAAAAAAAAAGCAAAAAGCTTCAGCTATTCTACAGCTAACTACGCTAGCACTAAACTAACTAACTGCCGGGGAAAAAACAACAGAGCTTCTTTTGTCTTGCTGTGTTCCAGCTCCCCCGCTTCAAGGTCACTCCGATGAGCAGAGTTTTCCTGGGGAAAAACAAACCGCGCTTGCCCTCCCCCCTGCACCCAACAGACGATTGGGGATACACAGTCACCCCATGACACAAACCCCAAAACCCAAGAAAATAAAAAAACTGAAAACCTTTTTGTGAATGACTAGATGGTGTAGATTATGGATATACAACCATGGGTTGCTGGTAAAACCTCTGTATGCGCTTATTACAAACAGAGCAAGAGACCTCCAGTGGACAAAGGAGGCCACACGAGCCTTTCACCAGCTAAAGAAAGCTCTCATGTCAGCTCCAGCTCTGGGACTTCCAGATGTGAGTAAACCATTTTTTCTGTTTTCCCGTGAGAAACAGGGGATAGCCCTGGGAATACTGGCACAAGACCTGGGCCCATATTGAAGGACACTTGCTTACTTTTCAGGGGAACTAGATGCAGCAACCAAGGGATAGCCAGAGTGCCTCAGAGCTATTGCAGCAGTTGTGCTGAATATTCAGGAGGCATGCAAATTCATCCTGGGACAGAAAATTACTATGCTAGTGTCTCACACAGTATTTGCAGTGTTGAAAGTAAAAGGCAGGCACTGGCTTTGCCCACAGAGGTTCCTGAAATACCAGGCCATCATAGTGGAACGAGATAATGTAGAAATAGTGGTAACTAACAGTGTCAACCCAGCTTCTTTTCTCAGTGGAAATCAAGGAGAGCAAGCATACCATGATTTCCTCGAGAGTATCGAAGCAACCTACTCCAGCCATCCAGACCTGAAGGACACCCCTTTTGATTATGCAGAAACCTGGTTCACTGATAGAAGTAGCTACATAACTGGGGGAAAACTACATGCTAGGTATGCTATTACCACCACCAGGAGGGTAATTGAATCTGGACCCTTGCCAGCAGGTACTTCTGCACAAAATGCCAAGATAATTACCTTAATTTGTGCTTTAGAAAGAGCAGAAGGAAAGAAAATAAATATTTACACAGACTCAAGGTATGCTTTTGGGGTTGTACATGCACGTGTAGCCATCTGGAAGGAAAGGGGGCTGCTGGACTCCAGAGGGAAGAACATCAAACATACAAAAGAGATAATGTCACTATTAGAAGCAGTTCAACTGCCTAAGAAGGTAGTAAATATGTACATTAAGGCACACCAGAAGGTGAGCTCAGAACTAGAGGAAAGAAATGAGGTGACGGACAGAGAAGCAAAAGAAGCAGAAAAAAGTGAGATAACAGTAATGGGAGATTTGATTCCGGATGGTCATATCTCCCTTGAAGGTAAGCCAGAATATAATAAACAAGATAGAAAACTAATTGAGAACCAAGGGGGAACATATAACCAAGAGGGATGGGCCGTCACCGCAGAAGGGAAACCAGTTATCCCCTTCCCATCTACTGTGGTCACTAGTAAGAGAGGAACATCAGCAAACACAGTGGGCAATTGATACCGTGCATAACTATTTAATTGAAAAAATTACCACCAAGAACCTATATGCTACCATCACCCAAGTGACTCGGCAATGTGACCTTTGCCTCCAGACTAAACCCAAAAATACCCCCAAACAAAAGCTTAGTCAAACTGGGAGGGGCCATGGGCCCAGGCAGCAGTGGCAATTTGACTTCTCAGAACTCCCAAGGGGGGTATCAATATTTATTTGTGTTAACGGATACCTTTTACAGATAGCCAGAAGCTTTTCCCACCAGGACTGCCAAAGCCTGGGAGGTGACCAGAGTATTATTACAGATCATACCACGCTTTGGAGTTCCAGCCACAATATCCTCAAATAGAGGGCCACATTTTATTTCAAAGACAGTACAACAAATTAGCTGTCATTTAGGTATAGACTGGGAACTTCACATTCCATACCACCCTCAGTCAAGTGACCAAGCGGAGAAAATGAATCATTTAATTAAACAACAGATTGTGAGACTAGGGCAAGAAGCTAATCTGCCATGGCACCAGTCTCTCCCGCTGGCAATGTTACAAATCCATACTAAACCCAGAACCAAAGAAAAGTTAAGTCCTTTTGAAATGCTTTATGGTAGACCATATAGGGTACAAAAAAGAATGTCCACCCAAGTTAGGGAAGAGACACTGACTGCCTACATGGTGGCCCTGGGTAAACAACTCAGAAAAATTGAAAAAAATGTGGCTGGAACTCGGAGTATAGGACTGGATGGGCCAGTGCATGACATACAACCTGGAGATTATATATATGTTAAGTCTCTTACAGAAAAGACTCCGGAACAACGAGAGGAATGAGAGGAATGAAATTTGTCTTTACAAACAAGCCCTGGGTCTGCTAGTAGATAAAACTAGCACTGAGAGATAAGAGAAACAATGGGAAGGATTCTATTGATTGATGAATGGAAAAGAAGATACTTCCCTTTACAAACAAAACATAGGTTTGTTTGTAAGTGAAATTGAATATTGAAAGATGAAAGCAACAATGGGGAAAAACCCATAAATCCCATAAAAATTAAAAAATAGGGGGGTTATACATTAAAAGGGGAATCTGAGGTCTTAGGCATTTCGCGAAGTCTGTACCTCTCAAGTACCTCAGCCAATGGGGAAAGAGAGAGGGAAATGCGGCCGGGAAATTAGGATAAAAAGGAGGCTGCGTCCTCTGAAAAATTGAGAGACCCCAGGGGAAATGCCCCATGGCCTCTCCCTTTATTCGAATAAAGTAAAAGGACTCCTCTGTCTCCTTTTTGGACATAAACCTCTGGTGTTCGTGGATTAATTTTCCTAACAATTTGGGGGCTCTCGTCCGGGATATTTCCACCATCCGGGGCGGCGGGCAGCAAGCGGAGCCGAAGGCATGCCTCACCCAGTTTCAGTGATCAGCTCCCCTTGGTGGCAGCCAGCACCGGGCGATCGATTGGCTTCCCGAGACTGTCCAGGAGACAGACGAGTGACGGACCAGGGGGGTCTGTGAAGAGTCCGCAGGGAAGGAACACTGAAAATCTCACCGGTGAGTAAAATGGGATCTTTGGGGAGCAAACCTGAGAGGGCACCCATGGAGGGCAGCACAGGTAAAACACAGCACCCATGGAGGGTTGCTAGGGTAAAGCCGGGAAGGGGCCCCAGCAAAAGGGATGACGATCCCATAATACCCCCGGAGAGTCCCTTGGGGAGAATGCTGAGGTCTTGGGACAGACTATGCATTCACCCAGAGGTAACTATGGAAATGATGGTAAAATATTGTTATTTTGTGTGGCTGGAGTACAAGTTTCCAAAGGGGCTTATATGGCCACCTTATGGAACAGATTTAAAGTATTTAAAGGAGAATTAAAAAGGATAAATTGAAAGGGAATGTGGATTGATATGGTTTAGACAAGCAACAAAAGAAATCTATGTGTTTAAAAAAACAAAAAAGGAGAAGAGGAAAAAAAGGAGGAAGGGGGAACTAATGAGAATTGGGATGTTCTTCAGGACCTTCCCCTGTCTTGTCCTCCAGTGTTGCCAGCTGAACCAGGACCAGCTGCAGATCCCCTGTATCCTCAACTCCCAGAGCAAAGGGATCAGGGGAATGGTGTTCCTACAGCCCCTCCTGAGAATAATAATGGTGTAGGGGGAAGGGAGCAGCCTATCATACCCCCATGTAGAACTAGAAGAGGAAATCAATTGAGCACACCATAAGGCCCCCCGGACCCAAGAGACAGGGGTACACCAGATGCCACTCCACCAAGTTCCTTTAGGGGGTCAAGGGGGAGGCTTTGGGTTTGTAATTGTACCACTTACTACCCAGGATTGAAGGGGGTTGAAAAAAGAATTACCCCCATATTTGGATGATCCCATAGGGGTGGGGGAAAAGATAGAAGAATATTTAGGAAATGCGGATTATACATGGAAGGATTGGGATTTTCTCCTGGGGATTTTATTTGGGTCATAAGAATAACGAATGATTTTGCAGAAAGCTCGGCAGCTGTGGGAGGATGAACATCCACAAGCAGCAGGGGGGGCTGGACCTAATGTACTTACAGTGGATGATGCCATCCCCCAGGTGGACCCCCAGTGGAACCCAAATGAGGAGACCAGTCTGTCTCGCCTCCGCGATTACCGTGCTTATTTGATTAGGGCAATTAAATCAGCAGTTCCCAGAACTAACAACATAGCTAAGGCTATGTCCTTAGAACAGGAGAAACATGAAAGCCCCTCTCATTGGTTAGAGAGGATTAGAGAGGCCTTGCGGAAACACCGGGGGATGGATCCGGAGGGACCAGCCTTTGACACACTGTTGAAGGTACAATTTGTTACAAAGGCCTGGCTTGACATACAGAAAGGGGTACAGAAAGATGAAGAGTGGCAGAACAAGCCTCTAGAGGAACTAGTTAGAAAAACACAGCAGATATATGTAAGGAGGGATGAGGAAAAATTAAAGGCTAAGGCAAAGATGATGGCAGAGTTTTTACAGCCACGGAAAAATAAACAACAGGGTCCAAGGGGTCCCCCGGGTCAGAGGGGATGGGGTCGGCCACAGGGAAGTGGCAGAGGCATTCCCTCCTCGGCAGGGGAGAGCCGACCCAAACAGGGGTTGGGAAGGAACCAGTGTGCTATCTGCCGGGCAGAAGGGCATTGGAAAAGGGAGTGTCTGCAGAAACAGCTGGACCCTCAGGAGGAGGAAGTCCAGAGGATAATGGAAATGGATTGTTAGGGGTGTCAGGGGCTCCCATTATATCAAGGACCCACCACTCAGAAGCCCTTGTTAACTTTTAAGGTGGGTCCATGTGATATGTGACCTAAAGTTAATTCGTGTTCGGTCTTGTGATAGGCAATATAAAGTTAATTCGCGTTCAGTCTGAATTAAGCTCTGTAAAATATGAAGTGTATTTGGGGTTAAAAATTGAACTGTGAGAGAGGGACACGAGGGTTGAGAGACAGGGAGGGTCTCTGCCGGGAAAAGCCTCAGGAGATGGACCTGCTAACGACCCAGCGATAAATGCCAGATGGATATCTTATCTGTTCCGGCCCAGTTTACCATTTCTAAACACCACTCCGGAGCAAGCAATCACGACATTGTTTTACCTCAAGAACCTATTCAACCGACCAGAGACATAGACATGAATACCTGATGAAGCAACAGAAGGACTGGAAGCACTACGGTCGCTCTCCACTCTCAGAGGAGAACTGTATAAAAACCAGTGGCTGAGGACACACTTCGTGAACAGGGCAGATTCAGAGCAATAGGGTCTGTTCCTGTGTTCACCCAGCACCAAAACCCGGGGTTCGACGCTGTTCCTTTTAATTGTGGCTGTTAGAGACTGAATTTAAGTCTTGAAATAAAATTCTATATTTTGATTTACGAAATTGGGCTTGATCATTTATTACAGTCCAGATCGAGAAGAGGTGTGTTTTCTAGTAGATACAGGGGCCACTTGATCCACTTTAAATTTTATACCTAGGGGGGGGAATTATCAAAAAGATCATTAGTTGTAATAAATACGATTCACCAAATTTGATAAATCAAAATTTTGGAATTTTATTGAGAGACAAAATGACAGTCTCGGACAGCCACAATTAAAAGGACAGCGTTGAGCCCAGGATCGGCGCTGGGTGAACGCGGCAACGCACTTAGCTAGTATGTTACCCCCCAAGTTCACATTTTTGGCTTGGAGCAGTCTCTTTTTATACACTGGATTCCTAAGAGAAACTCGGGACTCCGAGGTTCCTCCTTCTGAGGCAGTCTCATTAGACATTCATGTTCCAGTTCTGGGATTCTGAAGAGTTGCTCGAGAGGACAATGCCTTCAATCGTCGGGTCCAGGTGTGGTGTGGAGATGTTAATTTCAGGAGGAGACAGATGAGATATCGATCTGATGTAATCATCTGGTTCTCCGGGCTTCCATCTCCTTTTTCCGTTGTCTTTGTTCTCCCTTTAACGATTCCCGGCAGAGGCATCCTTGTGTCCCTTTTTCGGGTAATTCCGATCACAGTTTCTTCGTGTCCCTCCTATGTCTTTTCTGGCAAAAGAAATTCCTGCACCCTTCTCTGGGCCACTTTCATCTGAGTTAACTCTTGGTATACTGGATTAGAAACAAAACTTATATTTATAGGGGTTGAACTACATCTTACATCTTTTTAACACGAATTAACTTTAGGACATATATCACATTAGTCATTCAAGGAGTGAGTGGAAAGGATGAGCGAGTGTATTTTATTCAACCGCTATTAATAGATGTGGGGGACAGGTTTGAAATACACGAATTCCTGTTTGTTCCTAATTGTGATTGTAATTTACTGGGAAGGGATTTAATGGCTAAAGTGGGAATGCAAATTAGTATTGTAAAATAAATGACACAGAGTCCAACACTGTGATATCTTTGTATAAAATGTCTGAGAAGGCTTATGCTGAAATAAATCCGGAAGTGTGGGCAGCCCCAGGAAAATACGGAAAACTAGACATAGAGCCTCTCCAAATTACTTTGAAACAACCAGGACAAGTGGTGTCTAAAAAGCAATACCCTCTTTCAAGGGAGGGAAAGAAGGGGTTACAGCCTGTCATTGAGTCCCTGCTAAAGGAGGGTCTTTTGGAGCCCTGTATGTCTCCCTATAACACCCCTATCCTGCCAGTTAAGAAACCAGATGGAACCTACACAATGGTGCAGGATTTAAGAATAATAAATGAAATTGTCAAAGCAAGGCATCCCACAGTTCCGGATCCTTATACAATCCTGAATCAGATCCCTTCTTCACACCAGTATTATTCAGTACTGGACTTAAAAGATGCTTTCTGGGGGTGTCCGATTACAGATGATAGTAAACAGTATTTTGCCTTTGAGTAAAAACAAGAGGAAAAAAAAAAGTGTTTATTGATGGGTCTTCAAGGGTGATAAAAGGGAAACGATTTACAAGATACTCTATTGTGAATAAAAAGCAATTAAATGAAGGGAGGTGTCACCGAGACACACAAAGCAATCACACGCAGACAAGAGATTTTCGCAGAGGTTCTTCTGATCCAGCTCCCAGCTGAAAGAGCGGAGAGAAGAGACCCCTTTGTTTATTTTTTACTTTTTATACATTTGTGAGTCTAGCAGAAGATTGGCTTTTTGGGGTTTCCACCCCTCAGCCTCAGTGGCCAGACCAATTGTCAGTTACAATTGTTTTCAGGTTAGAAATATTCAAACAAAGGACAGAGAATGAAAAACAAAGGATTTGTTTATATTATTTCTGTAGGAAAAGTAGAAAACTGCTCTAATATTCTACAGTATCTAAAAGATCTGACTCCATCTATGAAAATCAAAAGGCTAATAAAGAAACTCAGAAAAACCAAAGTAACAGGGAGGAGGTTACCACCCACCTGGTCAGCTCAGACAGCAGAGCGGTATGCGCTTGTGAGAGCCTGTGAATTATACTGGGACAAGACAGTGAATGTTTTTACTAACTCTAAATATGCATATGGGGTGATACATGCATTTGGGAAACTATAGGAAGGAAGAGGTTTATTAACCTGCAGGGGAAAGAAGTTAGTTCATGAGAACTTAATCTCTGGCCTATTAGAGGTGGTGAACTTAACCAACAAGGGTAGCAATAATGCACGTTATGGGACACCAGGCAGAGTGCTCAGAGGAAGCAATAGGAAACCAACTGGCTGATGAAGAAGCTTGAAAAGCTGCATTGTCGCCAGAAATCTCCAAGATCCTTCCCTTGCTCCCAGTAACTACATCACTACCAGAAAAAACTGTCTTTTCCACCAGAGGAACTTGAGATAATTAAAAAGAGTAGAGCAGAAGAAAAATGAGGTAATTGGTTTTCAAGGGATGGTAAACAGTGGATACCAAAAGCTCTGGCCTTACAGTTATTAAAACAACTCCATGAAGGGAGCCATTGGGGCTCTCGAGGACAGGCAGAAGCTTTCCTCAAAATGTATGCTGCTGTGGGTCTTTTTACCCTAGCAAAGCGAGCTATTGACGGTTGTTTGATTTGTGCTAAAACCAATAACAGAGTTACAAAGAAATTTGCCAGGGGAGGGAGGCCTTGGGCTATATGTCCCTTCCAGAGATACTAGGTGGATTTTACCGAAATGTCACGAGTGGCAAGGTTTGAATACCTTCTGGTAATAGTATGTCAGTTAACAGGGTGGCCAGAAGCATTTCCTGCCATTTCAGCAACTACAGGATCAGTTATTAAAGTATTTTTGGAACAAATAATCCCAAGATATGGGATTGTAGAAGCAATAGACTCATATAGGGGATCTCATTTTATAGGAAAAATTCTTCAAAGAGTTATGACTGCTCTAGGGATAAGATGGAATCTCCACACCCCCTGGCATCCCCAGAGTTCCGGCAGGGTGGAGAGGATGAATGGAGAAATAAACACCTTTTGAAGCTAGTAACAGAAACTAAGATGCCATGGGTACGGCTCTTGCCACTAGCTTTAGCAAGGATAAGAGCTAGACCCAGGGGAGATAATTGAATATCTCCCTTTGAACTGATGTTTGGAATTCCTTACCCTTACAATTGCCAGCCTAGTGGGGGGGTAGAGATAAGTGATGTATATTTAAAACAATATGTGGCCAGGATACTGTCTCTTGTGAGATCTCTTCGACAGGAAGCTCAGCTGGCACAGACCCTACCTTTGGACTTTGCTGTTCACAACATCCAACCAGGAGATTGGGTCCTAGTTAAGGAGTGGAAAGAAGCACCACTAGTGGCTAAGTGGCGTGGACCTTTCCAAGTGTTGCTGACCACAGAAACAGCCGTCAAGACAGCAGAACACGGGTGGACCCACCACACTCGGGTCAAAGTCTCTGAAGCCCCAGAGATTTGGACATCTCAGCTGGAAGAGAAGGACGGGAAGCCACGACTGACACTCCGCAGGAGTGGACTGGAGCAGTAGCCAGTGCGTCGACATCGGGGGAAGCCTCGTGTGCCTACCCACAGAGTGCCTGCTGAAATAGTTTGTGTGGGCATCCCTCCTCTCAGATCTCCAGTCACTGAGGGCCAATCCTCGCTGTCATTGTTTTCCTTATGTTAAGCTGTTTCTGTGCCTTCGCTCGCCACAGGTGGTGTGGAGGACAACGTGAAAGTGAAAATTAGGTTAGGAGATTAGATTACACCATTAGAATGTTTCTCTTAATAATCTTACCTTTATATTGTCAGTTAAGGCCAAAAGTGGAAAATAGGAGAAGAAGTAGCAAAAACCTTAGCAATTGTTCGGTCTGCAGAGGGTCAAGGGGACCTAAAGACTGGCCATGGGTGGCCAGCCCAGTCGAACCCAAATAATGGGTTAGCACCCTGAGTAAGGTCCATAATAGAACAGGATTTTAAGATCAAAAAGGAAGTCCATGGCAGCTTCATTCTTCTAAAAGAGGCATTTATTGTCTAAATAAAACAGGAAGCATATATGTAGGAAAAAGTGTTTGTGACTAGACTTTAAGTTTAGATTGTTAGCCCGCCAACTGCCCTCCTTATGATTGTTCCAGATATCAAGGCAAATGGAATCAAACACATGTTAAGCTCACTAACAGTAGCTGGGTAAGGTGTTCCTTCCATAATTACCAAAAGGATTTTGAAGGCTGTAAAGCAGTGGGGAAGGATAAGTTTTTTTTTTTGACCCTTTACTTTTAAGCTACCCCTGAGATAATTCCACAAGTAGGACACATGTTGTCTGTGACTATCAGTAAAAATGGCAACACTGGAATAGAACTCGGACCCTTTTTAATAGGTTCTAGTCCAGATCCAACAAAACAGATTTGGGATGTAACTGCAAGTAGAAACCTTATGTGAGAGCTTAGAAATGCAATATTCCAACATCAGATAGTATTAGATTATTTATTAGCAGAAGAAAGAGAAGTGTGTGGCAAATTAAATTACTCAAACTGCTGTTTGCAAATGGATGACAATAAAAAACTTGTAAAACAAATAACAAAAGGAATAAAAAAGTTATCTCATGTGCCAGTCCAAACATAAAAAAAATAGAATAGGACATGTTTTCATAATTACCCGGTGAACTATGAGTTAAACAAATGTTTTTCTTTCCTCTTATGTGTTATAGCAACTCTAATGTTTTTACCATGCATGATCCCTTGCTTATTCAACATGTGATCAAAGAGATGCAAGTAGTAGCCATGCCTACTGATTCAGAGATAGCTACAAAAGGACAAAAATTAATGCCACTGCAAATAATTGCAAAACCAAAAAAGACCCAAGAACAGAAAATCAAGTCAATGATAACTAAAGTTTGTAAAGACAATTATTAAAAATAAAAGAGGAGGGATTGAGAGGAATGACAAGATTTGTCTTTACAAACAAGCCCTGAGTCTGCTGGTAGATAAAACTAGCACTGAGAGATAAGAGAAACAATGGGAAGGATTCTATTGATTGATGAATGGAAAAGAAGATACTTGCCTTTATGTTTTGTTTGTAAATGAAATTAAATATTGAAAGATGAAAGTACGTTTTGTTTGTAAATGAAATTAAATATTGAAAGATGAAAGCAACAATGGGGAAAACCCATAAAGCTCATAAAAATTAAAAATTTGGGGGGGGGTTATACATTAAAAGGGGAATCCGAGGTCTTAGGCATTTTGGGAAGTCTGTACCTCTCAAGTACCTCAGCCAATGGGGAAAGAGAGAGGGAAATGCGGCTGGGAAATTAGGATAAAAAGGAGGCTGCATCCTCTGAAAAACTGAGAGACCCCAGGGGAAATGCCCCATGGCCTCTCCCTTTATTCGAATAAAGTAAAAGGACTCCTCTGTCTCCTTTTTGGACATAAACCTCTGGTGTTCGTGGATTCATTTTCCTAACACTTCAAGAAACTATAGGAGAGGTAATTAAAATAGGATGCCAGATGATTAATGGGACTACCCACAAGAAAGCAATCCAAATTAGTGTCTCAACAACTTCTATAGATGAGCACTGAGATATTTTTAATCATTTGAATGAATTGGACTGTTGGTATAATTTTACATTAGTAGAAACTGTTGGCGTTGTTTGTCTTTCGACCCATGATACTATTGGGGTCTCATTCAAATTTAAAATAAATGCAATAACTGGGCCCGTTACAACCTACACCAGCACTCAAGCCCAAACCAAACTCACTCCATTTAAGTTTGAATTCAAAATTTATGAAATTGGCCCATATGTAATAAGAAATACAGTCCAACAACTGTTGTTTAACCCAGAATGGTCTCTCAAACGTGTTGAATTACTAATGCAAACTAATATCTGTAAAATTCAGCCAGCCTTCTCTTTGTGATATATGTTTTGAAATAAATTTGTGTTTCAAGTGTGTTATATGTTATAAAATAAAACTGTGTTACAAGCTAGGGTTTCCAAAAATTGTGGAGACATTTTGAGCTGCTGAAAGTAATTTGCAACTGTAAGAATTCCAGACAATTGCAGAGCGAAGTCCAAATTTACAACAGAAAAGGACTGGCTGGACAGGAGATGCCTCATCCATCAAGGGTGGGTCCGCTACTTCTCTGGTGATCAACACATGACATGGATCTAGGAGAGGGGAACCCGGAGATGTCACGCATCAGCATCCCAATGCTGAGTTCTCAGAACCCAATTCAAGTCCTCAACTTTGCCAGGAAAGGCATTCAAAAACCAAGCAGCAAGAGAAAGAAAGTATATGAATATGCACAGTAGACAAAAGCTAACAATAGAATTGCCTCAAGGAAGAAAAACTGTATAAAAACTGCTCCCTGAACCGAGGAGTTCGTGAACAGGGAGGGATTGGTTCATTTGTGGCCGTCCCTGAGTTCACCCAACCTCGATACCCGGGATCGGGGTTGTATTTTTTATTGTGGCTGTCCCAGATTGCTTTCAAATGGTGAAATAAAATGACTTTATATTAAATTGGCTATGTATTCTCTATAACATCTTTCCTAAAGACATCCTTTGAAGGCTGGGCTACATGGTTACAAAAACAAGAACACCTTAGAGGCAGAGTGCAAAAAGATTTAACTAGAATATTAAGAACAAGAGTAGAAGTTTTAAACAGAATCAATTCAGAAATACTAAGAAATACTAATAAATAAGCTAGCCACGGCAACAAATGATCTAACACAACAAAAACAGCCCCTCCAGTCATCCTTATTAGCATTAAGAACTAGTCAATGGCAGGTTTCAAAAGCATTACCAAGATAAGAAAAAATAGAAGACCAAGACCATAAGTTAATAATAGATGCACTTAGTATGGCTCAAAGTAATGTTTTTGGCTTTCAGTTGTATGCAAGCACAATTATAGCTGCAGTCAACAGCTGCCTTAATCATAGGAGAAATAAGTAAAAACGCTTTTCCAATTGATATTCAGAAAGCTGTTTGAGACAATGCTACCAACTTTGAAAGGAAATTTCAGTCTTGGTGGATCCTAGTAAATTTTACCTATGACTCTACTGTTAACATGGCTACTGCCTTTGTGCTTACTATACGTAATGCCACAGTTTACATTATTCATCCCATCATTGCACTAGGGTTAAATCATAAAGGGACAGTACTCTACCCCTCGAAACATAGAGTATGGGCCTGGAAGGTGAATGAGAAATGGCAAACTGTAAATTTAGAATCTTGCATTGCCCAAGAACAGCAAAGGTTTATTTGTAAAAGTAATACAATTGATGCTCAAGACATATGTCTTGACACTGAGCAAAGCTCCTGTCAGTTTGAAATACATCCAGATACTACTCAAAAGACTGTGCTTGTATATACTGGTCAAGACTGTGTATTTTTAAGAACTGCTTGTCCCTTTATAGAAATAAGTAATGACAATGTAACTTTGCATGTTAAGAATTATTCTAATTTTTTGCATTTGTAATTTTGTTAAAATTGTCAGGTGTAACTTCATATATCAAGTACCAGCTGTATCCCACCAGCTGATAAAATCAAATTACACAATGTATCAAAAGTTACTGCCAACGCCCATCGGAATGAATATTACATTAGTAAACCAGTTAATGAGACACCAAGATCTGATTAAAATTTTGAAAGAAATCCAGGAAAAAGGAGAGAAAACTCTAATTACGGTCCATCATGACACAAAAGAAATAAGCAGAGTTTTGCAGAGAATAAAACAAGACACAAGTCATCACTGATGGGATACCCTCTTTGGATAGTCACCAACCGCGACTGGGATTTTGAATAGCTTGTGTCACCCCATTATTGTTTTATTAATATTTATTAGTCTGTCTTGTGTAATGTCGGAGTCCAGGGCATTCCTTTGGATTCCCTGGAGTGTCAGAGACCTGGGCAGAGGGGTCTGGGACCTGGGCAGAGGGTTCTGGGACCCTGGCACAGAACCCAGGAAGACACTGGCTTTGATCCCAGTCCATGGGAAAGGCTTCCTACACTGCAAAATGAATTACAGGCCACAAGAGTGTGAAAGATGGTAGTTTAGCTTATCACAGGGTGAAATATTGTAGTTTTGGGTTCTTTAGTGTGGAAGTGGATGGGAGCAAGATGGAGGATTTTGGGCATTGTCTCTTGCTTCTTCTTTCTTCTTCATTCACTCCATTTTCTGTAGTGACGGTGGCACAAAGTAGTTTAAGGACATCGGGTCAGAGCAGAGATGACCTGTTTAGTATAGGTAGTAGGTATTGGCAAATAACTATAAGTAAAGAGTACATAACAATTAGTATAAGAGGCAGCGACAGCCCAGTGCAGGGCGAGTTGTCAGATGCCTGAGCAGCTGCACAGATCTTAGCTGGGCACAAAAAGAATTGTAAGATAAGAAATAATAAACAAAGCACATAACCTTGAAAATCAGAACCTAAAGACTCCATCTCTTTCTTGCGTCCGGCTCAGGGCTTTGCAGAAGGCAAGAGACTCTAAAACCACCTGAATCTCAGGAACAAAACCCAAGAGTGCAATACTTGTTTAGAACTGGAGGATGTTGAAACTAGTGACAATATTAACCTCCTTGTCAAAGGTACATAGAAAAGTATTGAGGTATACATATCATAGAAATTAGAAAGAATTATTATATTAGGTAAAAGAAGTTACTAATTTCCTAGAAAAGGTTGGACTGAAGCAAGGGATCTAAAAGTCAAAGGGTGATCAATTAGGGGTAATAGTCAAAATAATGTATCTCATTCAACATTTGCTGGGCTTGCAACAGTAGGCAAGGCCATTGCTTGCAACACCAAGATGAAAAGAATGTGATGCTAGCAGATAAGAAACTGTCTGCTTGAGGTGGTGATAAGAAGGACTGTTATGACCAAGGCTAGCCTTGCAGCTCGAACTGTTACCAAGAAGCCAGTGAACGTGCGCAAGAGGATGGGGCAAAAAGTTCAAATGAGAGGAAGACTTGTATTACTTCATATTGAAGACCACCAACGACCACCAGAGGGCATTGCACAGGCACAAAAGACTGATAAGTTCATTTCAATACAAAATGAGAATAGGTGGGGTTAGGTGATAAATATGTATAGACAAATTAATGCATATGTAACATTTTAGAGAATAAGTAGAAAAGGGTGACTCTTTGGAGTTGTGCATGCCTTTGGGAAAGATCCCACATCACGCCTGGCACCAACAGAAATACATACCTACTCTTCAACTAACTCTTAATAGTTGTGAAGTCTTTTTTTCCCTAAATCAGTCAAGGTATGGATTCTCCTTTTACCTAATTGGAACTTAAGTATATGCAGCAGGCATTGCTAGTCTTGCTGGCATGGTCTAAGAATCACGGACTAAATGTTATAAAGTCCTGGAAAACTATTTCGGACTTGCTGGGTGGTTGGAAGCCGAGCAGGATGCAGAGACAGCAGTAAAGATGCTGCGGACACTGCCCACCAAAAAACCCACCAAGGAAGCAGAGTGGGGCAGACCAGCAGGTGAAAAACCAAGAAGAAAGCAGCCATTATTCACCAGTTTCCCCACTGCCGCCCACACTGAGTCCATCCTCAGAATGCCCAGGTCCGCCTGCATCCCAGCTGCAAAGACCATCTTTGGGCTCTGCACCCTGTAATGTGCTCTGGAGACAGGCCAGCGAAAAACCCCAAGATGGTGGAGAGCACGTGGAACGAGAGACGCTCACCCAAGATGGCGCTCGCCACATGGCATGGGAAGTTCCTGCTCAAGATGGTGGAGCACGTGCACCAGATGCCGGAAGAGAAGCCAGCAGGCCCACCGCCGGAGCCAACCTGGCACCACCTGAGCCATGCACATGGCCGCCTGTCACCACCAACAAACCACATTGCCTAGCAACAACCGTGGCAACCATATCAACTCCTTCTACATCGCCAGCTAATGCCTGTAAGTCTGCCTGGGCTGGAGAGGGAGAACCAAAAGACAGCCCTTGGTCCCCCTATCCATATAACCCTAGAGGGGACCCTGACATAATCATAAAAGAATTCACGCCACCCAGCACTATGCAGTCTCAGACAGAGCCGAGTCACGGTGAGTGGCTGGGGCCGAGGGGACCCTTCCTGGCAGTGTGCCCCCTCTCAGCCCACCCTCTGAGAAAAGCGGAGCTGCGGCGACAGAAGTGGCATAAGGGGGGAGTGTGCAAAGCAGCGGGGAGCGGCAGAACAGAGCGAGGCCGTGGCAGAAATGGCAGGAGGGGGGCGCAGTACTGAGCACATGGCCCCAGCAGAGGCAGCTACCACAGAAGCAGCACCGCATCCCTGCCCCCTGCAAACAGCAGGCTTTGCCTGGTAAAGCACAGCTGGCATCTTGTAGGCTAACAAAGCCCTGTAAGCCACTCCCACCGCTCCTTCAACAGCCCAAGCTCTGTCTGCTGTGGACCCTCATAAGCTGATACTGTGCTAGAGAAAAGACCTGGCTAGATGAGTAACCACCATCCTGGAGGAGTCCCAAGTAGCCCCCCCCCACCCCCAGGATCAGGGGGTCCTCCAACAGCTGCTGCAGCACACCATCCTAGGGGGGGCCTTGAGCAGTGCTGCACTCCTGCCACCGAGACTGAGGAGCAGGACATAGGCAGGATGGCCACAGGGAGCAGTGGGCTCCCATCGCAGCCTATCAGTCTGCCACACCTACCACAGTCCATTCACCCATGGCGATGCAAGTAATCAGCATACAGAAAAAAAAAACCAGAAAAGACTAACCACGAAATTATGTTTTCAATAATCAGACACAACAAATAGTTACCATAGAAACAGATATCCATTCTAATATTTGTTTTTAAATACTCTCAACAGTTTAGTCCTAACAATATTAAACTCTTTTCTTTTCAGGTGTGGACTTAAAATATAGTGCTGTGTGATATTTAAGGATTTTGGTTTAATTTGATAATTTCTTCTGTATAAAACTCATTATAGTTTACAGGCTGTTTTTACCCTCCAAAGAAAAAAGGAAGCACTAAGATATTTATTTTCCTCTTCCAAAACTCCTACAATTTCAGTTATTTCAACAAAGCATTTTCATGCTAAAAACTACTAACAACCACCTTTCATATTTCAGTCATGCCAACTCCTGTTAAAGTCAATAACAGATTTTTAAATATAGCAAGTCTGTCACTACTATCCCTAGAATACTAATCGCATGTTTTCATATTTTCAAACCAAAATATAACCATAACTTTTAATGTTGAGTTTTTTGCAATTAAGTATGCAGATATTAATCACAGAACTAAAGTCATTTGAGATTACAGAAAAGTTAAAACCTATATATTAGAAGGTAATAACAAAAACTGCTAATTAACAAAAATAGTTTGCCTTGCAGCCTAGAGGTCATGTCTTTATACCTTTCCTAAAGAAAACATACACACGATAATCCCATACTGATACATGCAATATATTCATACAATATTCGTAGTAATATTCACCTAGACTTCCTCATCTTACAGCGTTAAAAGAGATTTTCTTGCTAAGAAATGAAGGTAATACCTCTATTTCAACCATATTAATAATATTTCACAGTTATATATCTTCTATAAACAGTTATCCTGTGTTACAAAGATACTGCCCTTTATTATAAATTTAATCTACCCTGTCAGTATGGAAACTTAGCAACTTTCAAGAAGTAAAATCCCAGAGTTATAGGGAAAAAGCACATATACCTTTCACTACTTCATGGAGTTTTCTTTGACATCTTGTTAACTTTATTTCAAAGGTATTTTAGACAACAGGATTACCAAAACATTTTGCATTTCATTTCAATAATGCTTACTGGTTTCTTTTATACGTAGCTCCTAAAATGTTCATTTCTTTAAAGTATAATTTGATTTATACAGAAAACAGAGATGTTTCCTTTGATGGTTTTAAATTAGTTTGTTGTAAAAAAGTGAATAGTACTTTCAAAGGAGTTGTATATACATGTACATAGTTATAGTTATTTGTAAGTTCTTTATAATATCATTGATTATTTAGTTGGGGATGGATGACAAAGCCAGCAGTTTTGTGAGTTATTGCTAAAAGATTTATTTTAAAGATATGAGAGGGAAGCCCACCCAGTCTAAGTCTCAGCTCTGGCCAAGCTGTGGCTTTGGTGGGAGAAGTGTGCCATCAAGCCCTCCCAGTCTAGGTCTTAGTTCTGGCCAGGCTATGGCCTTGACTGGCAGGAAAAGTATCAGACCCGGGTGATTCTGTGCTAAAAATGAAAGCAAGTCACTTTGACTAGCTGATTTGGCCTTACAGAAGCTGAACCCTTTTTTCTTTGAGATAAAACACAAAAAGCCTTGTCTAGAAGAGGTTCTTCAAGTCCTCATTGTGAAAAGGAGACCCTTCAGCAATTGCAGACCTGAAGTAATAGCAAAGCATATAAGGAGTTATAAGTTTCATCTTATTAATTTTGTTCAAAAATACATATTTTTTCAAAAACACATATTTTGTTCCTATTATAGTTGCTAAAACAAGAAAAGGGGAGAAGAGGGGTAGATGTACTACCCCCTCGAGAGTCTTTGGTGTTCTCATGTTCTCATGTTTTTCTCATGCTTTTAAATCGATTCACAACATAACCTAGCAAGCCAACAGCTTGTCAGAAGCAGAAGATTGTCAATAGTAAGACAATTTACCCACCACCTTACTTGAACTCCAAGACAAACATTTGGGAGACATCAGAGGCAGAAAGATGTGTGTTTTAACTGAAATGGTTTTAAGTTGGATTGTTTACTGTTTTCTAGTGTTAAGGTATAACTTGTAACTTCTAAGCAATTAACCTGTGACATGCTACCCTGGAAGATTGTGATATTAGTGAATTTCGCCTAACTGCTCCTAGATGTGAATGGTGCAGCTACAGTGGTACATGGAACACATCACTGGCTAGGGGAACTAAGTTTATCAAATTGAGTAAAAAGCCTCATTCAAATTAAATCCATACTGTCTTTGTCATTGTAACTGCAAGGTGCCTGCAAGGAGGATAACAAAGAACACTTTTGCATTTTCTTAAATTATAACCAAAAAGGATGATTTGTTGCAGTGAATCTATTAGCTAGACAAGATAAACCTGGTCATAACAAATCCAATTCGGCTAACCTGGCTTGTTCTACAAGTCCCTAAGTGAATAAGAGAACTCATACAGAGACCTCAGCCAATCATAGCCAGTCCAGAAAGCAGACATATATCACTGGTCAAGGAGCTGGACAGGGCTAAGACCCAGACCAATCAGTTGTCTAAGCACAGGAGTTTTGAACTCCCTATATAAGATGGTTCCAAACAATAAAACAGGCTGTTTATCTTATGATCAAGAGGACTCGAGTCATGTTTTCTGTCTCCAACTTATGACCATCATGTAATAGAGAACATGACAGGAGAGCACTAGCCTCTCTGAAAGACAAGCTAATAACTTCACCTATGATAGTCTGTAATTAGCCCGCTGTGATTTAAGATATGTTAACTCCACTGGGTCTCAATTTGTTGCTTAATCTGTTTGTTTTTCATTATGAAAGGGTACTTTAAGGAAAAAGGTATGCACACAAATATTTGAAATACTCCTGGGGGGGTGAAGCAGCACAGGAAGATCAGCCTACTGTGAAAACAGCCCAAACAACCTGAATATAACAAGATCTTTAGAGAATAGCCTCATCTTGCTGACTGCAACTCATGAGCAACACAATTTGGCAACAGGCCTGAAGCAGAAAACCAGTGATGGTAAGAGCCTCTTCCTGGCAGCAGTATGAACTTGCACTTGCTTCAGACAACTTGGAAACACACCCCCAGTTTGACAGTCTCCATCAAGCCAACATGGGCATGTTATAATCCATTTCAGATGTAATACAGTCATCTTAAAGCACAATTGGCAGTAGACACAACAACTAGCCCAGCCCCAGCATGAGAAGCAGCTGAAGGGCCCTGCTCCACCATCAACAGTGCACTGACCAGGGCAACATTGCACCTCCCTGGCATGGGCATACCTTCACCACACTGGGCTGAGGTTTCACACCTTACCACATCTACTTTAAAGTACCAAAGCAACAGGAAGGAGGAGGGAAGTTAATAACTGTCTTCAAATTACCATAATAACAACAATTTTGAGCATTAAGTGGGATATTGCTAATAAGATGGGGATGTAGCAGGATGCTCTGCCTGGAGTGGGGGTAAAACAACTTGTACAATACCCTATTTGCAAAGGTATCACTGGTGAATGGAGAAGGGGGGTCGTTGAAGAAATGCTGAAATCAGCCTGACTCATCAGCCCCAAAGTTAAACATCCTGATAGTGAGGTGAAAATATGGCAGACCTGGCAAAGTATCTGAGATAAAGGAACCAACAAGTGATAGCACTGATAGTTTATCTAAAGTTGCTGAGCTGACACAGCTGGCCCAGAAACAGGATTGACAGTCAAACACTAGTATAGACTGGGGATGCCCCCGAAGGTTATTCCTTGAGGCTGAGCAAGAGATTTGCTCACAGTCATTGGTTGTGGAGGCAGATAAGCTTGCCAAGCCTCTCCCCTGGAGGGATGTCCCTTGAATGGGCTGTGATAAGCTCATCTCAACCCTCGATGGGAGAGATACCCCTTAGATGAGGCTGTCCTCCCTGGTCATGGCGAGATCCCATCATGCTCTGGATACCCATTGTCTTGGTTTAGAGTAAATTTGGGAGAAAACCCATGAATAGGGTTTCTTTGGGGAGCAAACTTAAAGGGCTCTTTTTTTTAACTAGTCTGGGAAAAAACTTCTTTGGAGAAAAGTGGAAAAAAATTATTTATTTAATAAACAAAGTGCTCACAAGCACAAAGAATTAACAATATGAAACAATAAAACTCTTTGTTGCTCTGAAGTGAGATGGTAAATTTAGAAAGTTTTTGCCATGGGTTAGCTCAGCTCTCAGTTTTACTAGTTCTTTTGGAGGTCTAGGCCCCGGTGGGCCTTAGGTGCTGAGCTCCTGGTGCTCTTTTGGGTTTTTTAGTTTGGAGCAGGTTTAAACAGTTTTAAGAAAAAGGAAAAAAAAAACAGTCTAGGGAACTTTTCATCCTTAGCTAGCTAAAACTAACTAAAAGTAAAAAGATCTTTGTCTTGTAGTTTTTTTGAGCTTTAGCTCAGTTTGGAGAAGAATGTGGAAGAGTCAGGTAGTTTTTTTTTTAAAACAAACTCAGTGCTTTTTTTTTTTCCTTGCTTTACTCTTAAAACTAGTGTAATATATATCCTAAAGTTAATTCGTGTTGAACAATAAATAATGTAATTGATCATATCTTGTAACAAGATTTTAGTTGAAATAGAGTTTAAAATCTATAAACCAAAAAGTGTATACAGAGTTAACCGAGATGACAGCTGCACAGGGGAGACACGTAAATCGCTGCCGGGAACCTTGCAAAGGCAACACAAAAGGATGGAAATGGGAGATGGGTGCTCTGACGATCCCCTGATTGTATCAGATCACTATCTTATCTGTTCCAGCCCGATGTTACCATCTCCAAAAACTTCTCCAGACATGGCCATCAAGACATTGTTCTGCCTTCGAGAAACTATTCATCGGACCCCAGACACGGACATGAATATCTAATGAACCTACCTCAAAGCACGAGTCTCACGGTCTCAGCTGGTCCCCAGCGAGAGACTGTATAAAAATCCACAGCTTAGAGACACAAATTGTGAACTTAGGGGGTGACATACTGACAAAGTATGTTACCGTGTTCACCCAGCGCCGACCCCGGGCTCGACGCTGTCCTTTTAATTGTGGCTATCGGAGACTGTCATTTTGTCTCTCAATAAAATTCCAAAATTTTGATTTATCGAATTTGGTGAATCGTATTTATTACAATCTGGTGACCCCGGACGTGATGGTGTGATACTGGGACCCTTGGACCCCTGTCTCTGACCAGGAGGCGCCCTGCTGAATTCAGCGGCCTGGCAGAGCCGGGAGACCTTGTGGAACCGATCAAACCGCACGATGAACTTAAACAAAAGCCACACTTAAAAGGGGTTTCGGCGAGGTCAGAGCTCTTGGGGAACTCGGGGAGGTCTGGGGTACAGGACCTCCAAAGCCGCGGCAAAGAAAACACAACTCGTAAAAATCTATGTGCACGAAGAATCCGTGCAGGAAAAGGATCGTAAGTATTGCGTGGTTGAGTCGGAGTGACCGAGCATGTGAGTGAGACGTGATTTTATCACGAAGCGAGAGGGGACCCCAAAACCGTAGTTCCACTTCCCCGCGAGGGGTGTGGTCAGTTGCGGGGGAAGCAAAAGTTTCGGGGGTAAACACGCACCTCACACGTCAAGCCCAGAAACTCGGGGAGTTTCAGAAAGGGGATCGGTCACAGGAAGGCTGGAAGGGAAGGGTACGTCCTTAAGAGTTCCGGGACTGGTAAACCTTTCAGCCTAGGACCAGGAACGGTCCAGGGGAGAGAGTAAACAGGAGAAAGAGAGCTCACAATCACCAGGAAAACCCCAAGAGGGATCGATCACCCTTAAAGGGCCAGTAACTGGTGAACCTACTGTGATATATGTCCTAAAGTTAATTCCTGTTAATAGATAAAAATGTAATATTATCCCTAAAAATATAAGTTTTGTTTTAATCCAATAAACTATGAGTTAACTCAGAGGAAAGCAGCTCAGTAAAAGTACAGGAATTTCTCTCGCTTGAAAAGACAAGGGAGGAGGAGGCACGAGACATAACATGATTAAGAATTACCAGGAGGGAGACACAAACATGCATTGGCTACCAGGAGAGAGACACAAACATGCTTTGGCTACAAATCGTTAAAAAGGAATGTAACATCTGCTCTGAAGTTACTTCATGTTAATAGAATATAAATTGTAATACCGAATGTATAACTATAAGTCCTGTATAAACTAGCATGTTAGAAGTTAAGTTTTGTTTTAGCATTTTGTGGGTTAACTTGGGAAGAAGGGGATTTAATAGAATACAAAAACATCCCTAGCCTGAAAAGGTTTGGGAGGGACACGGAAAGAGCTTGATTGGAATTACCAGAAAGGAGGACAGAAGACTGTCACTGCCAGGAATCGCTGAAAGGAAACAAAGGGCAACGGAAAACAGAGATGATAGCCCGGAGAACCCGATGATAGTTTCAGATCCGTATCTAGATGGTCTCCGGCCAAAATTAACATGTCTACACCACACCTGGAACCGACCATTAACAGCATTGTCCTCCTCCGCTGATCCATTCAGACTCTTAGGACTGAAACCTGCATGTTTAATGAAGCTGCCTCAGAGGGAAGACTTTCGACATCTCAGGCCTCTCTCCGCGATCCAGTGTATAAAAAGAGACTGCTACAAACCACAGATGTGAACTTGGGGATAACAGACTGGCAGAGTGTGTTATCGTTGTTCACCCAGCGGCGACCCCGGGCTCGATGCTGTCCTTTTAATTGTGGCTGTCCGAGACTGTTATTTTGTCTCTTAATAAAATTCCAAATTTTGATTTATCGGATTTTGTCTTCTCATTTATAACACTACACTATGGGACAAGGGAAAAGTAAAACCAAGGAAAAAGTCACAGGAAAATCTAAAAAGGGAGCAGTTAAAGGTATCCCTGAAATCCCAATTGAAAGTCCTTTGGGATGGATGTTAGAACATTGGGAGGAATGTCCTGTACAGAGAAAAAAATCTAAGGAACAGATAGTATATTATTGCATAGAAGTGTGGGGGGGAAGTACGAGAACATGTAATATAGCCCGTCTTCAGGACATTTGAGGGGTGGATCTGTGCCGCCTTAGTAAACAATGTAAAGAAGGGAAAGAACAAAGAGGAATATGAATATGCTAGAGTTTGGGAAAAAAAAACTGATTCTAAACTTTTCCCAATAAAATTAAAAGGTCCCGCAGAAACCACAAGTGATAAATGGGATCCTTTAGATAATCTTCCCCCGCCCTACCTTTTACCTCCACCCCCACCAAACCCGGGGAACCCCCAGAACCTCCCAGGGTCCGGGTTTCCCCTGGGGCACGGGGTCCCCTCCCCCTCGCGGGCTGCATCGGCTCCGACACCTGAGCTACAGCTCTCACAAGCGGCTGCTATGCCCCCGCCGTCGGGGCTCCCTCCCCCGCTCAAACCCACGCCAGCTCCTCAGTTATCTCGGCAGAGCACGCCGCTTCCCAAACCCCAGACCCCACTCCTAGATTTCCCACCACCCAAATTAAATTAAATTTGGCTCCTTTTCTCAGCCCCGTGGTTTCTGTCCCGCAGAACACGCCACCCGCTAGGAGGACTAAAAGACAGTTAAAAAAGTTGAATGAAGCAGAGAGTGAAACTGAAGGAGAAAAGGGCAACC
This sequence comes from Hirundo rustica, assembly GCF_015227805.2. Lineage (NCBI taxonomy): Eukaryota > Metazoa > Chordata > Aves > Passeriformes > Hirundinidae > Hirundo > Hirundo rustica. The sequence continues at coordinate 10,698,533 of NC_053487.1, read as the reverse complement.
TCTTCCCCTTGAGGGAAGTACCTACAGCCCCAGGGATTATCGGATACGTAAACGTACCGATTAATACTAGTAATGTGAGATCCTTCAAAAAGGAAATGGGAAAACTCATGGATGATCCATTGAGGTTATCAGAAAAGCTAGAGGAATTTCTAGGAACTAGCATTTACTCATATGAAGATCTTACTGCAATTTTGAGATCGCTATTCAATACGGAGGAAAGAGAAATGATAAGACAATCCGGGATGAGGGAGTGGGAACGCAAAAACCCCCAAAGCACCCCCGGTGATCAGAAATGGCCTAGCCGGGATCCCCGGTGGATGCTCAAACAGAGGAAAGCAGGAGAAGTATGATTAATATGAGGAATATAGTAATTCAAAGCATCAGAGAAGCAGTACCCAGGGGGCAAAACCTAAGCAAGGTATTCAGGGAATGCAAAGGGAAAGAAGAAACCCCTACTGAGTAGTTAGAAAGATTAAGAAATAGCCTACAAGTGTATTCGGGAACTAATCCCGATTCTCCTGTGGGAGAAGTATTATTAAAAGCTCAATTTGCCTTTCAATGGGAAGACCCAGACACTAACAGAAAACAACAGTTGAGATGGGCTTGTTTACCTCAAAAGTTTGTAGATTCTCCTAATTTGTTTGGGCAAGCCTTAGAACAACTGTTGAGTGAATTTTCCCCGGGGGAAGGAACAAAAATCCTGCAGTATGTAAATGATCTATTGATCGCTAGACCCACAGAAAAGGAGGTCAGAAACTGCACAATATCGTTGTTGAACTTTTTAGGGGAGAAAGGGCTCAAAGTATCAAAGCAAAAACTCCAATTCACAGAGCCTGAAGTGAAATACTTAAGACATTAGATTACAAAAGGGAAAAATAAATTAGACCCCGAAAGGGTAGCTAGCATCATAGAACTGCCTCCCCCGAGGAACAAAAGGCAAGTGAGACAGCTGCTGGGGCTTTTGGAGTATTGCAGACAATAGATAGAGGGATACAGTGAGAAAGTAAAATTCTTATATAAAAAACTGACGACTGACAGAGTCAAACGGACTGAGCAAGATGAAAGAGAATTGGAAAAGGTAAAAGAAGCCCTGATAGCAGCCCCTGTCTTAAGCCTCCCTGATGTGAACAAGCAATTTCAGTTATTTATTGATGTTAGCAATCACACTGCCCATGGGGTCCTGACACAAGACTGGGCAGGAGATAAAAAACCTGTGAGTTATATCTCAAAACTGCTAGATCCAGTAAGCAGGGGATAGCCCACTTGCTTACAAGCAATTGTGGCTGTAGCCCTACTCGTAGAAGAAGCTAAAAAGATTACCTTTAAGGCCCCTTTAATAGTATATACCCCCATAATGTGAGAAATATCTTGCAACAAAAAGCAAATAAGTAGCTTACAAATGCAAGACTTTTAAAATACGAAGCCATACTAATACATGCACCTGAATTAGAACTAAAAACCACAAAAGCTAAGAATCCTGCTGAGTTCCTATATGGGGAAGCATTAAAAAGGCCCATGCATAATTGTTCTGACTTGATAGAACTCCAAACAAAAGTAAGAGCAGATCTAGAAAATGAAGAACTGGAGGAGGGGGATAAATAGTTTGTAGATAGATCTTTCCGAGTAATAAAGGAGAAAAGGAAGTCGGGATACGCTATCATAGATGGGAAAACAGGAGAAGTAATTGAATCAGGCCCTCTAAGTGCATCCTAGTCAGCCCAAACAAGTGAATTATATGCAGTCCTAAGGGCTCTGAAAAGACTAAAAGAAAGGACTGGGACCATTTACACTGACTCAAAGTATGCTTTTGGGGTAGTACACACCTTTGGAAAAATTTGGGAAGAAAGAGGATAAATCAATACTCGAGGGAAAAGTTTAGTACATGAAGACTTGATAAAACAGATCTTAGAAGCTATAAGGGAACCAAAAGCTATTGCTGTTGTATATGTAAAGGGGCATCAAGCAGAATTGCAGTTTAGAACTAGGGGAAACAACTTAGCTGATCAGGAAGCAAGAAGGGCAGCCCTTCTCACACTTAGCATCCTGGAGAACCCCAGGAGTGACCCCCAGGAATTTCCCCCTTGTCCCACTAAAAAAGAAGTTGAGGAGTTCAAAAAGATAGGGGGAACATTAGGAAAAAGGGAAGTGGAAGCTACCTGATGGTCGAGAATTAATCCCCAAGGCTTATGCCCGGAAAATACTAAGGAGATTGCATTCGCAAACCCACTGGGGAACCCAAGCATTAGCTGAACAATTCCTAAAATTTTTTGAGTGTAAAGGTATCTTCGAATTAGCAAAACAAGAAGTTCAAGGATGCATGATATGCCAAAAGATTAATAAGTCTAAAATCAGGCAAGTCACACCGGGGGGACGTCCCTTAGCGTACCGCCCCTTTAAGATTCAAGTGGACTTCACCAAATTACCTAAAATTGAGAGGCATAAGTATTTATTAGTAATAGTGGACCAACTAACCCACTGGGTAGAGGCATTCCCAAGTCCTCAGGCAACTGCCCAAGTAGTAGTGAAGAAGTTATTAGAAGAAATAATACCTAGATATGGGATCCCAGACTCCATTGATTTAGACCAGGAAACACACTTCACCTCCAAAATTATAAAACATCTAGCTGATGCCCTCGGGATCAGATAGGAATATCACACACCCTAGCACCCCCAGAGTTCGGGACAAGTGGAACGAATGAATCAAACATTAAAAGCACAGATATCAAAACTTATGTTAGAAACTAAAATGTCATGGGTGAAGTGCCTTCCCTTAGCACTCCTAAATATCAGAACACAACCCCACTCAGGATCTAAGCTGTCTCCTTTTCAAATGCTATATAGAATGCCATATGAACATAGAATGCCGGTGGGACACCCTCGAGTAAAAGACTGCCAGATCCAGTCTTATCTTGTCTCAATTAATAAAAATTTACAGGAACTCCGAAAACGCGGATTAGTAGCACAGAGCACACCCTTAGGATTTGCCATTCACAAAATTCCAACCAAGGGACAAAGCGCTAATCAAGATGTAGAAAGAAACACTGCTGACTCCGCATTGGGAGGGACCCTTCCTCGTCCTCCTCACCACTGACACGGCCGTGAGAACAGCAGAAAAAAGTTGGACACATTCTTCTCGAGTGAAAAGAATTGAACCACGAGGCAGCTCCCCCGCAGTAGAAAGTCACCTCAACTCCAGGAAATTTAAAGCTGAGGATTCACCGACAGACTCAATGACCAGTGCTTACCGGATAAGTTGTAACCAAGCAGGATGTCCCTGCTATCCTTTTGTTCATTTTAAGTGCAGTTATGGTAAACAAATTTGGGTGGCTCATTGTGACTGGGGAACGAAGCCTTAAGTTCTGTGTGAGAATTGCTTAAAAGAAGAAAAAAAGCTCACAGACCTTTTTCTACACATTGCCACGGTAGTGGGCATTTTTGAATTGAATTCTTTAGAGTGGTTCCATTTCTTCACAAACGGGATAAAGAGAAAATTGAATAAAAAGGCAGAACCACTAGTGATTAAGTGCAGAAGGACAGTAAAAGTACCCTGCATAGCTGATCAGATAAAATTGGCCAAGTGAGAACAGTACAAAAGGCGGTATGATCAAAAGAGCACCCACGGGGGCCCGGAAGAATATTCCTGCTGCCGAGAAGATGGCTTACCTCGCCGCTGGTAGCAACCCAGTGGGCAGAGGCAAAGGCAGAGGGATACACCTATGGGTAACCCTAGTGATCCTGAGTTTAGCCATGTACCTCACGAGTGGCCTCCCCAACCCTAAAGGAGGAATGGGGAAAGAAACAGACCCACAGGAGACTCAGCAAGAGCCTACCTAGGGCCAAAATAGAGAGCTCAGGGTATATTTTGACTGTCCAGAGATGTAAAGGGGGGAAAATTGCAAACACAATAATAGTGGGTTCCAAATGAACAAAAAGAAAGAGAAAACCATATACTATAACCCGATAGCAATGTCTAGAAAAAGGAGAGAGCTAAGTAACCTGCCCATAATCCCTATATGCAGAAACTGTAATAAAACTGTGTGGGTTAGGGGTAAGAGAGAGTCTACCTTCGTTGCATATTTACGGGTAAACAAATTGTGCTATGATAAAAATAAATTAGAAATGTGCCCCCTCAATGAGAAAACATATTGGGTAAGACAAAATGAAAAACTCCAAACGGCTTCTTTGAACAGCGGACCCATCATCCTAAATCTGTTAAGCGAGAACAATGAAAAAGGTCTGCTTAAAATTAGATAAGATCTTCTGTTTCTCTAAAGATGAGGAAGGAATAGACCCAGAAAACAAGATACAAAAAGTAGCCCAGGAACTAAAGAGGCAGGAATTAGAAACAAAAAGGAAAAAGATAGAGCAAGAGAGAATGAGGTCACTTAGTGAGCAATACGAACAATTAGAGAAACCATCTAGTGATTGGAGCTTGCCTGCCTCTAGCAAAAACCTCTTTGTGGATCTAGTGCAAGAGATTGCCACCGAATTAAGACTGTCTAACTGTTAGATTTCTGGGGGACTGAAATCAGCTGAATGATAGCCCTGGAAGGGGGAAGTTTAGCACCTAAACAACTCCTAAAATAGGATAGCAAAATCCTAAAAACAATGTCCCGACCCGAGGGGTAGACCTTGGATGAGAGAATTATAGGGACAAATTGCATTAGCAGAGGAAGGAGGTGTGTGTAGAAAATTCAGTGAATCTGAATGCTGCATAGAAATTAATGACTATGAAGAAACGATTAGAGGTTTAGCTGCCGAAATTAAGAAAGTGGCTCATGTGCCAGTTCAGAAATAGAATTCAATACTTCAGGCTTCCTGGTAGGACCAATTGTTTAGGGCAGAAGATTAGTAGAAGAAAGTGGGATTTTTCATTTTATGCTCAGTGGCTAGGTTAATCTTCTTACCAAGTTTGATACCTTGTTTTATCAGATTGATTCACACAGTAGTCCAAAGGATGCAAATCGCATCACTACCCTTGGATCCTGAATTAGCTTCAGGGGGTCTGACTAAAAATAATGCAGTACCAAAAATCATGAAGTTAAATGAGAAAAAGAGCAGAGCCGCTGAAGTACTTGCAAAGTTCGAAGCTAGAGTACAGGAAGGGAATGAGGAGAAAACTTATTAGGGTGAATCAGAAGAAGGAATGCAGCAGGAATAATGTACAAGGTTGTTAAAACAGTTAGTTAAGAGGCTTTTTTATCTTGAAAAGAAAAAAAAAGACTATAACCGAAACACGAATTAAATAGGTTAAGATAGAAGGGGAGGGATTGTAATATATGTCCTAAAGTTAATTCGTGTTGAACAATAAATAATGTAATTGAATATATCTTGTAACAAGATTTTAGTTGAAATGGAGTTTAAAATCTATATACCAAAAAGTGTATACAGGGTTAACCAGGACGACAGCTGCACAGGGGAGACACAAGTAAATCCCTGCCGGGAACCTTGCAAAGGCAACACAAAAGGACGGAAAAGGGAGGTGGGTGCTCTGATGATCCCCTGATTGTATCAGATCACTATCTTATCTGTTCCAGCCTGATGTTACCATCTCCAAAAACTTCTCCAGACACGGCCATCAAGACATTGTTCTGCCTTCGAGAAACTATTCATCAGACCCCGGACACGGACATGAATATCTAATGAAGCTACCTCAAGGCACAAGTCTCACGGTCTCAGCCGGTCCCCAGCGAGAGACTGTATAAAAATCCGCAGCTTGGAGACCCAAATTGTGAACTTAGGGGGTAACATACTGACAGAGTGTGTTACCGTGTTCACCCAGCGCCGAAGCCCCGGGGTTTGATGCTGTCTTTTTAATTGTGGCTTTCGGAGACTGTTATTTTGTCTCAAAAAAAATTTCTAAATTCTGATTTACTGAATTTGGTCTATCATATTTATTACAATCTCTTAATGCTTTTAAAGTGGTTCTTAACAGTTTATTGTATTTCTCTACTTTGCTTGTAGCTGGTGCATGGTAGGGGATACTGAGACGCTAATTTTGAGGAACTAAGGATTTTTAGGAAAGTTAAGATAATAAGTTGCTGAACTAGCTGAAGTAGATAGGTAATCTTTGTTCGCAGTTAACAGAAGCCGGATCTTAGATAAGCTACCCCGGATCTTGTAACTCATTTCTTGTCAGGTTTACGTTTATGTAGCTGTGCTTGTAATGAAAAACAAAATGTGGTAAATAGGACATAAGATAGCTGCAGATTTCCTGCTTAAAGGACCCATTGAACACAGGAAACTGTAAGTTCTACCAAGGAATCATTTGTCATGAATGCATTGAAAAGGTAGAAAGGTCAGGATGAGGAAGACTCATCTTACTTCCTCATTTTGGGTGATCCCTCCCCAAAATAGACCCCTGACTCATTTTAAGAAACAAAGTATGCATGCTTAATCGCCTTTTTACCAATTAGCATACGAAGTGAGGAATGGGAGGTGACAGGGGTATGAATATGCATTTGTATTTTGGATATTCAACACTTTTGTAAATAAAAGGCTTTGTAATTACCTGTGAATTTGGCAGTGCGAATTAGGGAACTATCCCGCGTGCTGCCCGGCCGTAATAAACATATACTTTCTAACTTTAAACTGTTAGAGAGTTTTTGTCCATCGCAGTTGGGTAGCGATACTAGATCAATACCCATATTTCTTTAATAAGTCATTTTGGCGAGCCAGGCAGGAGACTGCTCTCTCTGGCCATGGGGCCAGCGGGGTCCAGTACCCCTCTGGGCGCCCACCCGGAATTTTCTGGGAAGAGGGCTCCTGTGGTCCTGCTGACCACCCGGGGAAAGACCAGAACCTGCTGGAATTACGGACAAAAGGTATGTTTATATTTGAAAATAGGTACCTTGGTATAGGCGGTTGGTAAGACACTGAGAGACGTCTCGTGCACAACATACGCCTCTTGGGTTTGTTTGTAAAAGTTGTGACAGCTCTGTGGAGCCTGGTATCAGTGGTTTGGTAGTCCGTGTCCCGTAGTGGGGACAGCGGCAACCTGTCTTTGTTGTGTCATCTTGCAGTTTAAAGGTGCCTTGGTAGTCCATGTCCCGTAGTGGGGACAGCGGTAACCGGTTTTTTGTTATGTCATCTTGCAGTTTAAAGATGACTTGGTAGTCCGTGTCCCGTAGTGGGGACAGCGGTAACCGGTTTTTTGTTATGTCATCTTGCAGTTTAAAGATGCCTTGGTAGTCCGTGTCCCGTGAGGGGGCAGCGGCGGCAGTAAAATAACCGGTGTTGTTGTTGTGTATTAGGAGCAGCGGTGGCTCCGGTTATAGTTTGTGGTTTAAAGGCACCTTGACAATCCGTAATCCGTGTGGCGAGCCCGTTCTGGGATGCAAAGGGTCCCGTTGTGGGTCCTGGAAAATCCCGATTGCGGCCCCGCGCACACCGGGTGTGTGTGGTATGAATGGATCCGTGTTTTGTGGTCTCGTGGTTTTGTGTGTTTGTGTCTTCAGGTGTGGAAGAATTATTGGTGCACCGTATGTATCGTGGTCTGTGGGAGTTTGTGTAAGCGTTTTGATTTGTGTGATTTTGGAGTGTGTTAGTAACCTGTGTAAATGGTTTTAGGAGTTTTGCAAGCTTGAAGTTGTGAAAGCCTTTTGAATTCCCCGCCTGATCAGTGGAGGGATACCTCTGCAGGACGGAAGGATTTAAAGTATTTGTGTTGTATCCAGATTGTGTGCTGCAGGGGAATTAGACTGTGTGTGAGCTTGAACAGCGTGTGCTTTTGGCAACAAGATTTTGCTGACATTTTGTTAGGTGAGGAAAAAAAAAAAAAAAAGCATTTGTGTAAGTTTAAATTGTTTATCTTTTGAGCTAAAAGGAGCAAGCAGCATAAGGAGGTTTGAAACCTGAGTCAGCCCCAGCAATTGAGAACGGGTGATCTGTTTCCCTGGTAACTGCGGGGGAATCCAGGCTCTGCAGCCTCGGGCCGCGTCTCTAAACTCCCTGTAAAACCCTAAGAAGTTCTTTTGGCGAGTGAGTGTTTTAGTTAAAGGGAAAAAAGTTTTTGCTTGTTTGTGAGGCTTGCAGTTGCTAGAGTGTGTGGCAATATTTTAAAGTCCTGGTGGTGTAGTCCCTAACCACAGAGTGGAGAGGCAGCGTGTGATCAGGGTTACCCCCCCACCTCCTTTTCACGGAGGGATTTGTGTGTGGTGTCCCGGCCGAAATCCGTAGGATTTTTCGGCGAGACCTTGTTGAAACTTCTGGTGGAGTGTGTTTGGGGTCGTGAGGGACCCCTGGCTATTTTCTTTGCGAGCCTAAATCGGTTGGTGTTTGGAGTTGGGTCTCTCTAAGAAAAGGCTTTGATTGTGTGCAGAAAGCAGAGAGCCCTGAACCTATGCCCAGAGCTAGCAGAAATAGCCGAAAAATTTTTGGTGCTGAGATACGCAATTGAAGTAGTCTACTTTGTGTTTTGTAACATCTTGGACCAAAAGGGATTCTAAACATGGGGGCAAATGAGAGCAAAGAGATTCCCAGATGAAGCCCTTTAGGGTGTATCTTAACACACTGGAAAGAACTGGTGGGCTGTGGTGGTACTGAAACTAAGAGGGAGCTTGCTAAGCTTTGTACACAATGGTGGCCATTATATAAACTTGATGAAGGTGTGAAGTGGCCAGTAAACGGTACACTGGACTATGAGGCATTATTACAATTGATGCTTTTCCTTCGGCGTGAACAAAAGTGGCAAGAAGTAGCTTATGCTGATATGTTTTTCACTCTCAGGAATCATCCCGAGTGGCAAAGGGATTGTGGAATGAGGTCACCATCTGATCCTTTAGTATTGGCCCTTGAAAAGGATAATAAAGCTACTAAAGGGAAGCCCAAACGGTGTTGTAGTACCTGCTCGATAAATCAGAGGTGCACCCATCCTGACAAAGTATACCAAGCAGAGGCTTTGGAACAAGAGACAGAAGACATACTTAAGCCACCCCCTAGGAGGCAGGAAAGGAGGAGGGTGGTGGGGGACGCAAATTCAGAACCATCATTGACTCCAACCCCCCCACTTCATCTTTAGCTTCATCTTCCTTTGGGAGGACAGCAACTGAGGTAGGGGTTTCTCCACCCACTCCTAAACCCCGGGATCCACCACTGCCTAGCAGTGACAGTGAGTGGGATGAACCTGAACCCCTCCCACCAGGTCCTAAGATTCCCTCACGAGGACCTATAGCATCAAGGACCCGAAAACAAGCCAGAGAGGTCGTACAAGCACCTCTAAGACAAGCAATAACCTCTGATGGGGAAACAAAACTGATTAAAGTTCCCTTTTCCTCAATTGATTTAGAAATTTAGGAAAGGATTGCTAAGGGCTATCAAAGTGATCCAATAGGGGTTGCTAAGAAAATGAAGTTTATGATTAAGCAGCATTCACCTGATTGGGCAGATCTGCAACTGCTACTTGATGCCTTAACAGAAACTGAGAAGCAATTAGTTTTGAAAGTAGCTGGGGATCTGGCTGAGGATGATTGTAGAATAACACAGGAGGATGTTAAAGATGTATTTCCCCTTCAAGACCCAGGTTGGGATCCTAATGATGATGAGGGGTTAGGACAGTTAAAGAGATACCAAGAACTGATAGTAAAAGGGCTAGAAAGAGCAATCCCCAAAACCATAAACTGGTCAGCCTTATATGCTATCAAACAGGGCCCCTCTCAAACACCTTCTGAATTTCTCGATCACCTGCGAGACGCAATGTGCCGACACACCACCTTGGATCCTGGATCTGATGAAGGAACGCAGCAGTTAATAAATTTATTTTTAGGACAATCCACAGGAGATATCAGGCGGAAACTCCAGAAGATCCGGGGCCCAAACAGCCGGAATTTAGAAACTTTATTAGATGAGGCCTGGAGAGTTTTTAGTAACTGGGAAGAAGGGTATAAACAAGGAATGAAGAAACTGGTAGCAATAGTAAAAGAAGGAGAAAAAGGAAAACATGGACAAGGTCCACCAAATCAAGGACCACCCCGACTAGGAAAAGATCAATGTGCATTTTGTAAGAAATTTGGTCACTGGAAAAACCAGTGCCCAGAATTAAGAAAGGGTAATGAACATAGAAAAGGTGATCAGAAAAGGGAAAAAGTAGTTGCTCATGTAAAAGAGGACTGAAGGAGACCGGAGGGCCTTACCCTAGGGGACCCTCTGGTTATAGTTAAACTGGGGAACAAAGAAAAAGAAGTGAAATTTTTGATAGACACAGGGGCAACATTTTCAGTGTTGAATAAGGCCCTAATACCTGTAACCAATGACTATGTTATGGTAAAGGGGGCAACTGGCCAATCTGAAAGAGCTTATTTTTGCAAACCATGGAAGTATAAATTGGGAAAACAGTGGGGCATCCATCGATTTTTATACATGCCTAATGCTCCATCTGCACTTTTGGGCAGAGATTTGCTAGAGCAGCTGGAAGCAAGAATAATATTCAAAAATGGGGAAATTAGTTTGGAGGTAAAGGATCAACAATATGTAGAACTGTTAAGCTTAATGCTAATAACCAAAGAAATTGAAGTGGCAAGTGAAAAGGAAAATTTTAGGAAAATAATGGATCAAGTATTTCCAGGAGTGTGGGCCTCCAATATACCAGGAAGAGCAAAGAATGCACTACCAGTGCAAATCAGGCTTAAAGAAGGAGGACAGCCAGTAAGGGTTAAACAATACCCCCTAAAGAAAGAAGATATAGAAGGGGTTAGCCCAATTATTGAGAACTTTCTGCAACTAGGACTACTGAGAGAGTGTCAATCTGATTTTAATACTCCTATTCTGCCAGTAAAGAAACCTGATGGGTCATACAGATTAGTCCAAGATTTAAGGGCTGTTAACAAGGTAACTGAAGACTTGTATCCAGTGGTTGCCAATCCCTACACCTTGTTAACCTGTTTAACACCTGAACTAACTTGGTTTACAGTTCTAGATCTAAAGGATGCTTTCTTTTGCCTCCCTCTCCATGAAGCCAGCCAGAAAATTTTTGCATTCGAGTGGGAAAGCCCTAAAACTGGAAGAAAAACTCAGCTCACATGGTGTGTGTTACCGCAGGGGTACAAGAACTCCCCCACTATATTTGGGGAACAGCTTGCCAAGGATTTAGAGTCCTGGGAACCTCCACCAGGAGAAGGACAGTTACTCCAGTATGGGGATGATCTCTTAATAGCCACCCGGACCCAGGAGACATGCGTGGACTGGACGGTAAGCCTCCTAAACTTTCTGGGTCTGCAGGGGTATTGAGTATCCCAGAAGAAAGCCCAAATGGTGAGGCAAACAGTTATTCACCTGGGTTACGAAGTAAGTACTGGACAAAGGACTCTGGGGCAGGATCGCAAGGAAGCAATATGCCAGACCCCGAAACCTCAGACAGTGAAAGAACTAAGAACCTTTTTAGGCATGACAGGGCGGTGCAGACTGTGGATTTATAACTATAGGTTGCTTGTTAAACCTCTGTATGCCTTGATCACGGAAGGGAGCAGAGATCTTCAGTGGACAAAAGATGCAACCCGAGCCTTCAACCAACTAAAGAAAGCCCTTATGTCAGCTCCAGTCCTGGGACTTCCAAACGTGAGTAAACCATTTTTCTTGTTTTCTCATGAGAAGCAGGGGATTGCCTTGGGAATATTAGCACAGAACTTAGGCCCGTACCGGAGGGCAGTGGCCTATCTTTCCAAGCAACTGGACACAGCAGCTAAAGGATGGACAGGGTGCCTCAGAGCAGTTGCAGCAGGAGCAATAAACATCCAAGAAGCACGCAAATTCACCCTAGGCCAGCCAAGTCATACTGGTAGAACAAGATGATGTTGAAATCGTGGTAACTAACATTGTGAACCCAGCTTCCTTCCTCAGCGGGAGTATGGGAGAGCCAGTGATCCATGATTGCCTGGAGACCATTGAAGCCACATACTCGAGCCGCCCAGATCTGAAGGACACCCCGCTTGAGGATGCTGACACCTGGTTTACTGATGGAAGCAGCTATGTCATCAGTGGAAGAAGGCATGCTGGGTATGCAGTTACCACAAGCAAAGAGGTAATAGAGTCTGGACCATTACCAACTAATACATCTGCACAGAAGGCTGAAATAATTGCCTTAATCCGAGCCCTAGAGCTGGCAAAAGGAAAAGAGATCAACATCTACATGGACTCAAGGTATGCATTCGGAGTGGTTCATGCTCACGGAGCCATCTGGAAGGAAAGAGGACTGCTAAATTCACAAGGCAAGACATGCACAAGAGATACTGAGGCTATTAGACGCCATACAACTACCTGAGAGAGTAGCCATAATGCACATCAAGGCACACCAAAAAGTGACCTCTGAATTGGAAGAAGGGAATATGCTGGTGGACAGAGAGGCAAAAGAAGCAGCAAAAGGTGCGGTACCTGATAAGGCTGTTGAGGCAGCATTGATTCCAGATGGAAAAGTTTCTATTGAAGGTAAGCCAGTGTACAATAAGAAAGATAAGAAACTTTTCAAGGTAGAAAAGGCAAGTTATAATCAGGAGGGATGGACTGTAACAGAAGAAGGGAAACTTGTAGTACCCTCCTATTTGTTGTGGTCATTAGTACAGAGGGAACATGAGAAAACATACTGGGGAATAGATGCCTTGTATAACCATTGGAAAGAAAGAATCATAGCCAGGAAATTGCAGGGCACAGTGATACAAGTAACTTGTCAGTGTAGTCTTTGCCTCCGAACTAACCCTAAAAATACCCCAAAGCCTAAAGTGGGACAAATTGGGAAAGGTTGTGGACCTGGGCAACAATGGCAAATTGATTTTACAGAACTGCCCAGGAAGGGAGGGTATTGTTACCTATTGGTGTTAACTGATACCTTTTCAGGATGGCCAGAAGCTTTTCCTGCCAGGACAGCTAAGGCACGAGAGGTGACCAAAGCGCTGTTGCAAGAAATAATACCACGATTTGGAGTTCCAGCCACCATATCCTCAGATAGGGGACCACACTTTATTTCAAAAACTGTGCAGCAAATAAGTCACCACCTGGGAATAGACTGGGAATTGCACCCCCCATACCACCCTCAATCTAGTGGCCAGGTGGAAAAGATGAACCATTTGATTAAACAACAAATTGTGAGATTGGGGCAAGAAGCAAATTTGCCCTGGCCTCAGGCTCTCCCACTGGCCTTGTTGCGAATTCGGACAAAACCAAGGGCAAAAGAGAAACTAAGCCCTTTTGAAATATTGTATGGAAGGCCATATGCAGTTCAAGGGGGAACAGCATCCATTCAAGTAGGGGAAGAAACCCTACATGGATATATGGTGGCCCTAAATAAACAACTTAGAGAAATTGAGAAATATGTGGCTGGAACTCAAAACAGAGAACTAGATGGGACAGTACATGATGTACAACCCGGGGATTCTGTGTATGTTAAGTCTTTTGCAGAAAAAACCTTAGAACCACAGTGGGAAGGACCATTCCAGGTGCTCCTCACTACCTTCACTGCAATCAAGATCAAAGAACAAAAGGCCTGGATCCATCACTCTCGAGTGAAGAAAGCCCCAGAAGGAATTTGGAAGGCCACACCAGGCAATAATGAACTGAAGCTGAAGCTCACTCGGAACAACGAATAAATGGACTAAGAGTTATTTTGGGCATTATGTGGAAAGTTGTAACTATTGTAGTAATTACCTTAACCATAACAGGAGTCAACACAATACCACGAAGGTATAATGTGACTGGGATATACCAGTGCCAAGGAAGAGCTTATGATCCTTACTCTCGTAAGGCTTTAAACAAGATACTAAAAGTCACAAATGCAAGCTTGTGGGAGGGAAGAAATGTTTGGGGATGTAAGTATGCATTCGTACAGGATGGGTTCCATGAGGCTTACCATCCACCCATGAAACCCATCAGGGTTAGTCCTGAATGCTGTGATAAATGCTTGAGTAAATGTCTGGAGTTTAGACTCAAAATAGAGGGGTGTGCGATAAAGGGGTATGACACTGACTTTAACATCACTCAGGTATGTACTGAGTACCATAAGAACCAGACCAAAATTACTCCACCAGTGCCAAGAAAGGCTGTAAACACCAAGATGCCAGCTATTCCAGAAGTAGAGGAACAAATAACTCCTGTAGTTACCAAAATTGGGCCATATGCCATTAAAAAGACAGGAGTTCAGAAGCTGATAGTAAACCCAAAGTGGTCTTTAAAACAAGTAGAAATGGGAGTACAGGTAAATGCTTCACACGTTCGGACAGAATGTGCCCCATTTCTCAGGAACTCCTTTGTGGACTGGACTACTTGGCTTCAAAAAAGTATGCCTCCCAATTTTAGGAACAAGAGGCATCTCACTGGATTGCTAGGAACAGGACTGGGAGTGCTGAACACAATAGATTCAGAAGTGTTACTGAATAAATTAACCACAATAGGGAGCGATTTGGTCAAACTACAACAACCTTTGCAATCCTCTCTACTAGCACTAGGTAACAATCACTGGAAATTGACCAAGATATTACCAGAATGGGAAGACACCGAGGAGCGAGATCATGAAGTAATAATTAACGCACTAGGCACAGCTAGTGAAAACATCTCATTGGCCCTAGGGTGTACTCAGGCACAACTGTGGATGCAATCAGTGGCAAACTATTGATCTAGAGCCCTGTACTCTAAGGAGACAACAAGGATATGTATGTGAAGGGACATTAGAGGGTGACAAAGACACTTGTTTGGACACAGACCAAAGTATTTGTCACTTTGAAACACATCCAGGCAAACAGACAACTTCACTTGTGTATATAGGACAAGGTTGTGTCTGTCTTAGGACAGCATGCCCCATCATAAAGATAGACAACCAAATTGTGAATGAGACTCAATTCAATTTGTGTGTTTGCAATTTTGTTAGAATTAAGGGATGTGATTTTTCCGATCAAGTACCCGTAATATCACATCAATATATCAAGGCCAAGCTAGCCACTGTGCAGAAGATACTGCCTGTGCCCATAGGAATGAATTTGACTTTAGTTGCTCAATTGTTGAAACATCATGAATTGAGAGAAATTTTAAAAGAAATTAGAGATGAAGGGAAAAAGACATTAATTACTATACACCATGACACAGAGACCATCAAAGGGGTTTTTAAAAGGCTTGAGGAACATTTGTCTCATCATTGGTGGGATGTGCTTTTTGGGTGGTCACCAACAGCAACCGGAATATTGAATACCTTAATCCACCCTATAGTTGTGTTGCTTATTTTGGTCAGCATAAGTTTAGTGTTATCCATTGTAATACTTGTTTGGAATTGGAGGATGCTACGACGAGTGGCAGCTTTAACATCACTGTCAAAGGCATATGGCTTGGTCTTGAGAGACACTAGCTGTACAGCTTGGATAGATGAGGAAGACTCTGTATACTGAGTAAAAGAATTTACTCATTTCAAAGTAGAAGTGGGGAATGAGATGCTAATTTTGAGGAACTAAGGATTTTTAGGAAAGTTAAGATAATAAGTTGCTGAATTAGCTGAAGTAGATAGGTAATCTTTGTTCGCAGTTAACAGAAGCCCGATCTTAGATAAGCTACCCCGGATCTTGTAACTCATTTCTTGTCAGGTTTACGTTTATGTAGTTGTGCTTGTAATGAAAAACAAAATGTGGTAAATAGGACATAAGATAGCTGCAGATTTCCTGCTTAAAGGACCCATTGAACACAGGAAACTGTAAGTTCTACCAAGGAATCATTTGTCATGAATGCATTGAAAAGGTAGAAAGGTCAGGATGAGGAAGACTCACTCATCTTACTTCCTCATTTTGGGTGACCCCTCCCCAAAATAGACCCCTGACTCATTTTAAGAAACAAAGTATGCATGCTTAATCGCCTTTTTACCAATTAGCATACGAAGTGAGGAATGGGAGGTGACAGGGGTATGAATATGCATTTGTATTTTGGATATTCAACACTTTTGTAAATAAAAGGCTTTGTAATTACCTGTGAATTTGGCAGTGCGAATTAGGGAACTATCCCGCGTGCTGCCCGGCCGTAATAAACATACACTTTCTAACTTTAAACTGTTAGAGAGTTTTTGTCCGTCACAGTTTGGTATCGATACCAGATCAAAACCCATATTTATTTAATAAGTCAATACGGTACACTTAATGCTATGTTTCTTAGCTCAGTTGTTGATAAGGCTGTTTTTAAAATGAGTTTTATTGCTTGACAATTTTCTTAGGGGTACTATGCTTTTAAAGGACTTGCTTTTTAAGGCTTGGAATGGTGTTATGGGCTGTAGTATGAGGTACAGGGTAGGTTTTTAGTTATTCTGTGGTAGTTTTTACTATTGTGAGCATATAGCGCTTACTTTGGTGTGTTTGGGGTAGTGTAATATAATTAATTTGCTAGGTATCCCCATATTTATATTTGGACTACTGCTTATTATAGTATAGGGGCTTTACTCGTTTGGCCTGCTTGATCGTAGTACACGTCTTATAGTTATGGAAAACTTAGAAATACTGTCTATGGTTAGATCTATTACTTGGTTTTGTGCTTACTTATAGGTGGTATTTTTGCTCTGGTGGCTTGAGGCATGAGCTTATTCAGCTAGGAAAATTTTTCTTTTGTGTTGCTAATTTAAGTCTATCTTTGATACTTCTATGTTTGTAGCTTGATTTACTTGCTTGTGGTTTTTGTGCTCTTCATCAGCTTGACTTTTGGGGATATGGGCATTTACATGATGGATTTTTAAAGGTAGTTTCTCTACCTTAGTAGTGATGTCTTTCTACTTATTAGCAGCTTAAATTGGCTTTTGTTTATGCTGCCAATTAACTTTTTTTTACTTCTTTAGCTATCTCTATATAGCATTAGCTACTATTTACAAATTAGTACAGAGGTAGAGCTTTGGCTACTTTTTTTTTAGTAATGTCTAGGGTTAATTGAGTGGTTTTAAGCTTAACGAGTTGGCTTGACTTATCTTCTTTTTTAGTAGTTTGTGTGACTTGTTGTGTGGGGTTTTATACAGTTGCTCTTTACTTACGTTTTATCTTAACAATGCAATAAGAACTATTTGTAAAAAAGAGCGTAAGGTGTTTCTTTTGTTGGTAGTTGGTTGTACAGTGGAGCTTCTTTAGTATGTGTCATTTGCTCTTGTTTTTCTTTATTAGTGGGACTAAAGTTTTTTCTTTCTTTTCTTTTTGTAGGTAAATTGGCTGATGAGTTACTGTTTTGCTATTGTAAATTCTACATTGATCCTTAGTTAAATTGTTTAACTTCAGCTATCAATTAAGTGCTGTTAAAACCTTTGGGCCTGAACTGTCGGTCAAGTCTGGGGCTCAGTTTAGCAAGGGGGGTCTACTCTCAACTTTGTGACTCAACAGGAGAGTCTTCCTTATTCCTTTTTATCCTTACCCCTTGGGTAGCACAGGTTCCAAGCCAGAGGGAGTGGTCAGGCTGAGCATTTTGCATGTGAATCTCTCTCTTTTGTACACTTTTTTTTATTAATATTGTTGCTGTTACTGTTAATTTTCTTATCTCATTGCTGTTTCCAGTAAATTGTTCTTATCTCAACCCTTGATCTTTACCTTTCCTGCCTCCAATTCTCCTCTCCAGTAACCTGCAGGGGGAAGGGGGGAGCAAGCAGCAACATGGTTTTAGTGAGAGCACTAAATTGGAGAATACCATTCATAAACCACAATACTCTAATCACAAAGTTACTCAGGATTTCTCACTATGACAGGGCTGGGAAAAGGCTGCAGGATACGGCTTCATGATGGCATGACTACTGTACTATTGATGACCAGGAGTAGACCTGCATCACTGGCAGAACATCACAGGAGAGAGAAAACATATCATCAGTACGCTTTCATGTTTTACCAATAAAAGACAATTGCTGGGAGTAGCCAGAGTACCAACACAAACATATAAACTAACATATATACACTTCCACTTGTGTTAGCAAAGCATACTGAATAAACAAGTCAACACTCTTAAAACCCACTGAGTTGTTAGTTGTTATAAATGAGATGGACCAAATTCGATAAATCAAAATTTGGAATTTTATTGAGAGACAAAATAACAGTCTCGGGCAGCCACAATTAAAAGGACAGCGTCGAGCCCGGGGTCGGCGCCGGGTGAACAACGGTAACACACTCTGCCAGTCTGTTATCCCCAAGTTCACATTTGTGGTTTGCAGCAGTCTCTTTTTATACACTGGATCACGGAGAGAGGCTCGAGATGTCAAAAGTCCTCCCTCCGAGGCAGCTTCATTAAACATGCAGGTTTCAGTTCTAAGAGTCTGAATGGATCAGCGGAGGAGGACAATGCTGTTAATGGTCGGTTCCAGGTGTGGTGTAGACATGTTAATTTTGGCCGGAGACCATCTAGATACGGATCTGAAACTATCATCGGGTTCTCCGGGCTATCATCTCTGTTTTCCGTTGCCTTTTGTTTCCTTTCAGCGATTCCTGGCAGTGACAGTCTTCTGTCCTCCTTTCTGGTAATTCCAATCAAGCTCTCCTCGTGTCCCTCCCATGCCTTTTCAGGCTAGGGACATTCTTGCATTTTATTAAGTTTCCTTCTTCCCGAGTTAACCCACAAACTGCTATTTTAAAACAAAACTTAACTTCTAACATGCTAGTTTATACAGAACTCATATTTATACATTCGGTATTACATTTTATATTCTATTAACATGAAGTAATTTTTGAGCAGATGTTACAATCCTTATTAACGATTTGTAGCCAAGGCATGTTTGTGTTTTCTCTCCTGGAAATTCTAATCATGTTGTGTCTCGTGCCTCCCCCCCCTTGTCTTTTCAGGCGAGAAAAATTCCTGCACTTTTACTGAGCTGCTTTTTTCTGAGTCAACTCACAGCATATTGGATTAAAACAAAACTTTACTTATAGGGATGATATTACACTTTATATCTTTTGACACGAATTAACTTTAGGACATATATCACATAGTCAAAATTATTATTCTGTCAATTCAATCTATAATGACTTAAGAACACCCCCAATCTACAGAAATTGATACTTTTTCACTACCAGCAAAAATAAGATCATTTCAAGGATTACTATTCCTAAACAAATGTTATACAGATGAAGACAGAAATATATAAATAGGTCTTGCAAATAAAGAAAAGACAGCATTGTTTTGTAAAAGAAAGAAATGTTCACCATCAAAAGACTGGAGTTAGGCAAAGACTGGTTACACATCCAGAGCCCCTCTCAAAAGCATGATGTGGAAGGGGGACTAAACAGGGCATGTTTTCCACTAGTAGAGCAAGTTTCAATCACAAAAGTCAAGCAATATGATTAGCATTATTTTAAAAAATAAAATTTTCTAATCTTACAATATCCGTCTTTGGTATTATCCCAGTCTCTGCCTAACAGATGCTTTACATTTTAGTATATACTGCTGATGATTATCCTTGTTTTCATTAAAATCTGCCAGCTACACCCAATAAACATCCAACAGTCTTGCCCTCAATTTCTTCATAAACATTCAAACTTCAGATGCAACAAGTACCCTTATTCATACAGAAATTTCTGAAGGAATAATCTAAATTTCCCCAAAATCAACTTTCACTGGTATTTTAAAAAAATAACAAAGGACAATTGCACCAAAATTGGAGAAGTCTAACTAACTTCCACCTAGGGCTTTATCTTTCACACAACCAAGGCAATGTTCCGACTACTAAAAACCTGGTTAGCAAAACTCACCTAGCTCTGCTCATGTCAGAAGACAACATTCCTGATTTGTCCTGATTCTGGAAAATCAAGAGTGAATGTCCTAGAAGATTCAGAGGGCTCAACCTTACGTTTCAAACATCAATATGTAAAAAGTCACTACTGTCATCTTTTGATGCCTTTCTGCAAGAACACCACCATTTTAGACAACAACCAGCTGAACTTCCACATACAAAAAGAATAAAATCCTAATCCCTGTCCTAATTATAAGCCTCACATTTGCAAGGACCTGCAAGATGCACCAGTTAACAGCACTTACCATTGACTGTAATGGAACTTTAAGTAACACAGTTAGAAAATAACATGCAGTTAGTCTATATATCTAAGCACCGCTCTCAGGACCATCAGAACTAGAGGATCTTACTAGACCATAACACAGACCAGACCATAGCTATTGCCATGAGATAGAGAGGGATAGAAAGGGGAAAGAAAAAAAAAAAAAAAAGGCAGAACTGGTCCACATAGAAATATAATATAATATATAGAAAATAGGAATTCTCTTTGAGAGGCAGCCATCATGGAGTGAGACAAACTTTAGAGAATTAAGGATTTTTAGAGGGGTTAAGATTTTAGTTAGAGATAAGCTTTGCTGAAATTAACTAAAGTAGATAGGTAGGCTTTGCTGAAATTAAAAGTTAGTAATTAACTAAGAGAAATTTGGTTTGGGATCACTCTTCCATATTAGAATAACTGATTACTTGTCAACTTTGGTTAGCTGGGTTTATAATGAAGAATATAGAAACTGATGAATAGCTTTTAGGAACATAAGACAATTGTAGGCCTCCTCTGCCCAGAAACTTATTGAACAGTCATGAAGACATGAAATGGGAGTCCTACCAAGGGTTCATTTATCACATTTGCATTGAAAAGGTAGAAAGGTCAGAGCGAGGAAGACTTCTTTACTTCCTCATTTTGGGGACCCCTCCCCATGAAAAGGACCACCGATCCATTTCAAGGAACAAACTACGCATGCTTAATAGCTTTTGAGGTAATTACCATACGAAGCAGGGAATGGGATGTACCAGGGTTATGAATATGCATTTGTGTTTTGGGTATTCAATACTTTTGTAAATAAAAGGACTCTGTAATCACTTGTAAATTGCGGTGTGTATTTGGGAGCTATCCCGCACACTGTCCGGCGCCGTAATAAACATACACTTTCTAACTTTAAACTGTTAGAGAGTTTTTGTCTGTCTCAGTTGGGTATCGATACTAGATCAGTACCCATATTTTCTTTAATAACTCAGGAGAGCAAATGAGGAAAGGGCAACAGCAAGTTCATTTTTAAAGTATGTTTTTTTGCTGAGTAATAATTGAAGAAAACTTCTTGCCTGTCTGATATTCTAAGACCTGAAGGAAAAATTAAATACATGTTCCTGTCATCTTTGATAGAAGGACCTAATTTCTTGTTCTCTGTCATAGAAAAGGCTTTTCTTACACAAACCCTCTCTGAAAGGAGGTTGTAGCCAGGCAAGGGTTAGTCTCTTCTCCCAGATGACCAGTGACACAAGAGGACACAGTCTTAAGGTACCACCAGGGGAGGTTTAGGCTAGACAGTAGGAAGAAGTTCTTCACAGAAAGTGACTGGGCATTGGAATGGGCTGCCGAGGGAGGTGGTGGAGTTACTATCCCTGGAGGTGTTTAAGAGAAGACTAGATATGGCATTTAGTGCCATGGTCTAGTTGACAAGGTGGTGTTAGGCCATAGGTTAGACTCTATGATCTTGCAGTGGTTTCATGTTCGCCAAAATTCTGTTTGCCAAATTTAGTGTAGTGGTTTGAGTGTCTTTTCAGCTGTAAGATAGGATAAGAGAAAAAGCAAAACAGGCCCAAACTTAAAGCATACATAGATAGATTTATTAACACACACTAAAAAAAGAAAATTAGAATCAAGATGAAACTTTCAAAACACTCTTCCTCCACCAGCTTCTTTCCTCTCTCACATACAATGAATAAAGACAAAATTCAGAACTCTAGGTCAGTACCACTTACAAAACAGTCCCCCATCAGTCCTTTTAGAGAGAGAAGTCTCTCCTGATGTTCTGGTAATTTTCCACAAGAAAAACAGTCTGCTTGTGGCTTTTAGCTTTCACAACAGCAGCCGCATGGGGGGAAAAAAATCTGCAGTTGTGGACCTCCCTTATCACGTAGCCTTTCCCGTGACTACATATGGGCCGTGGACTCATGCATACTGAGGTGTCATTTTAAAAATGAACAGTTCAAACACAAAGGATTTCTTCATCTCATGGGACAGAGATCTCTTTTCACTTCTTCACTGGCACAGAGGGGTTCTTATCTCCCTGTTCAAACATCTCATAGGATCACAGGATCACAGCTACTAATTCCATATTCACTCAGTCAATCACAGATACCTTTGCTCAAATCCACAAATCTGAACAATTATTTTCCCCAATTCATATTGTCCATGATTTAAAGGAATATTCTAGCATATTCATATTAGTCTGTTACTACAGCTCATAGGAGATTTTCAGCCTAGGACCAAGACAACTTGTCATCTCTTCCACCTAAGGGGTCACTTCCTTCACTGACTCCAATACCTCCATATTGTCCCTTTACATGTCTCCAATTCAGCCTTTTCTCTCACTTAGAGAAGGGTTAGGGCTTTGGAAGTTTCATCTGTGCAAGGAAAAAGTTAACATCTTGCCCAGGGCCTGCAGCAGTCACATGATGTCTGCCAGGTGACAGCCTGTCATGCCAAGGGATCTCGATCTGGGCTTGAGCACGCTGGGCTTTCCTCTCCCCTCTTTTCTTCCTCTGCCTGGGAGTCACCAGACAGGGAGGAGGGGCTCAGCCCCTGCAGCTTAGTCAGAATGTTTTACAGCCATTGGAAACCCGATCTGGGCCGGGAAGGGGGCATATTCTCCTCCCATTCCCCGGCCCAGGAGTCACCGGGCCAGGTGGGCCTCCTGTGAAAAGCCTGGGCAGTCCTGCCCCCTTCCCCCCCGCCCCTGCAAGGAGGGAGCCAGGCTGCCTTCTTACCTCCTCCAAGGCTGGAAGGAAAAGCAATTTTCCCAGGATTCTCCTGATTTTTAAGCCTGTGTGACCCAGAGGTGTATCCCTATATTTAATTGGTTAATCTGGTTGTCAATTTCAAAGCCAACCACTAATAGGTTTTTTACCATCCATGCTAAATCAACACAGATCTCAAAGGTCTTTTTCATCCTATTTGATTCTGTGAAAAACTACCAAAGTAGAAGAATGTATTCCCATCATTCAGTACACCATATGTCATCCTGAACTGACTCAGTATCTTGGGTCAGGAAACAGAGAAACCACAGTGACTCAGAGGTGGGCCCTGGTGCTTGCACAGCCATACGCAGACTCTACTTCCTCTTGTTACAGGAGGAAAGGAACACTTCCATTTCCAAGTCCTCTGCTCTCTTATTTTCTAGCCTAAGGAAATAAAAGAAAATACTAGCCAAGTCAATACACAACTGCTGTTTATTCCATCACTGCTACATTCAGTGGTAAAGAACCATCGGTATTGCAAATTTCTTCATATCTGTTTCTCAACAAAGAAAACCAGAAAAGGTAAAGCCCTTGGTATTTTCCCTCCTAGGGTTTCCTTAGTAGCATTCAGTGAAAGGGCACTATGTTGTCTACAACTTCCAACAAAGAAACAGCTAGCAGAACTACAGCCTGGTCACCCCCTGCAACAAATATTCAGACTGAATTATACATTACATTAACTAGGAGGCTTGTAAAAAACATTAACTAGTTCTTCACAAAAGGAAAGTTTTTTCTAGTTAAGGGAAAAAAACAAAACACCAGGTTTTTCAGAGATGAAAATAATCCAATCTACACCAAAATGATACCAAACTATCTAAAAGAGATGAAGGATTAACAATCTTTACAACTTCAAACATACTACACGCTAGAAAGGAGCAGATAAATCAAGCGCCCTCCATACAATTTTATCAAAAAGTCATCCACGCTCTTCTTGTGAATTTAACATAAAAAGATTAAGAAACTAACTAGGAAGTGGAAGACAAATTTCATTTTGCTTTTTTAAAGATACCAAAGAGACAAGTTACATATGAAGCCAAATTGCCAAAATTCTTATCGCACTTAATTCAGTATTTATTTTCTTTCCAACAGAAGTGGGGGTGAACCACCATTAGACTTTTCCTAGACTCACAGACACTGCTCCAGCTTCCCATGCTTTTTCTGCATTTCTGGGGTTATATGTTGTTTGGCTGCCATGTGTTTTCTGTCTCTGAAAGCAGGTTCTCACTCTCCTCTACCATTTCTTTCCAAACCAGACTAGCTTATAATAAAACTTAAGAATGTGCAAAGAATCTTTTAAGTTTGAAAAATCTGAATTAGCAAATAATTTTTCTTAAAAACTTCCTTCCCATTGATAGACCATTAAGAATTTTTTCACAGGAATTTATTCACTTTTTTTTTTTTTTAAAGCTTATATCTCTTTTTAAGTATATTTTTGTATTCTACAGATTCATTCATTACCATGCTGTACTAAACTAACAGCCCTTGACCCCTGCCTTGGTTTTGAAAGACAGTTGTCTGCCAAGGAAAGCTAGAACCTCCCTTGGAATGGAGAATGTAAACCCCCTTCCCCTCCAAATTATTATAATTTTGCAATTAGGGGCGCTCAGGCAAAGATATAGGAATAGCAGTAATAGTTCTTTACTAGGAATATTAAAAAAAAAAGGAAAGTACGAATGTAGTAGTACAAAAAAAAAACAAGCAAGGAAGCAAACAAAGATCCTGGAAGAACCCTGACAGACTCAGAGATACAACCTGGCACCCTGTTGGTCAGGGTGTTGGAAGCAATCCAGATAAGTCCTCCTGGAGTAACAGATGTGGTTCTGTGGAGTAGAAAGGGTCCTGTAGAAAGTCCAGTGGTGACAAGATGGATCCAGTCTGCTTCCAGGGATCCAGTGGAAAAACAGGATACTTAGTGATCTTCACTCCCAGTTTTTATCTAGCTAGGAACAGCTGGCTCCTCCCACACTGGGTGGAACATCTCACAATAGGATGATGTAATATGTCATGCCATTGGTGGGCCCTAAGGGCCCATTATCAGAAGATGTCCCCCTGGAGGATGGAGGGGTGGTGAAAGAGATAAGAACCACTGCCCCACCTGGTTTTAATGGCTGGGTCATTATCAGAAGGCATCCACCCCCCTCCCCCCGGAGTTACAAGAGAAGGACAAAACATGTCCCAAAAAACAGCTTTCAACTGATGAAATAGAATACACATTTTTAGGTTACACAATCCAAGACAACCCCACAGACTGTGCTGACTTTATATGCTGTGAAACGCAACATTAAAATGCCTGAGTAGAAAGCCTGTTTTCTAAAACATACCAAGATGGGTCACCTATTTCACCATCAATCTATAAGACCAAGTGCTCTGCTGCAAGATCAAGTTATTAATTTTGAAAGAAAAGGGACTTGTACTCTTCATATCTCAGCTTATTCATATTAATTGCAGTACCTCACCCTTAGAATTCTGAGACTGCATCTGGAATATATGCTTTGCTAACTGTGGTGTTCAATTCTAGCAACAGTATTAAAATATTACAAGTATCAGCTTTAGAGATCATATTGCTCCTCAGCCTAAATTATCCTACATGCTATATGTACATTAAACCATCATTTACAATCCACACAATTCCAAGATAGAACATACACATGACTTGAGCAATTTTATCACTATCAGACAATTAAATGCTTGACCTGTTTCTTTCCTTACAGAACTGCCAAATTATAGCCTTCATTTCAGCTAGAGGAAAGATAGCCAACTACTCATTTGCAATAACAGAAGTTATTTGGATTTGAAATATGCATTTCATTGCATTTTCACAGCATTTTAAACACACATCTCAAACTGACCCACCTCTCTGACTATCAAGAATCACTGTTAACACCACCCCTACACTAAATTCAATCATTAATCCACCTCCTTCTCAAAGGCATGTAAGAGCATATGGCCTTGAGTTTGTCTGAAATACTAGACTTGACTATGTCAAGTAGCTTAACCTAGAGAAGAAGAAAGCTTTGAGGAGGGTGTCTCAAAGCATATAAATACCTGAAGGGAAGGTGCAAAAACAGAGCCAGGCTCTTTTCAGCAGTTGCCAGTGACAGGACCAGAGGCAATGGGCACAAGTGTTTTATGATAAAAAAAAAACCAAACCCACAATTCAGTTAAGATTTGAAACCAAATAGAGGAAACAAAAGGGTTTTCAGAAGCCATATGCTTCATTCTATATTATTATATCTATCATCCTCAAAACACCTAACAAAATAAATACAGTTGAAAATAACAAATTATTTTCTTTGCTCAAATACAGTTACAGATAATAATTATTTTCTTTGCTCAAAAGCAATCTCAATACGGTCTCTAAAACATCATCCTACTTCCAGGAACAGTATTTTAGTCATAAGAAATACAACTGAAATGTTCTAGGTGAAGCCTATATCACACAGAATAAAATTTCAGAAAAACTTCCTCTCTCTACAGCTAACCATTAAAAATGTTTGGGACTATGATCATGGCTACTGAATTTAAATTTTACACCTGTCCTAGAGTAACTTAATGATGCTTGTATCCCCAATCATCTGTTCTGTTTGTGCTGTATATTGAGTCCTGTGCCTTTAAGACTGGTTCTAAGAGCAAGGAGAAGCGCAGAGTTTGTTTTGAGAAAACTGCCTGACTCCTCCACATTCTTCTGTGGACGGGGTGTTCGGCGGAGGCTTGGAGAGACTGCAGGACAGAGATCTTTTTTTTGCTTTTAGTTAGTTTCAGCTAGCTAGGGCAGAGAAGTTCCCTGGACTGTTTTTTTTTTCCTTTTTCTTAGAACTGTTTAAACCTGCTCTAGACTGAAAACCCAGGGGAGCACTGGGGGCTGCACCTGCGGCCCACCGGGGCCTGGACCTCAGCATTTTCCAGCAGCGCCGGAGAGACTGGGACTGAGGAGAGACACTGAGAGAGAGAGCCGAGCTACACCCACAGCAAGGACTTTCTCAATTTGCCATCTCACTTCAGAAGGAGAGGTTTTATTGTTTCATATTATTGATTCTTTATACTTGTATGCACTTCATTTGTTTAGTAAAATAGTTTTTTCCACTTTTCTCCAAAGAGGTTTTTTTTTTTTACCGGACCGGTTAGAGGGAGAGGCCACTTGAGTTTCCTTCCTTAGAGGGATCCTATACAGAGGTTTTCTCCCAAATTTGTCCCAAACCAGGACAACACCTTAAACTATAGGGCTGCCGAACAGATTAAGATGGGTACTCCCCCTCCATTAAACCAGGTTAAAAAAGTACAACAATTTAAATCTAGAGGTTAAGAAAGTGTTTGTTTTCTCCATTTAACTTTGGATTCAAATAGTGAACGATCCTGTAACACAAATTCCACTGATTCTGCATCTTTTGCAGATCTTTAATAGCCAGTGGTTCCTGTACAATAAAGCAACCCCCCCCACCATAAAGTTTACAATATAAATGCTACTTTGAGCAAACCTTAAGTCTTGAGAAAGATCAAAGATCTCTCAATATGGAAAACATTTCATCATTTTTAATGCAAAATGCTACACACATTCAGGATAAGAACTCCAAGCTCATCTATTGGAAGACTGATTTAACAAGCTGGGGGGGAGGGAGGGGAAGAAAAGCTTGGCAATTTTACCTTCAAAAGAAGCCACAATGTCTTGCAACTTTCACAAAGACAGCTGAACAAATTCAAGAGAACTGAGAGTAGAAACAACTCCAAGGGAGCTGAGTAAAGTTGTTCACATAAGCTATCTTACAAGCTTTAGTCTAGAGGGAGCATAAATAAAACAATATGCTCAGCAAAATAATTATGCTATAGTAAAAGCAAACTGAGTAAGCCATGAGATCTTAGGCATCAGACTGTATCACCTCTAATCTGTCTTTAGTCACTGTTTACTCTTTGCAGCATTGCAAAGTAGTGGGAAGAAAAGGGCTGAGGGTACCATACCTGAAACAGCATGCAGAAGCCCCAGGCAGATGGGTAGTTCCAACAAATTCCCAGTTTGGATAGCCAAAATTAAAGAGAATGGACTTTCACGTCAGAACAAAACAGAGAAACCCTCTATTATTTTTGTAAAATATGAACCTGAGGCAATGGTAAAGGAGCTACTTCACAACTTTTCATCCTGGCACTCACTTTAATGAGCATAACCTGATTAGGAAAGTTATATGAAAAACAACACAAATCAAAACTAGGTCTCTGAGAAGCAAAGAGGACATAATGGGCTATGTGATATATGTCCTAAAGTTAATTCGTGTTGATAGATAAAATTTAAAATCATCTAAATAAATGTAAGTTTTATCTTAATCCAACAAACTCTGAGTCAACTCAGAGTTAAGCAGCTCAGAAAAGGTGCAGGAATTTCTCTCGCTTGAAAGGACAAGGGAGGGGGAAGCATGAGACATAACATGATTAAGAATTACCAGGAGGGAGACACAAACATGCATTAGCTACCAGGAGAGAGACACAAACATGCTTTGGCTACAAAGCGTTAAAAGGAATGTAACATCTGCTCTGAAGTTACTTCATGTTAATAGAATATAAATTGTGATACTGAATGTATGATTATAAGTCCTGTATAAAGTAGCATGTTAGAAGTTAGGTTTTGTTTTAGCATTTTGTGGGTTAACTTGGGAAGAAGGGGATTCAACAGAATACAAAATATCCCTAGCCTGAAAAGGTTTGGGAGGGACACGGAAAGAGCTTGATTGGAATTACCAGAAAGGAGGACAGAAGACTGTCACTGCCAGGAATCGCTGAAAGGAAACAAAGGGCAACGGAACACAGAGATGATAGCCTGGAGAACCCGATGATGGTTTCAGATCTGTATCTAGATGGTCTCCGGCCAAAAATCAGCATGTCTACACCACACCTGGAACCGACCATCGACAGCATTGTCCTCCGCTGATCCATTCAGACTCTTAGAACTGAAACTTGCATACTTAACGAAGCTGCTTCAGATGGAGGACTTACATCATCTCAGGCCTCTCTCCGCGATCCAGTGTATAAAAAAAGGCTGCTGCAAACCCCAGATGTGAACGTGGGGGATAACAGACCGGCAGAGTGTGTTATCGTTGTTCACCCGGCGCCGACCCCGGGCTCGACGCTGTCCTTTTAATTGTGGCTTTCTGAGACTGATATTTTGTCTCACAATAAAATTCTAAATTTCTGATAAATCGAATCTGGTCGATTTTATTTATAACAATTCTGGCGACCCCGACGTGATTGGAGTGATACCGGGACCCCCGTGGGACCCCCGTCTCTGACCAGGAGGCGCCCTGCTGAATTCAGCGGCCTGGCGGAGCTGGGGTAGCCGGGTGGAACCGATCAACCACACGACGAACAGAAACCGCAAAAGCCACACTTAAAAGGGAGATAGGCGAGGTCAGAGCTCTCGGGGAACTCGGGGAGGTTTTTCTTTGGAAGCAGAACCTCTGGAGCCACGGCGAAGAGAACTACACATAAAAATCTACGTGCACAAAGAATCCACGCAGGAAAAGGATCGTAAGTATTGCGTGGTTGAGTGGGAGTGACCGAGCGTGTGAGTGAGACGTGATTTTATCACGAAGCGAGTGGGACCCCAAAATCGCAGTTCCATTGTCCCGTGAGGGACGTGGTCGGTTGCAGGGAAAGCGAAAGTTTCGGGGGTAAAACGCACCTCACACGTTAAGCCCTGAAAACTCGGGGAGTTTTCGGAAAGGGGGGGTCGGTCACAGGAAGGCTGAAAGGGAAGGTTACGTCCTTACAAGAGTTCCGGGGACTGGTAAACCTTTCAGCCTTGGACCAGGAACGGTCCGGGGAGGAAGTAAGGAGAAGGGAGAGCTCGCACACACCAGAGAAACCCCGGGGGGGGAGCGATCACCCACAAAGGGCAAGTATCTGGTAAACCCACACCATGGGGCAAACAAAAAGCAAAACTAGTAAAAGGAATTTAAGGAAAACAAAACGGGGAACCGGTAAAGGAATCCCCGAAATCCCGGTTGAGAGCCCGCTGGGATGGATGTTAGAACATTGGGAAGAATGTCCCATAAGGGAGAGAAAATCCAAGAAACAGATGATACACTA
The DNA here is from genome assembly GCF_015227805.2 of Hirundo rustica. Taxonomy (NCBI): domain Eukaryota; kingdom Metazoa; phylum Chordata; class Aves; order Passeriformes; family Hirundinidae; genus Hirundo; species Hirundo rustica. The sequence goes on along the minus strand of NC_053487.1, from coordinate 10,668,754 downwards.
TTGCATAGAAGTGTGGGGAGGGGTGGAAATACGGGATCACGTAACTTGGCCCGTGTTTGGAACGTTTGAGGAATGGATATGTAAGGCACTGGTGCTTTATGTCAGAGAAAAGGGAAATGCGGAGGAACAGGAATATGCTGGGGTCTGGGGAAAAATTGATGCGAGGCTGTTACCCGTGAAGATAGAAAACCCCACCGCTGTCTCAGGGGATAAATGGGAACCCTTAGACAATCTACCCCCACCTTACATCGTGCCCTCACCCCCTCCCCTCCCAGAGCAGAATAATCCGCAAAACCCTGGGAGATTAGGACCTCCTTTAGGACGAGGAATTCCTATGCCTCCGTCTCTTCCATCTGCCCCTCCGTTAGAATCACAATCAGGGGCCCCGTTCCCACCGGTTGGGCTCCCTCCCCCGCTAGAACCTGTACAAGCCCCTCAGCCACTGGGAGGGAGGACACAAAGTACACACACCTCTACACCAACACGGGATGACCTGCTGCCTGATTTAGATTTGGCGGTTTTCTTTAGTTCCCCTGCAAATACACAGCAGGGTTGGGCAGAAGCAAAACACTCACCTCCCGCTAGGAGGACCAGAAGACAGCTAAAGAGAATGAATGAGGTGGAGAGTGAAGGGGAGGGTGAAAAAGCTAATCTTCTCCCCCTAAGGGAAATACCCACCGCTCCGGGAATTATCGGGTACGTAAACGTCCCGATTAATACCAGCGATGTAAGAGCCTTCAAAAAGGAGATGGGGAAGCTTATGGATGACCCTTTAGGGGTCTCCGAAAGGCTAGATGAGTTTTTGGGAACTAGCATCTATTCATATGAGGATCTCACAGCTATTCTCAGGTCCTTGTTCAATACGGAAGAAAGAGAAATGATAAGACAAGCGGGGATAAGGGAATGGGAACGGAGAAACCCTCAGAGCACTCCCGGAGATCAGAAATGGCCAAGCCAAGATCCCCGATGGAATGCTCAGACCGAGGAGGGTAGGAGAAGTATGATTGATATGAGGAATATCATCATACAGGGAATCAGAGAGGCCGTGCCCCGGGGACAAAATCTGAGTAAGGTTTTCGGGGAATGTCAGGGGAAAGATGAGACTCCCAGTGAATGGTTAGAGAGATTGAGAAAAAGCCTCCAGATATATTCAGGGACAGACCCCGATTCTCCCGTGGGGGAGGTACTGTTGAAAACCCAGTTTGTAGCAAAATCATGGGAGGACATCAGGAAAAAGCTGGAGAAGATCGAGGGATGGCAGGAGAAGGGACTGCAGGAATTGCTGCGGGAAGCCCAGAAAATCTATATGAGAAGGGATGAGGAAAAACAGAAAATACAGGCTAGGGTATTAGTAGCTGCTGTAAGGGAAGCCCAGAAACAGGAACGCCGGCAAGCTTCGGAGAAACCCTTAGGGAAAGCACCACCGAAGGGGCCAATACGTCCGCAGAAAGGGACCTCAGGGAATCGAATGGAGGGGTTGGAATGTTTTTACTGTAAGAAAAAAGGACACATGAAAAGGGATTGTCCAAAGAGGATAAGGGATGAAAAGATGTTTCAGGAGGACTAGGGACGTCAGGGGCTTTATCTTTTGGGGTCCATAACATCGGGGGAGCCCTTGATAACATTGAAGATAGGACCCAAAGGAACAAAAATGGATTTTTTAGTAGATTCTGGGGCTGAGGAAAGTACATTTAAACAGTTGCCCCCAGGGTGCCAAATAAGCAAAGAATCTATGGTGGTTATAGGAGCTAAAGGGGAACCGTTTAAGGTCCCCATTGTAAAGAATGTGGAAATTGAATCAGAGAATAAAATTTGCTTGGGGGACATGTTGTTAGTAGAAGAAGCTGATTACAACCTGCTGGGTAGGGACCTGATTGTTGCACTGGGTATTAACCTCATTGTAAGGAATTCACAGATAATGGTTAGCATATATAAACTAACCTGTGAAGATGAGGACAAAATTAACCTCAAGGTATGGCATACAGGGAAAGAAGCCGGAAAATTGGTTATGGAACCCATTTCAATTGAAATTGAGAGGCCTGAAGAGCCCATAAGGATCAGGCAGTACCCAATCCCTTTAGAAGGAAGACGGGGACTGAAGCCTGTAGTAGATGACTTAAGTGAGCAAGAGAATTTCAAAGCCGTGTGTGTCCTGATGTGGTAACCTGATGCTAGCCGTGAGAAAGACAGACCGGAGTTATAGATTAGTGCAGAATCTGAAAGCAGTGAATAAGACAGCTAAAACTCAGTAGCAAGCCCATGCACGCTTCTGAGCGGGGTCTCCCCAAAAGATACATAGTATAGTGTAAGTAACTTAAAAGGATGCATATTAGACCTGCCCTTTAGCCGAAGGCAGTCGCGATTTTTTGCATTTCAATGGGAAGACTTGAAACAAATGTAAGCAACAGTTGAGATGGGCCACCCTGCCTCAGGGCTTTTGTAAATTCTCCCAACTTATTTAGGCAAGCTTTAGAGCAATTGATAAGTCAGTTTTCCCTAAAAAGAGACAAAAATCCTGCAATATGTTGACGACTTATTAGTTGCAGGAGAAAGAGAGAAAGGTATAGTAAAAAAGGTAAAATTCCTGTATGAAAAATTAACCACAGAAAAAGTAAAGTAGACTGAGCATGATGATAAGAGTTTGCAGTGATTAAAAGAAGCTTTAATAGCAGCCCCTGTTTTGAGCCCACCAGATGTAAACAAAAAGTTCCAGTTATATGTGGATGTAAGTAATCACACAGCCTACGGGGTTTTAACACAGGAATGGGCTGGAGATAAAAAGCCTGTAAGTTACCTTTCAAAATTATTAGACCCTGTAAGCAGGGGATGGCCCACATGTTTGCAGGCCATAGTGGCTGTGGCCCTATTAGTGGAAGAAGCCAAAAAGATCACATTTAAAGCTCCTATAGTAGTCTATACCCCACACAATGTGAGGACTATCTTACAACAAAAAGCTGAAAAATGGCTCACGGATGCGAGGCTTTTAAAGTATGAGGCCATTCTTATCCATGCTCCAGAATTGGAATTGAGAACAACCCAAGCAAGCAATCCAGCAGGATTTCTGTATGGGGAAGCACTGGGGAAGCCTATGCATAATTGTTCAGACTTGATAGAATTGCAGACAAAAGTAAGGGAGGACTTGGAAGATGAAGAATTAGATGAGGGGGAGAAATGGTTTGTAGATGGGTCGGCCCGAGTCATAGAAGGAAAAAGAAAATCAAGGTATACCATCATAAATGGGAAAACCGGGGAGGTGGTCAAATCGGGTCCCCTAAGCAATTCTTAGTCAGCTCAGGCAGGTGAATTGTATGCAGTACTGCAAGCCCTAAGAGAGCTGAAAGGGAAAACAGGGACCATCTTTACTGACTCTAAGTATGCTTTTGGGGTGGTACATACTTTTGGAAAAATTTGGGAGGAAAGGGGACTAATAAACACTCGAGAAAAAAAAAAAAACCAAAAAAAAAACAACAAAACTTGGTGCATGAGGACTTAATCAGACAAATCCTCGAAGCAGTAAGAGAACCAAAAGCTATTGCCTTAGTATATGTAAAGGGTCATCAAGCAGGATTACAATTCAGAATAAGGGAAAATAATTTGGCCGATCAGGAAGCCAGAAAAGCAGCTCTTCTCACCCTTTGAAATCCCTGAGAACATACCAAAAAGTCCCCAGGAATTTCCTCCGCATCCCACAGAAAAAGAAATCAAGGATTTTAAAAAGATAGGAGGTACATTAGAGGATGGAAAATGGAAACTCACTGACGGTCGAGAATTAATTCCAAAAACATATGCCCAAAAAAAATACTGAAGAGATTGCATTCTCAAACCCACTGGGGAACTCAAGCATTAGCAGACCAGTTCCTGAAGTTTTTTGGATGCAAAAGTATCTTCGAATTAGCAAAGCAGGAAGTTCAGAATTGCCTAGTGTGTCAGAAAATTAATAAGTCAAGAATCAGACAAAATATACCAGGGGGACGACCTTTAGCATACCGTCCCTTTGGGAGGATTCAAGTAGATTTCACTGAGCTACCCAAAATAGGAAGGTATAAGTATTTACTGGTAATAGTGGACCAATTAACACATTGGGTGGAAGCATTCCCTAGCCGCAGGGCAACAGCACAAACCGTGGCCCGAAAGTTACTGGAGGAAATAGTACCTAGATATGGGATCCCTGACTCTATAGACTCAGACCAAGGAACCCACTTCACATCAAAGATCATAAAACACTTAGCAGAGGCCTTGGGGATCAGATGGGAATATCATACTCCTTGGCACCCTCAGAGTTCAGGCCAGGTAGAAAGAATGAATCAGACTCTGAAAGCTCAATTATCCAAACTTATGCTAGAAACTAAAATGTCATGGGTGAGGTGCCTTCCTTTAGCTCTCCTAAATGTTAGGACCCAACCCCATTCAGGTTCTGGTTTGTCCCCCTTTGAAATGCTATATGGAATGCCATATGAGCATAGAATGCCGGTTGGACACCCCCGAATGGAGGATTGTCAGATCCAGTCTTATATTGTCTTGATTAACAAAAATTTACAGGAACTACAGAGACGTGAATTAATAGCACAAAGCACCCCCCTAGGATTTGCTATCCACAAAATCCAGCCGGGTGATCGGGTGCTAATCAGAGCGTGGAAAGAAGCCCCGCTGTCATCGCATTGGGAGGGACCTTTTCTCGTCCTCCTCACCACTGACACAGCAGTGAGAACAGCAGAAAAGGGTTGGACACACTCATCTCGGGTGAAAAGAGTTGAACAGAAAAGCAGCTCTCCGCAGTGGAAAGTCACCTCAGCTCCGGGAGACTTAAAGCTGAAGATACATCGGGAAACCTAATGACCAGCGCTTATCGGATAAGTTGTAACCAAGCAGGACGTCCCTGCTATCCCTTTGCTCATTTTAAGTGCGGGTATTGTAAACAGATTTGGGTGACTCATTGTTACAGAGGGGCCAGGCCGTGGGGTTTATGTGAACATTGCTTTGAGGAGGAGAGCAGGCTTACGAATCTATTTCTATACATTGCCACAGAATCGGGTATTTTTGAATTGGATTCTCCTGAGTGGTTTCATTATTTCACAAACGGAATAAGGGGAGGACTAAATAAAAGAGCGGAGCCACTCGTGATTGAGTGTAGGAGAACAGTGAAAGTACCCTGTTTAGCTGACCAAGTGAAATTAGCCAGGTGGGAACAATTCAAAAGGCAATACGCTCAAAGGAGCACCTGCAGGAGCCCTGAAGAATATCCCTGCTGCCAGGAAGATGGTTTACCCCGCCGTTGGTGGCACCCCAACGGGCGAAGGGTTGAGCAGAGGGATACGCCTGTGGGTAACCCTGGTGACCCTGAGCCTAGCCGTGTACCCCACGAATGGCCTCCCCAACCTCAAGGAGGAGACGGGGAAAGGAACTGACCCCCCAGAGGTTCACTCAGAACTTACCTGGAATCAGGTCTCGAAATCCAGGGTACGAGTAGACTGGTCTACATTGCAAAAGGGAGGGGACTACAAATTGAATAGTGGGTTTCAAATGAACAGAACCAATAACCCGATGGCAATGTCTAGGAAAAGAAGGGAACTAAAAGGCTTACTGTAATATATGTGCTAAAGTTAATTCGTGTTATCAAGTTATAAAAGGTAAATGTTAAACTGTATGAATATGAATGTCAAAGATGTGCTCAAACGAACATAGGTAAAAGTAAAATGTAGAAACCAAAAATGGAAAATTTCCTCAGCTTGGGAAGCACAGGAGGGACACGAGGAAAGTATGATTGGAATTACCAGAGAGGGGGCCTTGAAACTATTGCTGCCGGGAATCCCTGAAAAGAAACAAAGAACCACGGAAGACGAAGATACAAGTCCAGAGACCAAGATAATAACTTCAGATGGATATCTCTACTCGTCTCCGCCGAAATTAACATATCCACGACACACCCGGGCTCGGCCATCAGCTGCATTGTTCCACCCTACCGGTCTATTCAGACTCCCGATACCGAGACTTGAATAATTAATGAAGACGCCTCGGAGAGGATAACGTCAGAATTTCGGACTTCACTCCGCGATCTCGTGTATAAAAAAGGGTGGCTGGAGACCAAAATTGTGAACTTGGGGGGATACCAGGCTGGCAGAGACTGATATCCGTGTTCACCCAGCGGCGATCCCGGGCTCGACGCTGTCCTTTTAATTGTGGCTTTCCGAGACTGATATTTTGTCTCACAATAAAATTCTAAATTTTGATACTTTAAATTTGGTCCATTTTATTTATATCACTTACCTTTCATTCCCACCTGCATGGAATGTAATAAAACTGTATGGATTGGGGGGAAAAGAGAAAGTACCTTTGTGGGATACTTAAAAGTGAACCAATTGTGTTATGATAAGAAAAAGCTAGACATGTGTACCCTTAACGGGAAAACATATTGGGTGGGACAGAATAAGAAATTGCAAACCAATTCTTTAAGTGGAGGACCCATATTACTGGATTTGCTGAGTGAGAATGATGAAAGGGTATGTCTGAAACTAGAAAAGGTGTTTTGTTTTTCTAAAGATGAAGAAGGATTGGACCCAGAAAACAAGATACAAAAGGTAGCCTTAGAGCTAAAAAGGCAGGAATTAGAAGCAAAGAGGAAAAGAATAGAGCAAGAGAGGATGAGGACACTTAGTAAGCAATATGAGCAATTAGAAAGAGAATCTAGTGACTGGAGCCTGTCGGCCTCCAGCAAGAATCTCTTCCTGGATATAGTGCAAAAAATTGCCACCGAATTGGGGCTAACTAACTGCTGGATCTGTGGGGGATTGAGATCAGCAGAAAGGTGGCCCTGGAAAGGTGAGAGTTTGGCCCCTGAACAACTGCTCAGATGGGATAACAAAATCTTAAAAACAATGACTAGATCAACTATTTGGGGCAGGAGATTGGTGGAAAAAGGTGGGATTTTTTATCCTGTGTTCTGTTGCTGGATTAGTCTTCTTGCCCTGTCTGATACCCTGTCTAATTAGATTAATCCATACAGTAGTCCAGGGAATGCAAATAGCAGCACTCCCTATGGACCCTGAATTGGCCTCAGGGGGAGCAAATAAAACAAAGGCAGTCCCAAAAATCATGAAATTGAGTGAGAAAAGGAGTAAAGCTGCTCAGGTGTTAGAAAAATTTGAAGCTCGAATGCAGGAAGGAAGCATAGGAAAAAAAACCTATTGGAACGAGACAACTGGAGAAATATAACCTGAATAATTAAAATGGTTAAGAGGCTTTTTTATCTTGATAGAGAAAAAAGACTATAACCAGAACACGAATTAAATTGGTGAATTTAGAAGAGGGGGGATTGTGATATATGTCCTAAAGTTAATTCGTGTTGATAGATAAAATTTAAAATCATCTAAATAAATGTAAGTTTTATCTTAATCCAACAAACTCTGAGTCAACTCAGAGTTAAGCAGCTCAGAAAAGGTGCAGGAATTTCTCTCGCTTGAAAGGACAAGGGAGGGGGAAGCACGAGACATAACATGATTAAGAATTACCAGGAGGGAGACACAAACATGCATTAGTTACCAGGAGAGAGACACAAACATGCTTTGGCTACAAAGCGTTAAAAGGAATGTAACATCTGCTCTGAAGTTACTTCATGTTAATAGAATATAAATTGTGATACTGAATGTATGATTATAAGTCCTGTATAAAGTAGCATGTTAGAAGTTAGGTTTTGTTTTAGCATTTTGTGGGTTAACTTGGGAAGAAGGGGATTCAACAGAATACAAAATATCCCTAGCCTGAAAAGGTTTGGGAGGGACACGGAAAGAGCTTGATTGGAATTACCAGAAAGGAGGACAGAAGACTGTCACTGCCAGGAATCGCTGAAAGGAAACAAAGGGCAACGGAACACAGAGATGATAGCCTGGAGAACCCGATGATGGTTTCAGATCTGTATCTAGATGGTCTCCGGCCAAAAATCAGCATGTCTACACCACACCTGGAACCGACCATCGACAGCATTGTCCTCCGCTGATCCATTCAGACTCTTAGAACTGAAACTTGCATACTTAACGAAGCTGCTTCAGATGGAGGACTTACATCATCTCAGGCCTCTCTCCGCGATCCAGTGTATAAAAAAAGGCTGCTGCAAACCCCAGATGTGAACTTGGGGGATAACAGACTGGCAGAGTGTGTTATCGTTGTTCACCCGGCGCCGACCCCAGGCTCGACGCTGTCCTTTTAATTGTGGCTTTCTGAGACTGATATTTTGTCTCACAATAAAATTCTAAATTTCTGATAAATCGAATCTGGTCGATTTTATTTATAACAATAACCATCTTATTTACTATTAAACTTTTAAAATTTTAAAACGAGTGATTGGTGTTTATCGCAATTATGGTAGCAGAGGATGGTTATAACACCTCACTGCTGGTGCCTTAGGGGAATCAGGGTGAGGACGGCGCGCCCTGCCCAGTTGGGCAGCTTCGCTCAGTGTTCCCCTGCTGTGACCGGCAGATGCAGGTTACGATCAATGGACAAAAGGAGGCAATAAAACAAAGAAAAGGGAAAAGATTCCCTAAAACCACGGTAGTTAGCCCCTAAGACTAAAGTGTACACGAAGACAAAGACCCAAGGACAAAGGACAGGTAAGTACTGGTTTGGAGGGGCGGTTAAGGGGGGGGATGAATGTGTGCGGATGAGAGGCAGCTGGTTATCCCAGACCTGCTAAGTGAGTGCGGAGTCTCCCATGCTGCGTTTCCGTTCTTTCACGAGAAAGACGGCCAGTAAAGAGACGAAGCGAGCGATAAGAAGAATCCCCCCCAGGGAAACTGGGACTGAGTTTCAGAGAAGGGGTGGGACCCCTAGGAAGTAAAAAAGTCTGCTGGATTGAGGGGTAATTGCCCCAAGATCATCCAGGACTGAAACCTGCTGGGTTGAGGGTTTATCCCAAGAACACCCAGGGTTCTGCCGGATTGAGGTTATGCCCAAGAGCATCTGGGGTTGAACAACACAGCTAGATTGAGGGGATATCCAAGAGCACCGGGACTGGCCAGTAACACCTAAAATTGTAATAGGTGATTTGAAAGTAAAAGGTACCTTATTGTTGTTTTGTTGTGTGAGAGTGAGTCACACACAAAATCTGCCTCAGTTTCCCCGGGCAGGTGGGGGCTGTGGCAAAACGTGTGTGTGTGACACGCAATTCAGCCCTTTTCCTCCGGGCGTGTGGAGTGGGGGGGGCAGTAAAGTGTAAGTGGCACGCAAATTAGCCTCATAGGTGGATCGGCACCAGAGGTGATCAGATTATGGGCCCTCCTCAGAGGCCCAGCTATACTGGAACCCAGAGACCAAACCCAAGGCGAGGGGGGGGCCACACAAAGCCATGATTCTCTGGTGACAGGCTTCATGTCCTAAGAGTGTGAAAGAGTGTGTAAAAGTGAAGGAGGAATGAAGTAAGAGTAGATGGAAGAAAGCACAGGTAATGTTGGCTGTTATATCTCCTTAGAGGGAGGTGTATTATATTTGTGTGGGATAGAAGGGATTTTTGTGTGTGTGCATAGATAGAAATGGTCTTTAGGTTGTAAGAGAAAGTGAAAAACAGAGGTGGGGGACGAATAGATAAAATCTTGAAAAATGGGACAGAAAAACTAAGTTGGATACAAGGAAGAAAAAAAGAGTGTAAAAAATTACCAACAGAAATACCTCAAGATAGCCCTCTCAGCATTATGTTAGCTAACTGGGATAAAAACCCTTGTACAAAAAAAAAGGAAAAGGTAAAGATGATACAATTTTGCATGATAGAATGGGCAGAGAAGGAAATAAGATCTGACCACGTTTATTGGCCCAGATATAGCTCTTTTGAGAATTGGATTTGTCAGGCTCTAAATGTATTTGTAAATTCAAAAGAACCGTTTAAGCCTGAAGAATAAGAATATGCCACATGTTGGACAGGAGATTTTAGGAGAATAAAAATCTTTAACGTATCAGAAATGCCCGAGACGAAACAAGAAAAGAAAAAGGGGAAAGAAAAGGGAAGGGAACAAGAAGAAAAGAAGGAAAAAGAGTGGGATCCTTTGCAGGCTTTGCCCCCTCCGTTCCCGCTCACGCTCTATCCGTCCGCGGTCGAGGCCCCTGTCCCGGGTCCCGCTTCAGCCCCGCCCACCGCCAGCGCGGGCTGGCAGTCCCCGGCAGCCCCGGTTCCCGTCCCGAGTGCCCGCTCACAGCCAGCAGCAGCTGCGCCGGTCCCCACATACGTTCCATCCCCGGCCCCGCCGGGGAATTCGTCTTCCCCGGCCGCCTGGTCTGCAGCCGCCCTGGGGGCCGTGCCGGGGGTCCCTCCTGACGTGTGGTCTAGGGCCGCAGCCCCGACCGTGCCAGGGGTGCCGTCGGTCCCAGCCGTCCTATCTCCAATCGCTTCCCCCACTGCCCCATCCCCGGCTGCCCTGCCCGTGCCAGCTGCGCTGGGAGCTGCTGCTGCTGCTTTGTCTCTGCCACGAGCCGCTGACTCAGCCGCCGTTAGCCCCGTGCAGGCTGTCCACGCTCCCCTCTGGTATCCCCCAGAACTGCCCCCTCCTCTGCCGGTCCTGGCAGCAAACCCCGCCTACGCTCCGCCCTTGGAGGACCAAGCCTTGGCACTATGCCCTGCCCTCCCCCCACTTCCAGCCCCGAGCTCTGTTCCCTCAGTAACCACAGCGACTGCTCAGAGAAACGACTTTTCTCTAGAAATGCCTTACCGAATCACTAGAAGTTCACTTAAAAGACAGCCCTCTCTGGATTCTTTCTCAAAACACGAGAAAAAGACTGCAGAGGATGAAAACCAAAAATGGGATAAAGAAATTAGTCTATTCCCACTGAGAGAAGTTCCAATGGGGGGGGGGGGGGGGGGGGGGGGGGTGTGGAACGGGTTTTGTAAATGCCCCTTTGACTTTCTTCTGAGGTCAGGAATTTTAAAAAAGAAATCAAAGGAATTTTAGAAGATCCTATCGGCACAGCTGAACAACTAGACCAGTTTTTAGGTCCAAATATTTCTACTTGGGAAGAGATGCAGTCTATAATGAAAATAATATTTTCTCAGGAAAAAAGGCAACTAATCAGAGCAGCTGGAATAAATGTTTGGGAAAAAGAGAACCCACAAGAGCCCCCCCTGGAGAAGACAAAATGCCAACTGCGCCTCCTGAGTGGGGTCAAAATAATGAGGAAGGGAGGAAATACATGAATGAATATTGTAATTTAATAATCAAGGGAATAAAAGAAGCAGCACCCTGAGGGCAAAACGCTAAAAAAGCTTTTGAGGCACAGCAAGAAAAAGAAGAATCTCCAACTGAATGGTTAGACAGGCTTAGGAAAAATATGAAACAATATTCCGGAATAGACCCTGAAACTGATGTGGGAAAAGCTTTGTTAAGGATTAACTTTGTTACTAATGCCTGGCCAGATATTAGAAAAAATTGAGGATTGGCATAATAAATCATTAGATGACTTATTAAAGGAGGCTCAGAAAGTTTATGTCCAAAGAGATGAAGAGAAAGCTAAACTGAAAGCAAAACTTATGGCAGTCACCATGTGAGAAAACAATTTCCAAAAAAATCAAAAACATACAGGCACTACTTCTAGAGATAAAATTAATAGAGACAGGGGAAAGGAAAGAAATAGAATCCCAATACAAACCAAGTCTCAGCAGCATTCCAGGAATGTCTGCTTTTACTGTGGGGGTGAGGGACATTATAGGAGAAATTGTCCTAAGCAGGTAATAGATCTGAAAATCTTCAAAGAGATGGGCACAGAGGAGGAATAGGGAGGTCAAAGGCTCTATTTTTTAGGGGACAAATACCATCTAGAGCCTGTGATAACTCTAAAAGTGGGTCCCACAGGAGAAGAATTAGAATTTGTGGTAGATACAGGGGCAGAAAGAACCTGCCTTCTAAATGTACCCAAAGGTTATAGTGTGAGTAAAGATACTGAAAAAGTAACAGGGGCAAAAGGAGAAACTTTTACAGTTCCAGTCATTAAAGATGTAGTAATTGAAGGGGAAACTAAAATTTGGATGGGAGATGTCTAATTGGTCCCAAAGGCAGGTAGCAACTTACTAGGAAGAGACTTACAAGTGAAATTAGGAATAGGGGTTATACCAGAAGATGGGAAAATGACAGCTAAAGTCTTAAAATTAGGCCAAGAGGATGAAGAAAAAATTAACAAGGAAGTTTGGGCTGGGGCAGGAAATAGGGGAGGATTAAATATTGACCCTATAAGTGTTACAATAGAGAGAGAAGATTGTCCCATACGTGTACATCAATACCCCATATCTTTAGAAGGACGAGAAGGTTTAAAGCCAGTAATAGAAGGACTAATAAAGGATGGGACATTAGAATCTTGTATGTCTCCCCATAATAACCCTATTCTCCCAGTAAAGAAGCCTGATGGGAGTTATAGACTAGTACAAGATTTAAGGGAGGTTAACAAAAGAACTCGGTCTCGTTACCCAGTGGTACCCAATCCCTATACACTTCTAAGTAAAGTTCCACCCCAGCATCAGTGGTTTAGTGTAGTGGATCTTAAAGATGCTTTTTGGGCCTGTCCACTAGCCAAGGAGAGCCGAGAATATCTTTGCCTTTGAATGAGAAGATCCAAAAACTGGAAGAAAGCAGCAATTAAGATGGACGAAATTACCGCAGGGGTTCACGGAGTCTCCAAACTTATTTGGGCAAGCTTTAGAAAAAATACTGCAAGCCTTCTCCACTCCTCCTGGAATACAAATTATCCAATATGTGGATGATCTTTTACTATCTGGGGAGGATGAAGTTAGAGAAGCTACAATAAAACTTTTAAATTTTCTTGGCAAAAAAGGATTAAGGGTATGAAAAGGGAAACTGCAATTTGTAGAACCAGAGGTAAAATATCTTGGACACTTGATAAGTAAGGGTAGTCGAAGGCTCAATCCAGAGAGAATTGCAGGAATTTTATCCCTCCCACCTCCCTCTTCAAAGAGGGAAATCAGAAAACTACTCGGATTATTAGGATATTGTAGATTATGGATTGAGGGGTACACACAGGCAGTAAAATTTTTGTATGAAAAGTTGACAGAGGGAAATAATATAAAATGGACCAAGGAAGATGATGATAAATTAGAAAAATTGAAGTTAAAACTAGCCTCAATACCAGCTTTAAGCTTACCTTCACTAGAAAAACCCTTTCATCTGTATGTGAATGTAGAAAAGGGGGTAGCTCATGGAGTTCTAGTCCAGGAGTGGGGAAGAGTAAAGAGACCAGTAGCTTATTTATCAAAGATGTTGGACCCAGTGAGCCATGGCTGGCCAGTATGTATTCAAGCTATAGCCGCTACTGCAATCCTGGTAGAAGAAAGTCATAAACTTACTTTTGGAGGTAAACTAATTGTGTGCACACCTGATGCGGTTCGAAATGTGTTAAATCAGAAAGCTGAAAAATGGTTGACAGACTCTAGAATGTTAAAATATGACGCAATCTTGATAGATAGTGATGATCTGACATTAGAAGTAAACAGAAGTTTAAATCCAGCTCAATTCTTATATGGAGAACCAGCAGATAACCTAATACATAATTGTTTAGAAATTATCCAATACCAAACAAAAGTTCGAGGAGATCTTGAAGAACAAGCCCTATCAGAAGGGGAAATAATCTATGTGGATGGTTCCTCCAGATGTCTACAAGGAAAAAGAATGTCAGGGTATGCAGTAGTTGATGGAAAAAACATGCAAACTATTGAAAAAGAAAATTACCTTCAAACTGGTCAGCTCAAACTTGTGAATTATATGCTCTAAAAAAGGCACTGGAATATTTAGCACACAAGAAAGGAACTATATATACTGATTCGAGGTATGCTTTTGAAGTAGTACATACTTTTGGAAAAATTTGGGAAGAAAGAGGACTACTTAACTCAAGAGGAAAAGGATTAGTACATGAGGGACTCATTTTAGAGATTTTAGAGGCATTAAAACTACCTGAAGAAATAGCTATAGTACACATTAAGGGACACCAAAGAGGAGTGACCCCAGAAATAAGAAGAAATAATTTAGCAGATCAGGAAGCTAAGGATGCAGCAGAAAATGGAGCTGAAAGAGTCATGTTAATATTAACTCCAAATGAGGAAAATTTGGAAATCCCAAAGTTTAGTGAAGCAGAGAAAAAAGAATTAAACAAGATAGGAGGAGAACAGGCTGAATCGGGGAAATGGAAACTTCCTGATGGAAGACAATTACTTAATAAAATACTGGCTAGAAAAATATTAGAAGACATGCATCAGAAAACCCACTGGGGTACTCAGGCTTTGTGTGATCATTTTTTAAGGAACTATGGATGCATTAGGATTTTTGGAGTAGCAAAGCAAGTAACTGGAAAATGTATAACTTGACAAAGGATAAACAAAAAGGTGATGAGAAAAACAACATTAGGAGGTCGTGAGTTAGCTCTTCGACCATTTCAAAGTATCCAAGTAGATTTTACTGAACTTCCTCAAGTACAAAGATGGAAGTATTTATTAGTAATAACAGACCATCTAACTCATTGGGTAGAAGCAGTTCCCACTACCAAGGCCTCAGCCAACATGGTAAGTAAAACCCTTTTAGAACAGATTATTCCCAGATATGGAATGGTTAATAGAATAGACTCAGACAGAAGAACGCATTTAACGTCAAGTGTTACAACAAATAATTCAATCTTTAGGGATAAAATGGGAGCTGCATACCCCATGGCATCCACAGAGTTCTGGTCGTGTAGAAAGGATGAACCAGACTTTAAAGAGAACTTTGACCAAGTTAATAGTTGAAACCCAAATGTCATGAGTACAATGCCTACCTTTGGCCTTACTGAAGATCCGAACACAACCCAAGTCAGACCTGGGAGTGTCACCCTATGAAATGATGTTTGGGTTACTTTTTTTAACCACCCAACATGAAAATGCTACCTATGAGGTAGGGGAAATGAGTGTTAAAAGATACGTTAACACCATTGCAAAACCTCTTGAAAACCTTCGGTTGAAAGGAATAATCCCTCAAACCACACCCTTAGACTTTAAAATCCATAATGTTCATCCAAGGGAATGGGTGCTAGTAAAAACCTGGAAAGAACAATCTTTAACTCCTCAATGGAAAGGTCCTTTTCAGGTATTGCTGACGACCGAGGCTGCGATCCGGACCAAGGAACGAGGGTGGATCCACGCCAGCAGAATCAAAGGACCTGTGGAAGAACCTAAGGAGTAGACGATTACATCTGAACCGGGTGATACAAAACTGACTCTTAAACGGGGACTGGGTGGTAATGAACTGGGAAGACCCAAATGATCCAAGAAACATACACAGGATCACACCTAATTGGGAGATAAGGCCAAGCTTATATCAGTGGTTTCAAGTACCGCCCGGACAAGCTTTGAGACGCCTCTGATACCCTCCTTGGGGAGGAATACTTCCACTCCAAACAGGAGGATCAGGACTGTTTCGGACAGAGAACTCTTGTATTCACGCCTTAGCCTGTGATTTACGCAAAGAAGAAAAGGAGTTGCAACTTCCATCAGTGCCAGACCAAATACCCTGTTTGATCCACCCAAATACCAGACATGCTAGCTGGGTTAAATGTAAATGTTTAGATTGTGGTAAGAATTGGTATTGTAGTTCACACAATCGACGCTCTCATTGCAGGAAGTGTCAAGGACCAAATTGATCTCTTATCCAGGTAGAACTCGAAGAAATTGAAATAATAACTTTGTTTTGTGGATGAGAATTATTAGTGCCTGTTGAATGAGAGATACCTGAAGAACAGTGGGAAATGAGAGTTAAGGAGTGTCAGAAATGATTTGTCTGGAAATTAGCTAAGAGGAAGTGACAAGGAAATAGAGGGCAAGACCAGATTGGCCTCTGTATTCGCCACCAAGAAGATCAAATACACCTGCTGTGGGTTGCAACCCCATAGGCATGGAAGGTGGGAGTATAAGCCATACTGGACCTCTGTTACTCCTTTTTCTGTCACCCAGTTTTTGTCTTCTCCCTTTTGGGATATCGACAAGGCCATGCTATAGGTGTTACCAAAAGCTGTACATGGAAAGACACCAAGGTTCTTTTTTCATTTTTCACACTCATGTCAACAGTCACTGTTATAACCCATCCAAATTAGGCAATTGCATACATAAAGGGAAAAAGTACTGGATTGCAGAGAACTTAGGAACAAGTGGTAGCAGGATGGGAAGTCAATGCCCAAAAGAGGAGAGATGGATTTGCTTTACCTACATTACTGGGCACAAAGCACAAGATTTTGTAAAAGAGCAATTGATAAACAAAAAGGCTAAGTCAGTACAACCACCTAAACCTGTGCCAATTTCAATTAACGATTTGTATACCAAACTTGAACAGCAATTAGAAAAAGAAATAGATATCTCAAGGATGGGTAAAAATCAGTTTGTAGAATTGGGGGAAAGAATAAGTAAGGAACTTAACATAACCAATTGTTAGATCTGTGGAGGGGCTCTGATGTCAGAAGAATGGCCATGGAAAGGCAGCAGCTTAGGCCCAATTGAGCTTCTAAAATGGAACCAAGCAAGTACAAGTGGAGAAAACAGACCAGAAGGGTGGATTTTAAGCTCAACAGTGATAGGGGAAGAATGTCTCTGGCACACTAGGAAAAGGTTCCTTCATGAAGTAGGAAAAACACCCTGTAAAAGATATAAGGTTAGTAATGGAACTTCTGTATGGTGGGTCCCAGAAGAACCAACCATGTATTGGACCCAAAAAAAAGCAAAGAAAGTGAATTGTAAGTATGATAACAAAATAGAACTTTTTCAATGTAATGATACAGATAAAAATCCTTACTATGGCATCCCAGAAATTTCCAAATTTTGAGAGAATATAGATCAACAAAAATTTAACTATTGGAAAGCTCCAGATGGCTTATTTTGGATATGTAGAAAAAGAGCATACCCAAAACTCCCCTCTCAGTGGAAAGGGAGCTGCACTCTGGGAATTATACAGCCAGGATTTTTTCTTTTACCCGGACCTGATGGGGATCAATTAGGGATACCAGTTTATGAGGATCTAAAGAGAAACAAAAGAGAATTGATTGGAGGATTCCAAAAATGGGGAGATGAGGAATGGCCCCCTGAACGCATACTGGAAACATATGGGCCAGCCACCTGGGCACAAGATGGGAGTTGGGGATATCGAACCCCAATTTATATGCTAAATCGTATTATAAGACTTCAAGCCGCTGTAGAGATAATAACGAACAAAACTGGTCAGGCAATGGAATTAATATCAAGGCAACAAACCCAAACAAGAGCGGCTGTGTATCAGAATAGGTTGGCTTTAGACTATCTATTAGCTGAAGAAGGGAGTGTTTGTAGAAAGTTCAATACATCAGATTGTTGTTTAAAAATAGATGACAATGGAGATGCCGTCCTGGACATAGTCAATGATATCAGAAAAATCGCCCACGTACCAGTTCAAAAGTAGGAATCAATGCTAAGTAATAGCTGGTGGGATAATGTGTTAGGAGTAGAATGGTAGAAAAAGTTAGGCTTCTTCCTTTTATGTGCTACAGCTGGTTTAATATTTCTTCCTTGTTTGATCCCGTTTCATTCGGCTCATCACCAGTGTGGTACAAGGCATGCAATTAGTGGACATGGACCAAAAGTTGCCTACAACAACAACACCACAAAGGATTATGGTGTTAAAGAAACAAAATAATATAGAAGACCCCTTCAAAGAAGCGAGATTGATTTGTGAAAAAAATGAGCGAATAATGAAAGCTAGAAAACAATGAATACTGCTCGAGCCAAATTAATTATAAAAAGAAAGAGGGAGGATTGTGAAAAGTGCATATTATATGGCTCTACACAAGATATTTAGTATATGTATTATGTTGTATTGATTGTTAATGTTGTATTAATATTTTGATAGTATGGTAAGTGTAGTTTTGTAGTTAAAATGTAGTTTTTATATACCAACCACAGGAAAACGTAAATCTTTCAGAGAAAAAAGAATTTACTACTTCCTTATCAGAAGAGAGCAACTTCTCCTGCCTTGCTCGGCCCTGAAGACGCCATAGAGATTAAAGGAAAAAAGTGATACTAACCAGAGACAATTCTTTGTTTGAATAGAATTTATGCATCATGTATGAAATATATGAATATTCAACAGGCTATTGCTTTTAAGAGATAATCCTTTGTTAACAGGAGTCCTTCTCCGGAGCTTTTTGCTCGGGGAGGCACCCAGACATCTGTAACTTTGTTTTTATTGTCTCGTATTGTCCTAACCCTAATTGTTCAATTTTTTACTCTAATTCTATTTTTATAACCATCTTATTTACTATTAAACTTTTAAAATTTTAAAAACAAGTGATTGGCGTTTTTCACACAAACCGTCCGGCGGAGCTATATCTACACCCCATGGCCTCTCCCTTTATTCGAATAAAGTAAAAGGACTCCTCTGTCTCCTTTTTGGACATAAACCTCTGGTGTTCGTGGATTAATTTTCCTAACATTATACTTACCAGTAAAGAACTGTTATTCCTTTCCCCATACCTCTGCCTGAAAAGCCCCTTTAATTTTCTAAATTATAATAACTTAGAGGGAGGGGATTGGAATTCCCCATTCCTAGAGAGGCCCTGCCCCTCCCTAGCAGATACCTGTCTTTCAAACCAAGACATATTAGTAATACTATCAATGGTAATTATTAACAGAATATTAACAGTCCATGATACATAAACTTCTCAAGCACTATTAATCAGCACACTATTCTGCTACAATCAGTAAGTATCACTAGGGGGTCACCAAGAAATGTAAAACATACAAAGAAATGGCATTCTATGAGGAAAGCATCACAAAGAAATCCCTGAAAGAAATGTAAAACAAAAAATCTGCTCCTAAGTTCTATAAAGGTAGCTTAAAAATTGGAAAAAAACCCCAACAAACCCACACCACAAAAAAAGCAACCAAAAACCACACACACACTCCTGATAACAGACAAGATTTTTTGGTTGAGTTTTCCCATAGCTTCCTTAGATTTTAGTGGTGAGTCTATAACTCCAAAGTCCTCCTGAACTGTCAAATCCTTTTGCAATTCATGACACCAGGAGCTTTTTTGAGGACTGGCCAAAACAATGCAAGTGAAACAGTCTAAGTTTCTGAATTTCCATGCCTTTGTTTTCATTACTATAAACACTTTTTTAAAAAAAATCAACATACTGATAAAACTGCAATTAGAACAGAGCTTGCCCCACTCCTCCCTACATCCTTTAAATTGCTGAGGTTATAAACACAGCTGCCTCATTTTCCACAAAATTGATTTACACTAGTTAATCCAGTTTCTCAGTGTAACCTTCCAGGAGTCACAAACATCATTAATGCTACAAAATTTTTTAGCCTTGCTTGTTTTCAAGTTACCTCATGTAAGGTTAAAAATATATTCTTCAAACAAGTTAGATCAAACCACCACAGAAAGATCAGGCCCAAGTATATTGAGGGAATTACTAAAAGGCCCTAGTAAATATTAAAAAAGCAAAGCCTCAGAAGACTGAATTGCTACCATTTGTTGTAAAGGGCTCTGTTTCAATGGCAAGTGCTACTTCCCCTACCCTCACATCCAGTTCCAATTTCTCTTCTTGAAAACAGCTGCTCTCACACCAGAATAGGCCCTCCATTTCACCAGGCACCACCACTACCCCAGAGGTTATCCCACCTTGATCTGCTGATATATTATAAGCATTCAGTGTTCACTCAAATTGAGGTTACTAATGACCAATTACTGCTTGGTAGCTAGAGACAAAGCAGGGTGACCCTCATGAGTTTCCCCTTACATAGCTCCACACCAAACCCGAAGTTTCTGTTCCACAAGACCGCATGTTCCTTTGAAGGTAACCAAGAGGGCTCTCTCTGCATGTCCATGCACCAAGCTCAAAGGTGCACCAGGTACCTTTCTACATCCAGTTTCTTGCAGAAGGGTTTCTACCAGCTCACTTTTCTGCTATAATTTTCTTCAGCAACAATAGCAGACACAGAAGAGCTCTTTTTTTTTGCTTTTAAATGAAAAAAGCCAGTCTGATAATAAAGCCCTGCACTGACTTGCAATTCTCAACAAGCACACATAGTCAGGGGTGAGGAAAGACCAAGTAGAAATTGTTAACAGAAATAACAATTCGTTCATTGTCATGTCCTTGAATAACCTAGTGTTGCTGCCAAAATGTTACTGTCAGTGAATTCTGTAGCTGTGACCGTGACACAGCTGCCCTACCACATCAGTGAGGGAGCACCGGGGAAGGAGATAAAGAAAACATTAAAGTAACACTCTACACAAGACACAAATCAATAGTTATTCACCCACTTGTCCCCTTCCCGTGCTGCCAGCCCTCCTTTGGCCCAACTCGAGATTAGGAAGAGACCCAAAGACGCCTCCCTCCACCAGATGCACTTCTCCGAAAGGTCCACTGCATCCCCTGCCCCTTCTTCACACCCACAAGCCCAAGGAACCAGAAGCACAAATGCTTCAGGAGAGAAACCCCCCCCCACAGCTATAACAAGATGAGAAAATAAGAGAAGGGGGTGCAAGACCTCTCTAGAATAGAAAAGGGCAGAAAATTAATCCACCTCTCCCGACACCCACCAGGTGGGCTTCCCCTCCCCACACGAACCTGGACTGGGGCAGGAGCTATCCGCAACCGCGGCCTACTCAGCAGCCCCTAACCGCGCCCCTGAGGGAAGGGGGGGAAGGGGGAAAGGTGGCAATCTAGAGCAGGGCGAAGCTTCCCTAGGGCGGCCGCCAGCATAAGTAGGGCAGAGCCACCTCCCCTCACGCCACCACCCTCATTCCCTGCCGCAGCTGGGAAGGGGCAGCAGGCCCGGCGGGGAGGAGCGGTCCCAGCAGGCACCCGCCGCCTGAGAAAAGCTCACACTAGAATGAGGAACCGGCCCTAGGCCGGCGGGCCCGTCCCAGGGCCTCAGACCGCTGAGGGACCAACAGCCGCCCCGGGACAGTTAAGATGAGAAGGGGCACCAGGCCTCCCTTAAGTGCACGAGTCCACCGCAGCCACTGCGCGAACGGGGCAGGCAGCAAAGAAGGGGGGCAGGCGCGCGCGCATTCCCGTCCATCCGTTACCCCCCCCCCGCAGGAGGCAGCCCCGACCCCCCTACGCAATACCTGCCCAATGTGCTCCCAAAGCAGCAGTGGCGCTCACCACCGTCACGTGACTACATGCCTAGCTCCTCCTCCTTGCCCACGCACACCCGAGCCCGCTCCCCTACCACGCGACGTCACGCGATATTACATACTACACTCCTCACCAGCCCTTCCGCCTACCCTGGCACGCGGATGACCGGGGCTTTACTCCTCCCTCAAAACGCCCGCGCAGCGGAGGGGTTGGTTAAACGTCTTAAAAGCAGCGGTGAGGGGAGGTGGCGTGGGGTGTGTTTCTGTGAGGGGTCTTCCCTACACTGGCTCGTCGGCGTTGCAAGCTGGTCCGCGGACGGCTCTGAGAGAAGGCCGCAGCCGTTCCTGGGATCGCTCCGTGGAGGACTGATGCGCCGGCGGAGCCCGACGGGGAAGGGTATCTGCAGGGACAGGCAGCCCCACCTTAGCTCTCTGTCAGGCCGTGGGGAGACAAAGACTTAGCAGCCTGGGCCCTGGTGGAATGAGTTTAAGAACAGGGTTGTTAGGAAAACTAATCCATGAACACCAGAGGTTTATGTCCAAAAAGGAGACAGAGGAGTCCTTTTTCTTTATTCGAATAAAGGGAGAGGCCATGGGGCATTTCCCCTGGGGTCTCTCAGTTTTTCAGAGGAGGCAGCCTCCTTTTTATCCTAATTTCCCAGCCGCATTTCCCTCTCTCTTTCCCCATTGGCTGAGGTACTTGAGAGGTACAGACTTCCCAAAATGCCTAAGATTCCCCTTTTAATGTATAACCCCCTGCTAATTTTTAATTTTTATGGGATTTATGGGGTTTTCCCCATTGTTGCTTTCATTTTTCAATATTCAATTTCATTTACAAACAAACCTATGGTTTGTTTGTAAAGGCAAGTATCTTCTTTTCCATTCATCAATCAATAGAATCCTTCCCATTGTTTCGGTTATCTCTCAATGCTAGTTTTATCTACCAACAGACCCAGGGCTTGTTTGTAAAGACAAATCTTGTCATTCCTCTCAATCCCTCCTCTTTTATTTTTAATAATTGTCTTTACAAGCTTTAGTTATGATTGACTTAATTTTCTGTTTTTGGGTCTTTTTTGGTTTTGCAATTATTTGCAGTGACATCAATTTCTGTCCTTTTGTAGCCATCTCTGGATCAGTAGGCATGGCTACTACCTGCATCCCTTTGATCACATGTTGAATAAGTTGTACTAAGCAAGGGATCATGCATGGTAAAAAAAGATAAAGAGTTGCTACCACACATAAGAGGAAGAAAAGCATTTGTTTAACCCGTAGTCCACCAGGTAACCACGAAAACATGTCCCATTCCCATCCTTTCCATGTTTGGACCGGTACATGAGCTAACTTTCTTATTTCTTTTGTTATTTGTTTCACCACTTTTCCATTGTCATCTATTTGCAAACAGCAGTTTGAGTCATTTAATTTGCCACACACTCCTCCTTCTTCTGCTAATAAATAATCTAATACCATCCGATGTTGGAATATTGCATTTCTCATCTGAGTAGATTGATCGGCAAGAAGGTCAAGAGCTGTAGCTGTCGGGTCATTATTACTTCAAAGACAGCTTGTAACCTAATTATCCCATTTAAATTATAAATGGGTTCTCTGGCACCTGATATTAATTCATTAGGATTCCATGTGGCTGGTCCATAGTGTTGTATGATTCATCCAGGTGGCCATTCATCCTTTCCCCACTTTTGGGTGCTCCCTCCCACCAGTGATGTATCAATTGACCGCTTTTCTCTAATTAGATCATCATAAACTTTGATTCCTAATTGATTTCCCTGAACTTGTGGTAGTAAAAAGAACAATGGTCTAATATACCCCACATAACATATCCCTGACCAGTCCGAGGGTAACCTGCGGTAAGCATATTGGCCACAAATCCAGTAACGCCCTCTTAAAGCCCAGGTCCCATTGGCAAACGGTCCTTTCCAATTTTTATCATCAATTGGTGGGTCAAAGTAAAGCTTGCGTCCTGGGCCTAGTGGTCCCCCAACAATAGTTGCCCTGCTATAAGCATCACAGTATTTGCACTTCCAAGCTCTCACATGAGGTTTCCACTTGCAATTACATCCCAGATCTGTTTTATTGGATCCAGACCAGAACCTATTAAAAAGGGTCCGAGTTCCATTCCGGTGCTGCCACTTCCACTGATAATCACGAACAACATGTGTCCTACTTGTGGAATTATCTCGGGGGCAGCTTAAAAATACAGGGTCAAAAAACCTATCCTTTCCCACTGCTTTACAGCCTTCAAAATCCTTTTGGTGATTATGGAAGGAACACCTTACCCAGCTACCATTAGTGAGCTTAACATGTGTTTGATTCCATCTGCCTTGATATCTGGAACAATCATAAGGAGGGCAGTTGGAGGTCCAACAATCTAAACCTAAAGTCCAGTCGCAGACACTTTTTCCCACATATACGCCTCCTGTTCTATTTAGACAATAAATGCCTCTTTCAGAGGAATGAAGCTGCCATGGACTTCCTTCCTCATCCCAAAATCCTGTTCCATTATGGACCTCACTCAGGGTGCTAACCCACCATTTAGGTTCAACTGGGCTAGCCACCCATGGCCAGTCTTCAGATCCCCCTGGCCCTCCGCAGACCCAACAATTGCTAAGGTTAAAGGTTTTTGCTACTTCTTCTCCTAAGGTTAAAAAATTATTTTCCCACTTTTGGCCCCAACCTAACTGGCAATATAAAGGTAAGATTATTAAGAGAAACATTCTAATGGTGTAATCTAATCTCCTAACCTAATTTTCACTTTCATGTTGTCCTCTACACCACCTGTGGCGAGCGAAGGCACAGAAACAGCTTAACATAAAGAAAACAATGACAGCGAGGATTGGCCCTTAGTGACTGGAGATCCGAGAGGAGGGATGCCCACACAAACTATTTCAGCAGGCACTCTGTGGGTAGGCACACGAGGCTTCCCCCGATGTCGACGCACTGGCTACTGCTCCAGTCCACTCCTGTGGAGTGTCAGTCGTGGCTTCCCGTCCTTCTCTTCTAGCTGAGATGTCCAAACCTCCGGGGCCTCAGAGACTTTGACCCGAGTGTGGTGGGTCCACCCGTGTCCTGCTGTCCTGACAGCTGTTTCTGTGGTCAGCAACACTTGGAAAGGTCCACGCCACTTAGCCACTAGTGGTGCTTCTTTCCACTCCTTAACTAGGACCCAATCTCCTGGTTGGATGTTGTGAACAGCAAAGTCCAAAGGTAGGGTCTGTGCTAGCTGAGCTTCCTGTCGAAGAGATTTCACAAGAGACAGTATCCTGGCCACATATTGTTTTAAATATACATCACTTATCTCTACCCCCCCACTAGGCTGGCAATTGTAAGGGTAAGGAATTCCAAACATCAGTTCAAAGGGAGATAATTGAATATCTCCCCTGAGTCTAGCCCTTATCCTTGCTAAAGCTAGTGGCAAGAGCCGTACCCATGGCATCTTAGTTTCTATTACTAGCTTCAAAAGGTGTTTATTTCTCCATTCATCCTCTCCACCCTGCCAGAACTCTGGGGATGCCAGGGGGTGTGGAGATTCCATCTTATCCCTAGAAGCACTCATAACTCCTTGAAGAATTTTTCCTGTAAAATGAGATCCTCTATCTGAGTCTATTGCTTCTACAATCCCATATGTCATGGGTTAGTACAGTTTGTTTTTTAGTTATAGAAAAATGTGGAATAATTCTCCAGGTCAAGACCGGGGAATTGCTTTAGAAGAGACAGGGACCTATCAGAGAGTTAGTTAGAATATTGGCATCTGTTTTAACCACTGAGAATTACTAGCTGCGACTTTGGGAAGTACCATATAAAACCCCTTGATTTCCTGTAGGTGGGTCTTTTTTCTTCTTCCTTTGGCCAGAGAGAGACAGGTAACATCGAGTAGGGCCTGCTGCTCCCCCTTTTGGGGGGAAGCTGGCCTGAGGCCTGGCTGGATTCCATCAGCTCCCGGGTGAAGGGGGGGAAGGAGAGGTTGCTCTTTTGCAACAGCTACTTTCTCTAAACTTCCCTGGAGCAGGGAGAGATCTCTGCTGGGCCCCTGATAAGAGCTATGGGCACTATTTAGACTGAAGTCACCCCGATTTACACCGACGGGTGGGTTGAGAAGGCATTTATGATCCTGCCTGTTTTTTTGTGATTCCGGACTGCCTGAGTGCTCCAATCTCTGATGTTTCTGTGAGTTCTTCCTCCCTCATCAGCTCGGCCTTGAACATTTAACACCACGAGCTACAGAGAGAGAGACAAAGACTCCGAGCAGATTTAACTCTTTCTTAGCAACATGAAGCTTCCAGAGCTTAGCCCTTCTCTGAGAGAGTAAGGGAAGACAGAGTGAACATAAAGAACAACAGAATGAAGTCAGTAAAGCAAGAGTGAAAAGACTATTAGGACAGAGGGTTGAAGAGTTGGTTGTTCTATTCTTACTTGAGCCATGGAAATGAACTCTATATTTAGGTCATTCCTTTAAATCATGGGAAAGATATGCATTTGGGGAGATGATTGTTTTAATTTGTGTGTAGATTTAAGCAAAGGTGTTTGTGATGAACTAAGTAATATCCTATAAGATGCTTAAACAGAGATAAAGATGAGAAGCCCTCTGTGCCAGTGAAGAAGTGAGAAGATATCTCTGTACCTTGAAGTGAAGAATCCTTTGCCTTTGGAGTTATTCATCTTTAAAAGGTGACACCCCAGTATGCAAAAGTCTAAAACCAATGACCCATAAGCAGCTTAGGAAACTGCTCCTGGGAGGGTCACAAAAGCAGGTTTTCTCCGGACGGTTGTTTTTGTGACAGTTTAAAACCCACAAGAGAACTGTTCTAAGTTGTCAGTGGGATCCATGACTCAAAAGGATACTC
This sequence comes from Hirundo rustica, assembly GCF_015227805.2. Lineage (NCBI taxonomy): Eukaryota > Metazoa > Chordata > Aves > Passeriformes > Hirundinidae > Hirundo > Hirundo rustica. Next base: position 10,642,782 of record NC_053487.1, on the reverse strand, counting down.
TTCCCCTAATGAATTGATGAAAGACTATTGTCAGATAGTGAAACTGACTGAAAATTACAAGTTTTGTCTCTTTATGTTGTTTTGTAAGAAAGTGAAGAGTTTGTAAGGGGAGGGAAGAGTGTTTTTGAAGTTTCATTCCATTTTAGGGGTTTTTTTCAACTTTTTTTTTTTTTTTCTATTCTTTTAGTGTATGTTAATAAACTATTTGTTAATTTTAAGGCTGAGCCTGCTTTGTTTTTCTCCTAGTCTCTCTCCCACAAAAAGAGTAAATACCAAGACCAAAATTTAGTAAACGTGAAACCACTACATTAATTGGTGTTTCCGCCCAGTTTAAAATTAAAACTATAACACCATATCTTGGAATTATTTGTTCCAAAAATACTTTAATAACTGATCTTGTAGTTGCTGAAACAGCTGGAAATGCCTCTGGCTACCCTGTTAACTGACATAATATTACCAGAAGGTATTTAAACCTTGCCACTCGTGGCATTTCAGTAAAATCCACCTGGCATCTCTGGAAGGGACATACAGCCCAAGGCCTCCCTCCTCTGGCAAGTTTCTTTGTAACTGTTACTGGTTTTAGCACAAATTAAACAACCTTTGATAGCTCGCTTTGCTAGAGTAAAAAGACTCACCGCAGCATACATTTTGAGGGAGGCTTCTGCCAGTCCCCGAGAGCCCCAATGACTCTCTTCATTAAGTTGTTTTAACAACTGTAAGGCCAGAGCTTTTGGTATCTACTGCTTATTATCTTTTGTCAACTAATTATCCCCCTTTTTCTTCTGCCCCACTCTTTTTAATTATCTCAAGCTCCTCTGGTGGAAAAGACAGTTTCTCTGGCAGTGATGTAGTTACTGGGAGCAAGGGGAGTGTAATAAATCGACAAGCCAAATTCAGTAAATCAAAATTTAGAATTTTATTTTGAGACTTAAATTCAGTCCCCAATAGCCACAATTAAAAGGGACAGCGTTGAACCCCGGGGCTTCGGCACTGGGTGAACGCGGTAACGGACTCTGTCAATCCGCCACCCCCTCTGTTCACAAATTGGGTCCAGCACTGCTGGTTTTTATACAGTCTTTCGCTGAGAGTGGACAGAGACCGTAGAACTCTTGCTCCTCGGTAGCTTCATTAGGTATTCATGTTCAGGTCCAGGGTCCGTTGAATAGATTCTCAGGGTGGAACAATGCCATGATTGCCGTGTCCGGAGAAGGTTTGGAAATGTTAAATCGGGCCTGAACAGATAAGATACCGATCTGATCCTAATCATTCGATCGTTAGCGTGCCCATCTCCCATTTTCTGTTCTTTTAGCCTTTTTGTTTGGTTATCCCGAAGGGGTTCCCTGCAGGAATTCCTTCTTTCCCCCCCCCCCGCCCCCCAACCCCCGTGTCCCTCCGTGCAGTTTTAGTCTTAGTTAACCCTAAACACACTTTTAGGTTTACTGATCTTAAATCAGACCGAACGCAGATCAATTTTACATTGCATGTTATTACATTTCACCGTGAATTAATTACATATTACATTACCTAACACGAATTAACTTTAGGTCATATATCACAGGAGGATCTTGGAGATTTCTGGCAACAATGCAGCTTTTCAAGCTTCTTCATCAGCCAGTCGGTTTCCTATTGCCTCCTCTGAGCACTCTGCCTGGTGTCCCATAACGTGCATTATTGCTACCCTTGTTGGTTAAGTTCACCACCTCTAATAGGCCAGAGATTAAGTTCTCATGAACTAACTTCTTTCCCCTGCCGGTTAATAAACCTCTTTCCTTCCCATAGTTTCCCAAATGCATGTATCACCCTATATGCATATTTAGAGTTAGTAAAAACATTCACTGTCTTGTCCCAGTATAATTCACAGGCTCTCACAAGCGCATACCGTTCTGCTGTCTGAGCTGACCAGGTGGGCAGTAACCTCCCCCCTTCATTTAATTGCTTTTTATTCACAATAGAGTATCCTGTAAATCGTTTCCCTTCTATTACTCTTGAAGACTCATCAATCAACACATTTTTTCTTCCTTTTGTTCTTACTCAAAGGCAAAATACTGTTTACTATCTTCTGTAATCGGACACCCCCAGAAAGCATCCTTTAAATCCAGTACTGAATAATACTGGTGTGAAGAAGGGATCTGATTCAGGATTGTATAGGGATCTGGAACTGTGGGATGCCTTGCTTTGACAATTTCATTTATTATTCTTAAATCCTGCACCATTGTGTAGGTTCCATCTGGTTTCTTAACTGGCAGGATAGGGGTGTTATAGGGAGACATACAGGGCTCCAAAAGACCCTCCTTTACCAGGGACTCAATGACAGGCTGTAACCCCTTCTTTCCCTCCCTTGAAAGAGGGTATTGCTTTTTAGACACCACTTGTCCTGGTTGTTTCAAAGTAATTTGGAGAGGCTCTATGTCTAGTTTTCCGTATTTTCCTGGGGCTGCCCACACTTCCGGATTTATTTCAGCATAAGCCTTCTCAGACATTTTATACAAAGATATCACAGTGTTGGACTCTGTGTCATTTATTTTACAATACTAATTTGCATTCCCACTTTAGCCATTAAATCCCTTCCCAGTAAATTACAATCACAATTAGGAACAAACAGGAATTCGTGTACTTCAAACCTGTCCCCCACATCTATTAATAGCGGTTGAATAAAATACACTCGCTCATTCTTTCCACTCACTCCTTGAATGACTAATGATCTTTTTGATAATTCCCCCCCCTAGGTATAAAATTTAAAGTGGATCGAGAGGCCCCTGTATCTACCAGAAAACACACCTCTTCTCGATCTGGACCCACTTTAAAAGTTATCAAGGGCTCCTGAGTGGTGGGTCCTTGATATAATGGGAGCCCCTGACACCCCTAACAATCCATTTCCATTATCCTCTGGACTTCCTCCTCCTGAGGGTCCAGCTGTTTCTGCGGGCACTCCCTTTTCCAATGCCCTTCTGCCCGGAAGATAGCACACTGGTTCCTTCCCAACCCCTGTTTGGGTCGGCTCCCCACTGCCGAGGAGGGAATGCCTCTGCCACTTCCCTGTGGCTGACCCTGTCCCCTCAGTCCCGGGGGACCCCTTGGACCCTGTTGTTTATTTTTCCATGGCTGCAAAAACTCTGCCATCATCTTTGCCTTAGCCTTTACCTTTTCCTCATCCCTCCTTACATATATCTGCTGTGTTTTTCTAACTAGTTCCTCTAGAGGCTTGTTCTGCCACTCTTCGTCTTTCTGTACTCCTTTCCGTATGTCAGGCCAGGCCTTTGTAACAAATTGTACCTTCAACAGTGTGTCAAAGGCTGGTCCCTCCGGATCCATCCCCCGGTGTTTCCGCAAGGCCTCTCTAATCCTCTCTAACCAATGAGAGGGGCTTTCATGTTTCTCCTGTTCTAAGGACATAGCCTTAGCTATGTTGTTAGTTCTGGGAACTGCTGATTTAATTGCCCTAATCAAATAAGCACGGTGATCGCGGAGGCGAGACAGACTGGTCTCCTCATTTGGGTTCCACTGGGGGTCCACCTGGGGGATGGCATCATCCACTGTAAGTACATTAGGTCCAGCCCCCCCTGCTGCTTGTGGATGTTCATCCTCCCACAGCTGCCGAGCTTTCTGCAGAATCATTCGTTATTCTTATGACCCAAATAAAATCGCCAGGAGAAAATCCCAATCCTTCCATGTATAATCCGCATTTCCTAAATATTCTTCTATCTTTTCCCCCACCCCTATGGGATCATCCAAATATGGGGGTAATTCTCTTTTCAACCCCCTTATATCCTGGGTAGTAAGTGGTACAATTGCAAACCCAAAACCTCCCCCTTGACCCCCTAAAGGAACTTGGTGGAGTGGCATCTGATGTACCCCTGTCTCTTGGGTCCGGGGGGGCTTCTGACGTGTTCAGTTGATTTCCTCTTCTAGTTCTACATGGTGGTATGATAGGCTGCTCCCTTCCCCCTACACCATTATTATTCTCAGGTGGGCCCGTAGGAACACCATTCCCCTGATCCCTTTGCTCTGGGAGTTGAGGATACAGGGGACCTGCAGCTGGTCCTGGTTCAGCTGGCAACACTGGAGGACAAGACAGGGGAAGGTACTGAAGAACATCCCAATTCTCACCAGTTCCCCCTTCCTCCCTTTTTTCCTCTTCTCCCTTTTTCTTTAACACATAGATTTCTTTTGCTGCTTGTCTAAACCATATCAATCCACATTCCCTTTCAATCCATCCTTTCCAATTCTCCTCTAAATACTTCAACAAAATTCTACACAAACAAATCCTATCTGTTCCATAAGGTGGCCACATAAGCCCCTTTGGAAACTTATACTCCAGCCACACAAAATAACAATATTTTACCATCATTTCCATAGTTACCTCTGGGTGAATGCATAGTCTGTCCCAAGACCTCAGCATTCTCCCCAAGGGACTCTCCAGGGGTATTATGGGATCGTCATCCCTTTTGCTGGGGCCCCTTCCCGGCTTTACCCTAGCAACCCTCCATGGGTGCTGTGTTTTACCTGTGCTGCCCTCCATGGGCGCCCTCCCAGGTTTGCTCCCCGAAGATCCCATTTTACTCACTGGTGAGATTTTCAGTGTTCCTTCCCTGCGGACTCTTCACGGACCCCCCTGGTCCGCCACTCATCTGTCTCCTGGACAGTCTCGGGAACCCAATCGATCGCCCGGTGCCGGCTGCCACCAAGGGGAGCTGATCACCGAAACTGGGTGAGGCATGCCTTCGGCTCCGCTTGCTGCCCGCCGCCCCGGATGGTGGAAATATCCCGGATGAGAGCCCCCAAATTGTTAGGAAAACTAATCCATGAACACCAGTGGTTTATGTCCAAAAAGGAGACAGAGGAGTCCTTTTTCTTTATTTGAATAAAGGGAGAGGCCACGAGGCATTTCCCCTGGGGTCTCTCAGTTTTTCAGAGGACGCAGCCTCCTTTTTATCCTAATTTCCCGGCCGCATTTCCCTCTCTCTTTCCCCATTGGCTGAGGTACTTGAGAGGTACAGACTTCCCAAAATGCCTAAGATTCCCCTTTTAATGTATAACCCCCTGCTAATTTTTAATTTTTATGGGATTTATGGGGTTTTCCCCATTGTTGCTTTCATCTTTCAATATTCAGTTTCATTTACAAACAAACTTAGGGTTTGTTTGTAAAGGCAAGTATCTTCTTTTCCATTCATCAATCAATAGAATCCTTCCCATTGTTTCGGTTATCTCTCAGTGCTAGTTTTATCTACCAACAGACCCAGGGCTTGTTTGTAAAGACAAATCTTGACATTCCTCTCACCACCCCTGTGGCACAAGTTTCAAAATTTTCATCTAAGACTGAAAGACAGCTTTATGAGTTGGTTTGAGATCAAAAACCAAGTGGCCTTTTTCTAAATACCCTTTGAATACTCATATTCCAAGACTGTATCTTGATAAGCAAAAACCTAGCTGAGTTATTTCATTCCACACATTACCATCTCAAGGCCTGTTGCTATTGTATTAGGAACAGCGGTAATAACGACACACAGACTCTCCAGTCTCCAAGACAAGAGAGAGCAATCTTTATTTTTCACCACCCCTTTATATAGACAGTTCCAAGAAAGAAACAAGATTGGACACTCAAAACAACACCTCTTGACCATTTTTTACAAGTAAACAACAAGTTAGAAAAACACCACCTGCTAATTGTTTTCCACCTTAACGGTTTTTTCCTTCCTAGGATTGTTTTTGATTCCTCCTCACAATTTCTCAGGCTAGTGTGAGAAAGTTATGTGACGATTTCACACAGGCTCAGACTCTGCTGTTGCTGCCTGATCTCTCTCTTTCAGTATCCACAAAGGCCTGTTAACATAACTTTAATGGCATGCCTACACTATGAATGCAGTTACCCACAAACTAGCTTCATGCAAGCCCAAGAAGGGATTTTCAGGCATGCCAAAATGAACTAGCTGAAATAGGAAGCAGCACACAATAGTAAGATGTTACAATCCACTTAATCACAGAGGAGCAGAGAGAGCACTCTGTGAATTGCAGAAAGAACTTCAGGTTTGAATATTCCCTGAAACGAGATTAAAACCCAAACAAAGTTAAATGTTGATACCAAAAACCTGATACTTTCACTTTTTTAACTGTAAAAGACGCAAAGAGAAAAAAAGGAAAAATAGAGAAAAGTTGGAAAAAGCTAAGATTATTTTAAGAGCATAGGACAGTTTACCACCACACTGCTACTTTTCTGCTGAGGTGGAGGGGTAAGGGCCCAAAGCAGTTTTTGCCTTTTTTTTTCCCTGCCACTTGAAGTAGTTTATCTGCATTTTCCTGTCTAAGGGTTGACAGCTTAGTTGGAATGCCTTCTGGAATGCAGATGCAATTCATGGTCCACTTGTGCTGCTCACTCCAAGGATGCAGGATTGGAGGGTGTAGCAGGATTTTTGGAGACAGACACAGAGAGGATTGACAGTGATGGGAAAGTTCTGTTGTTTTAGCACTGTCAAGGATGTTGAGCCTGAGAACCAGGACACTGAGCCTGAGAACCAGTTTTTTCCCTCAACAAAACTGAAAAAACAAGTAACTGCAAAAGAATGCTTATGCAGATAATACTAGCCAATAGCGAGTAGTAAAATGCCATGTGAACAGCTTGTGCACAAGAATGATATATGTATATAAGAACCCTGTGTACCCTCAATAAACTGAGCATTCACCACTACTTCTGTGAAGAAGGTGTTTGACTCTGGCTGTTCCCCGTGTTTTTGTTTTCGTTTTGTTTTTCTTTTTTTCAAAATCACCTTCAGTTGGCGCCCGAACAGGGACCTTGGGGTGACGACCTAGAGGAGAAATTAGCGGTGGGATGCTGAGCGGTTGGACGCTGAACTTGCCGACAGATGCAGCTGCATTGAGGTGAGACCCTCCGGAAAATAGCGGTCAGACGCTGATCTGCCGAGAGATGCATCAGCATTGAGGCAGAGGCTCGCCGTTCTTGCAAAGAGTGCGAGGCTGAGCTGGTAAGGGGAACCGGGGGCAGTTTCTTGAAAAAAGGTGGAAGGTTCTGAGTACTCACTTCCCTGCCCCATTGACGAGGCAAGCATGGAATGCGAATTTGCTGCCGCATTGAAGTTGCTTTTAAGTATACTCTCTAAGAGAGGAAATACAGTAGCAGAAAAAGTACTGCAAAAGCTGATTAACTGGGCGTGGGGACAAGGACATTTAACAACTCCGCCGGCGCTGTTTCGGGTGGATGCATGGCAAGCACTGGGAGATCTGATGTGGGAACTAACTGTTATTAATAAAGATAAAGATATAAAGGATTTTCGCTCCACATGGCATGTCGTAACTAACACTCTGAGAGACATGCAAGCTGAGGCAAAGATCGCTGCGGCCGCTGTTCAGGCTCTTACTTCACTTACTTCAGGAAGTGAAGCGCCGCCCCCCCCCCCCCCCCCCCCCCCCCCCCCCCCCGCTGCCGCCGCCATCATCGCATCCCCCATCAGCCCGAAAAAATCGTTTCGGTTTCGGAGTTTTTCTCGGGAACAAAGCTCCCCCTCCGATCAAAGGCTTGTCAGCAACCCAGTGTTGTACGGTGGCTGAGATGGTTCAAAAAGCCACCGGAACCACTCCCGCTCTGCCGCCGCCGGCGCCGCTCAACCCCGCTGCCTCCGCCACGCCTGCGCCTAGTGCCCCCCCTTTTCCAGATGTGCACGAAGAGATACGAGGCGACCAGGAAATGGCAACGGGTGGTCTCTGCTGTAGACCCCCTTCCCCTGACAGTGTTCCGCTGCCGGACGAATTAGAGGAGAGCCCTAATGAGGGAGCAGTACTTCCCCCGGCAAAACCCCCGGCAGAACCCACGATTGGTTTAAAAGAACTGACCGAGCAAATTCAGACGGTGATGCAGCGCCTGGATGAGAGGGCCCATGCCGCTACTGAACTGCTGCTAAATAAAGCCCAAGAACTATCGACAATAGATGCTAAAAATCAGGAGGAGCCAACATCTTTCAGCTCCCAGTTAACTCCAATGCAACGATTGCTACAACAAACTGCAGAAAGCAGTCCCCTTGCAACGCCTTCGCCTGCTCCACCTGTGGCTCGATGGTCCGGAATTATAGGTGATGTTGTTATAAATTGCACGACTCAAGATTTAGTCCCAATTAAAATTTTATTAATTACAGCAAGCGGGGCATAAGCAAATGCAGCGCTGGGCGACAGGGAGAGTCTGCACTCCGCCGACTGCCGCCCGGTTACGGTCTTCCAGTTCCGTTTTATGCAGTTCTTTTCTTCTGTTATCATATCGATGTTATCTTGTTGCTAGGAGACCGTCTTCTATCTTCCGAAAACAGCCACAGTTCCCCTTCCTGGAGCTCAAAAAGCCTTGTTAAGCAATAGCATATGTGTCTAAAAAATCATGAGTCATGCTGTGTTTGCAAGTTTAAAGGTTCTCTTAAAAATCATGAGTCATCCTGTGTTTGCAAGTTCAATGAACAAAGCATTAACTCGTTACAATCCCCCCTTTTTCTTTCAGCCTAAATTTGTTCATTGAATCTTTTTAATTCCTGTCTGGCCCATTCTAATTTCTCATCTTCTGAGTCTTTAGGTAGTGATTCATATTTTGCTCTAATAAGCATTAAATGTGCTGCTTCTAAGCGTCCCTTCACAATTGTTACAATTTATTAAAAATACATGGTCCAAAGGTTAATCCAAGTATCAATAAAATCAGTGGTCCCGCAATCGTGGATAGCAGGGTAGTCAGCCAAGGGGAATAATCAAACCAAGATTCATACCAGTTTTGGTTTGCCTCTCTTTCTCGCTTCCTTTGCTCTAGTCGGTTTCTTAATTCTGTCATGGTATCTATTACTACTCCCGTGTGGTCAGCATATGCGCAACATTCTTCTTTTAGGGCTACACACAGGCCACCTTGTTGCAAGAACAAAAGATCTAGACCCCTGCGATTTTGTAACACTACTTCAGATAAAGATCTTACTGACTTTACTAACCCATCGATGGCTTGCTCAATTCTTCCTAAATCCTCATCTACTGACATTCGCAATGTCTTCATTTCTTTCTGCTGATTTATCAAGGAGGCTACTCCTGTCCCTGCTCCTACTCCTCCTATAGTCAGCAGGGTTGCAATGGTCAGGGCCGTAAAGGGTTCCCTTTTTACTAGATGATGCTCTGCAGTAGTATGTTGCTGGTAAATATAATCAGTTGAGTGGTAAATTATTCTGGGGACAATGGTTACTTGGATACAGTAATCTCGAGCATAATTAAAAACTTTTAATGATAAACAGGGGGTGACGCCTATATTGTTGCATACCCACTTTGTATTCGCTGCAGGGAGAAGCCATCCTGCAGGTTTATCCTCTTCTCTTTGTGTCATAATTACTCCACATAAGTATTCCTTTTCTGGTGGTATTTTTCCTATACACCTCCCTTTACCCGTTACTTGGGATAAGGTTACCCCTTGTGTTTCGGTTTTATTCTGTTTCCAAAGGCATTGCGCTGGATTGGTTCCATTGATACGTCGTACTTTTTGTGTACTACCTATACCTTCATAAAAGGGAGGCCTAATGCTATAACACAGCCAGCATTCTTGGGTCAAATTCGGATGTGTTATATTTAATAATTGGTAACTAGCTTGCATTATTTTCCACAATGCACTATACTCTAGTCCTGTTTTTACAACTCCTTTAACAGTCGGGGCTACGTTACTATTCTTTATCTCGTCTCTTTGGTCCTTATATTGTTGTTCTAATTCCGGTTCTTTCTGCAGCACAGAATTTGGCCCAATAAGTTCTGAGTCTTGTGGTGCTGGTTCCTTTTTGATAAAGAAGTGTCCCCCTCTGTCTGTACCAGGTTCCCATAATCTTGCTCCCCACAGTTTTCCTGTTACCCAAGCTTGATCTTCACCTTTAGTAACATTTATCCAAATTCCTTTACAATTCCCCCGCCGTCCTAGCCCTCCATCTCGCCATATTTGGGGTTCTTTACATCCATAGGGATACCATTTTACGGATATGAATTGATCTTTTCCTCCTCCGGGGGGGAATCCATAGGATACTGTTTCGCATCCCCAGTATGCACAATAATAATGCCCAGGATAGTTACAATATGGTTTTCCCGGATTTGAGGCAGGACAAAAATAAAAGGCCCCAAGGAATACAGGTGGCCAAACTGGAAAAAGATCTTTCAATTCACACTGAAAAGAGGGATTCCCTGGGGTAATCATGGAGGACAATACTTTATGGTCTTCCCATCGGATCAAGGACCACTTAAAGGGTTGATGGGGGTTATCGTGCTCTGCGGTAGTACAACATACTAATAATGATAGCATCCATATTATGGTGTGCAGATTCGGGTGCTTGGTCTCACTGGCTATTTTGTATTCTTTCTTTTCTGAAAGCTCTCTCTGGTGGTAACAATGCCAAAACTCAGTAATACTATCAGTCCTATTCTTTTGGCAGTTCAACGAACATTGCCTTGTTGTCCCATAAGCGAGGCTCTTTCCTCCACCAGTTTTTCTCCCTCTGCCTCGCTCGTCGACTCGGGTGCGTCGAGCCACGAGGGGTATCATCTTCTCGGCAGCAGGGGAATTCTTCAGGAGGGATTGCCCTGCTCTACGACTTCGGACAATATAAGAATACCAGTTCACTCTTTTAACTTGTGGAGAGTTGCACCTGAGCTCCTGTAGCTCCTTTCGGCAACGCCCTTCAACTATTTCTGCTATGAATGGGCTGGGCATGTTTAGACAATATGAGTCTGGATTTGCTCCTTTGGCAAATATCTCCCACCATTCGCTGGATTCTACAGTTAATTCTCCAAGAGATACTTTTCGGTTTAGTAGCCAATCAGTAATATTTCTTTGTAATTTCCAGCAAGGGGTGCGAACCCCTTTAGGGGTCTTCCCCTATAGCAGTGAGTCCACCACCCTTCTCCACACACTTTACAGTTATAACATACAAATGGGTAACAGTTACAGTTCGCTTTATCTTATTTTAACATCATCATTACTAAATATGGATTGGGTAAATATTCAATTGTAAATCCGTTCATTCAGTCTTTTACTTATCTCTTCAGTCTTAATTTCAGGTTTCCTGGTGAGCTGACAACTTTCCACTCGGTAGTTGGTTCTCTAACAGGGCCCTTGATCCTGCTAGCGTGAGTCCATCCCTTCTCAGCTGTTCTTATTGCTGTTTCTGTTGTGAGTAATACAAGGTAAGGTCCTTCCCATCGGGGCGCTAGGGTAGTGTCTTTCCATGTTTTGATTAATACCCAGTCCCCTGGTTTTATTTGATGCAGTGCAATGTCTAATGGGGGTCGTTGTACTATAAGACCCTTCTTCCACATTTCTTCTCGGTATGTCATTAAGGCAGTGATGTATTGATTGATGTCCTGGTCTCTTACACTGGGATGGGTTAAAGGCTTCTCTACATGATAAGGCATCCCATACAACATTTCGAAAGGAGATAGACCTATGTCTGTTCTTGGCTGGGTTCTTATATTCAGCAACGCAAGCGGTAAACATTTTGTCTATGATAGTTTGGTTTCAATCATTAATTTAGTTAACTGTTTTTTAATTTCCCCATTCATCCTTTCCACCCGTCCTGAACTCTGAGGGTGCCATGGAGTATGGTGTTCCCATTTAATTCCCAGGGACTTCATTGTTTCATTAAGGATTTTGGACACAAAATGGGGGCCTCTGTCGGAGTCTATTGTTTCAGGTGCCCCATACCTGGGGATTATATTTTCTAGCAGCACTTTTACCACAGCTTGCGTGGTAGCTCTGGTGGTGGGAAATGCCTCCACATAATGAGTTAAGTGATCTATTATAACTAATAAATACTTCACTCTCCCGACCTTGGGTAATTCTGTAAAATCTACTTGTATGTTTGCAAACGGCCTTTGGGCTAATGGTCGTCCTCCCAGAGGTTGTTTTCTAAAGCTGGCCTTGTTCACTTGCAAACACGTTGTGCATCCCGCTACTATTTGTTTGGCCAGGTTATGAATTCCAATACACATATATTTAATTCCAAATTGATCTACTATAGCTTGAGTTCCCCAGTGAGTTTTCTCGTGTATTCTATGCAAAATTTCTAGCGCTATTGCTTTTGGCAATACTTCTCGTCCATCAGAGTTTCCATTTTCCATCCTGGTCTTTACATATTCCCATTTGAGATAACTTCTGCTCTTCTGTTTTAGTAAATCTGTATTCTGCTTTCTCCTCATCCAATGACTCTGTCCCGGGCCCCCCTTTTTCTTTTTGTCGTATTATCATTAGAGCGGCTTTCTTGGCCTCCTGATCTGCTGCATTGTTTCCTCTACTTTTAAAATCTATTCCTCTCTGATGTCCTCTCAAATGTACCACCGCAATTTTCTTAGGTTTCCTCAATGCTATTAATACCCTTTTGATTAATTCCTGATGTATTAAATCCTTTCCCTGGGAGTTCATTAATCCCCTTTCTTCCCATATTTTCCCAAAGGTGTGCACTACCCCAAATGCATATTTAGAATCTGTATAAATTGTCCCTTCTTTATCTTTTAATCTTTCTAATGCTCTTAATACAGCATACAATTCACAGGCTTGTGCAGACCAAGTTTTATTCAGGGGGCCTGATTCTATAACCTCTAGTTCTGGTCCCCCTATAATTGCATAGCCTGACACTCTTTTTCCTTCTATAACCCGTGATGATCCATCTACAAATAGCCTTTCCCCTGTTTCTAATTCTTCCTCCTCTAAGTCTGGTCTTATTTTAGTTTGCTCTTCAATAGTTGTCATGCAGTTATGAGCTAATTCCTTTTCATCTGGCTCCCCATATAAAAACTGGGCCGGATTTTGCAAACCCGTCACTTCTAGGGTCAGTTTAGGGGAGTCTAGGAGGATGCCTTCATATTTTAAAAGTCTGGAGTCTGTAATCCACTTATCTGCCTTTTGTTGTAAAATTCCCCTAATATTATGAGGAGATAACGCCTTTAATTCGCTGTTAAATGTTATTTTGTGTGCCTCTTCCGTCAGGAGCGCACAGGCTACAACTGCTTGTAAGCAAGTAGGCCATCCTTTACTAACTGGATCTAACAGTTTGGATAGGTACCCCACAGGTTTCTTCTTCCCTGCCCAATCCTGAGTCCATACCCCGTAGGCTGTTCCATTATCTGTGTTTATGAATAAATAAAAGGGTCTTTTTAAGTCAGGTAGACTGAGTACGGGGGCTTGGATTAAGTCCTGTTGTATTCTTTTTAAGCTTTCCTCATCTTCCCGGGTCCATTTCATTAAACCCTCTTGACTGAGTTTTTGATATAAGAATTTAACCTTGCTACTATAGTTTTCAATCCATTGTCTGCAATATCCTACTAGTCCCAAAAGCTGCCTAATTTGCCTCTTGTTCTTTGGGGGTGGCAAGGCTAATATACCTTTCACTCTCTCGGGGTCAATTCTTTTTTCACCCTTACTAAGGTAGTGGCCTAAATATTTAACTTCTTCCACAAATTGCAACTTGGCTTTTGATAACTTTAAGCCTTTAAGTCCCAAAAAGTTTAGTAGCTTTATGCTCTCTTTTCGAACGTCGTCCTCTCTTTCCCCTGCTAGTAGTAAATCATCTACATACTGTACCAAAGTTACTCCTGGCCTGGTCTTGTAATCTTGGAGGATTTGTTCTAGTGCTTGTCCAAATAAGTTAGGGGATTCCGTAAACCCTTGAGGTAACACGGTCCACCTCAATTGCTGTCTCCTATGGGTCTCTGGATCTTCCCATTCAAAGGCAAAATAATCCCGGCTACTTTCTGCAAGGGGGCAGGCCCAAAAGGCATCTTTTAAGTCTATTACACTATACCAACAATTATTAGGCCCCAAGTTACTTAATAAGGTATATGGATTAGCTACTACTGGGAAGCGAGCTACAGTCCTTTTGTTAATTTCCCTTAAGTCATGGACTAGCCTATAAGTTCCATCTGGCTTCTTGACGGGGAGTATTGGTGTGTTGAATGGTGACATGCAAGATTCCAGTAGTCCTTTGCTAACCAGTCTATCAATTTCAGGTTTAAGTCCCATTCGTCCCTCTAAGGATATGGGATATTGCCTTATCCTAACAGGGATATCTGGATTTTTAAGGGTAACTGTAAAAGGTGGTATATCCATTTGTCCCACACTCTCAGGTGTATACCATACTTCAGGGTTTATTCTCTGCTCATCCTCCACTCTAAGGGGGCATAGCTTAATCTTTAACTCCTTATCTACTATTTCTAAATTAATCCCCAATTCTATTATTAAGTCTCTTCCTAATAGATTATATTCTGCCTCTGGCACTATTAAGAAGTTACCCAATTGCTACCTCCGCTGAGGTGTAGCGACCTGGTTCAGGAACGACACGGCAGCCACACCCAGGCTGCTCGGTCCATCAGCTCACAGACACCAATGTGGTGGACGGCTAATGGCGTTTATTAACTGGTTACATGGGGTTATAAAACCTCTGTTTGCTACATCACATCCGTCTGCTTACGTTACAGGTTAGGTATTGCTTATCTTATCAAGGACACTGACCAACTAAGAGTTGAGGGAGGGGTTCTGTCTGCCCGTACAGCGCGATATCTTCCGACCGCCTGTCCCTAATCTCCCACATTTCCCCCCCTCTCATGACTAAATAAAAAAGTATAAAAGTATAAAAGTATAAAAGTATAAATGTTATAAAAGTATAAATGTTATAAAAATATAAATGTTATAAAAGTATAAATGTCATAAAAGTATAAATGTCATAAAAATGCAAAAGCTCTTAAAGTTAGTATAATAGGATACAAAAATAATATAAAATGTTAGTAACAAACACACTTCACGATAATTGCATGCGTTCGACAAATAGGATGTCGACTTTGTCTAAACGTCTTCTAACAAACGACACTAACTTGTTCAAAATGCAAGGCCCAAAAATCAATGTCAGGAGTATCATGGTGAGAGGGCCTATTAATGTGGGAACAAGGGTGGCTAGCCATGGGGACTGACTGAACCATGACTCGAACCATCCTTGTTGGGCCTCTCTCTCTCTCTTTCTCTGGGCCAGTCTTCCTCTCAGTTCGGCCATGGAGTCTCGCACGACTCCGGTGTGGTCTGCATAAAAACAGCATTCTTCTCTCAAGGCGGCACACAGGCCTCCTTGCTGCATGAGCAAGAGGTCCAGTCCTCGCCTGTTCTGCAAGACGACTTCCGAAAGCGAGGAGATAGATCTTTCCAGAGAGGAGATGGATTTTTCAATTCTCAGTAAGTCTTCGTCAATTGTCATTTGCAGCTGAGAAAGTCTTTGATGTTGGGTGATGAGAGCTGAAACACCTGTGGCTGTGCCAGTGGCTCCTAGGCCAAGGAGCATTGCAATGGTTATACCTGTCATTACTTCTCTTTTGCGGAGCAGGATGGTTTCTTCTAAAAAGCGATACATTTCTTCTTCTTGGTGATACAGGACTCTAGGAACAATCAGAACTTGGACACAAAAGTCAGCAAGGTTATTGAATTTGCTAAGGTACACACAGGGAGTTATTCCAATTTGTTGACAGACCCACATTCCTGATAGGAACGGAACTGCCCACTTGTCAGTCTTTTGACTAGGTTGGATGAACTCAGTACAGATATTTCCCATCTGCTTTGCTACGGTTACACTGCCAAAGCATTTGCCTCGGCCTGTGACTTGACTCAGGGTAATTTCTCTCCGGGGTGTGTCCCACTTACAGTTGTGTGGATTGTTCGCTGCAGAGTATTCAAAAGGAGCATCAAGGGCGACACCCTCATAAAAAGGAGGTTCTGCATTATAACATAACCAGCATGATTTTGTAAAGTTTGGATTGGATTGGTTCAAGGACAAAAAGGTAGCATTTAACACACTAAGAAACAAATTGTAAGGATCTGACTTAGGTTTTTGGTAGATAGCTAAAGGACGGGATGAGGAGGAGGTGCTAGATGTGGCTTCCCTCTTTTGTCTGCGTGCTGCAAGATTCTGATAGGGTTTGAATGACTGGGGCACTGAAGGTGGGAGTCTGATAATTTGCACATTCACCCAGAAGTTACGAAAGGCGCGAACAAACACTGACCATACCTTTCCTGTGGCCCAACTCACATGGGTTGGCTGCAAAATTGTCATTGCATAGTTCTTACAGGTGTGTCGTCTGCCGTTTCGGGGTATGTATATCAATCTGTCCATCCCGAACTTAGGTTTGCGACAGCCGCGGGGAGCGTACCTGACTTGTAGGAACTTGTCGGGTTGCTGCGGTTGCCATCTATCACTTGTCACGATAGTTTCGCATCCCCAGTACCCACAGTACCCGTACTTTGGATGGCTACAGTAGCTTTTACCTGGGTTGGAGGCAGGGCACCAATAAGTTTGGTACAGTGAAGAATCTCCAATTTTAGGGAATCCTAGCTGTGAGGGAAATATGTCTGTTAGCTTAAACTCAAAGGATGGGCTGTCTACTGTAATGGTTTCTTTGATTGCCTCATCACTTGAAAGATGGCGCAGGACCCATCTGAATGGTTGGTGAGGGTAATACACTACATTTGCTTGCCCTCTGCCTACAAGACCCAAAAATAAAATCACGCAAAGACACCGTGGTTGCTTGGATCTCACCGGTGCGGGATCTTTGGGTGTTGCTGGATTACTTGGAGGTTCATCATTCTCTTCTGGTACCGGAGTGTACGCATCACGGGGGCGTCCAATGATCCAATCCTGCAAATGAGACCTCACAATTTTCATTAGTTCTATTCTGAAGGTCTGGTTTGATTGACTTAAGTGGGCACCATTTTACTTTACCGTCTTTTTTAACAGCTGCATATCCTCGCCCCGCGAGCACTAGTCTCCAGCCCTGTTCCCACTCTCCTAGTTCATTTTTAACTACGACGTGCGGGCCTTCCTCTAGTGCTCGGGTGGCCCAGTGTTTCTGGGCCGGGCTGGTTTTCTCATCTCCCCTAGAGAACTGATTCAGTGCTAACAGAGCGGTTGCTAGTATACGTGCCTGGTCTCCTGAGGGAATGGAACTTGTAAAGCCTTCTGTTTTTGCTAGTACTTCTAATTTGGCTTTCAGGGTTTGATTTGCTCGCTCAACGATGGCCTGCCCGGTGCTATTGTACGGAATGCCGTGTACTAAAGTGATTTCCCATTTAGCGACAAATGCTTGAGTTGATTTTGAGACAAAATTTGGGCCATTGTCTGTTTTAATTTGCTTCGGAATGCCCAGCCACGCCATGGCTGTCAGCCAGTGCTGAATGGTTGCCTTGGAGTCAGTTTTTGGGTGTTGTGTGGCTACAATCACTCCACTATATGTATCTACAGTCACTGCAAGCCATGCTCGGGGTTTTAGCAACTGACACAGGGTAAAGTCTGTTTGCCATATTTCTGAGGCTTTGAGGCCTCTGGGGTTGACTCCACTGGACCACAGTGGTGATTTTTGGCAGTGAGGGCATGTGGCCACGACGTGTTTCGCGTCGGTGGTTGAAATCCCACATTTTTTCGCTAGTGCTTTAGCTCCGATGTGAAGAGACTCGTGTAGCTGACGGGCATCTCTCAGCGTCCACAGTCCTTTTGCAGCGGCATCTGCCTTGTCGTTGCCAATTTGAAAGAATCCTTTAACTGGATTGTGGCTATTAACGTGGATGACAGATATGGTGCCTTTTCGCGAAAAGAGTGCTTCTTCAAGCATCATGGCCACTGTGGACACTGCCACGCCGGGCTCTGACATGGCTAGGCAGAGCCTGGCCACGAATATAGAATCAGTTACGATGTTGAGGTGCTCTTCAGGGAACAGTCCACACGCCAGTACAACGGCGGCTGCTTCGAGTTGTTGAACTGAGAGTGTGGGGTCAGTTGTTTTGATGCATTGCCACTGTTCTCCTGACTGCCACACTGCTGCTGCAGTCGATGTTAGTGAAGATGCGTCTGTGAAGATCGTCGGTCCTGGCTGTGGTCGGTCGACGATTTTTGGCGGGAGATCAATGTCGACAATTGCAAGCAACTGAGTCCAAGGGGGTTTTGCTGCATAGTGAATCTCTCCTCCAAAACCAGCAAGGGCCATGGCCAGATGCTCTGATACTGTTGTCGATTGCGCAGAAAGCTGCTTGCGGAAGGGCAGATATATCTTGGTGGGTTCAGCACCTAAGTGCTTCAGGGCGAGTTTTCTGCCTTTCATGATGAGGTTGCCAAGACACTCAACTCCCGGGGAAAATGCACGTGACGGTTTTCCCGAGACTACCCACAGTATCGGTTGAGCTTTGTCGGGTGGCCCTTGGGCCAGCGCTCCTACTCCTCCTTTTTTCGTAAAGTGGACGTATAAATCAATTGATGCACTTGCATCCCATCTGGTGAGTGTGCTTCTTGACATTTGCTGTTCGATAAAATCAAGCGAGCGTGTTGCTTCTGGTGTCAGTGTTTTCTGCTCCCATGAGTTTTTTCCTTTCAAAAGGTCATTCAAGGGGTCCATGACCTCGGGAGGAATCAGGATGATGTTGCGGAGCCACTGTAGAGATCCTACTAACTGCTGCATGTCGTGGAGCGTCTCAATGTCTCGGCGGATTTTTATCTGAGGAGGGGTTATGTAGGAGCTTGAAATCTCCACTCCTAAAAAGGTTACACATGGTCCTTTTTTTATTTTTGCGCTTGCAATTTCAAAGCCATTTGTTTTTAAGGTCTCTGAGACTGTTGATACTGCTCGGTCTACCTGACTCGCTGATGGTGCGGCAATCAGGATGTCATCCATGTATTGGACAATGGTCACGGTCGGGTTGCTGCGTCGGACTGGCTCCAGTGCTCGGTCCACTGTGATCTGACAGATGGTGGGCGAGTTGACCATTCCTTGCGGCAGTACCTGCCACTGGAAGCGCAGGTTAGGACGCTGGCTGTTCGGGAAGACGATGGAAAAGGCAAACCGCTCTTTGTCTTCATCATGCAGGGGTATGGAAAAGAAACAGTCTTTAATGTCAAGCACTGCACAAGGCTGCCCTTTTGGTATCATTGAGCTCATGGGCAGCGAGGTTTGCACGGGGCCCATTGGTTGAATTTTCTTGTTTACCTCACGCAGATCATGGAGAAGGCGAAACCCTTCACCGCTCCGTTTGGGTATCACAAAAACTGGGGAGTTCCATGGGCTGGTGGAAGGCTCGACATGACCTTTCTGCAATTCACGATCAACTAGCTTAAGAAGAGTATCTATTCGAGGCTTTGACAGGGGCCACTGCTCAACCCACACTGGGTCGGACGACTTCCACCTCAGCTTGATCGGTGGGGGTGGGTGTGCTGCAGTGGCCCTTATGGTAAATTTGTCACCCTGGCTTTTAAAAGGGCTAACGCGTCTCTCCCCAGCAAATGTGGGACTCCTGACATGACGTATGGAAAAAGGGTGATGGTTTTTTCTGGTCCCTTTTCGGTGTGGAGTGTAATTGCTATTAATTGGGCACTCTGACGAGCTCGGCTCAATCCCCCGACTCCTCCTACCATGGGTGCGTTTTCTAATTTCCAGTGTGGGGGCCAATTTGTCTCAGAAACAACAGTGACGTCTGCTCCAGTATCAATCAGAAAGGGGACACTGATGGCAATGTCATCTGAAACGTCATAGCGAGTACAGATCCCCCATATTACTGGTGGGTTGTCACACTTCACTGCCAAGGCCACCCAGGGGTCTGGTCCCCCGGGGGTGGTCTTTGCTGTTCCTGGGACAGGGACAGATACGGCTGGGTCGCTGGTTGTGCCATAAAGTTGGTAGCTTCTCGTGGGGGAAAAGGGTTCGGGAGTGCCTCGCCCCATTTGGGGTTTGCATAGTTGGGCCGCCTCACGTCCCAAGTGGGAGAGGGCTGTGTGCGGCCCTGTTGCCCTCTCCCCCTCCCGTTTCCCTGGTTTTTAAATCTGCATTCTTTGGCAAGATGCCCCTTCTTTCCACATGCCCAGCATGGCCCCTTAGATCGCAACTGGCGTGGGGGAACCGGTGTTGAAGGGTGCCCTGACTGGGGGCAGTTCATTGCAACATGGCCTGCCCTGCCACATTTAAAGCATGCCATTATACTCGTGATTGCGGTGTGGACGGCTGCTTGAATTGGGGCAAAACGCTCTTCTTTTGCAACATGCCTGATCATGTCTGCGATGCTGGACCTGAGTGGTAAAGACCGTAAAATGTCCTTCATGGCTGAATTGCATTGTTGGCGCAGACACTCTGCTAACACAGGACCCTTTGCCTCTGAGGGCAAAGCTGAGGAGTCGAGTGCTGCTTGGAGCCGGTCCACGAATTGTGCAAAACTTTCACTCTCATTTTGCTTTATTGTGGACCATGATGATGGTTTAGCAATGACCATGGAAGCAGAGCGGATGGCTTCCCTGGCAGCACGGGTAGTTGTCATTACCTCATGGGCCCACAGGCCCTCGGCTTGTGCCTGGGGGGTGATCATGGTTGGGTCTGTGCCCATGAGCCGTTGCAGGCTGGAGCCGTGCAGAGGATGATCTGCACCAGTGACCAGAGCTAGTTGCTTTGCACAATTGTCCTCCCATTCTTGTTTAAAAACAATGATCCCTGCCCCATCAAAAATCAATCTGCAAGTTTGCTTTATGTCAAATGGCAGCATGTCATCTCCTCCAAAAACACTATCAATGAGAGTAGAAACCATTGCTGAATTGATCCCTCTGTCACTTATTGCTTTAACAATTGCTTGTACATCCTTAGGATTTACCGGTGAGTACGTTCTCTGGTTTCCGCCTGCCCCCCCCAGTCGGACTGGAAAAGCTAGTCTGGCCGATGGATTCCAGTCAGCACATGCTATCTGTATCTTCTTCCAGTCTGTGAGGGGAGTTCGTTCTTTTTCTGACTTCCCCTCAACTCGGGTAGAAACATTGTTATTACTGATTTTATATACTGTTATTTCTTCTTTGTCAGAGCCGGAGTCAGAGCCGGCTGCAGAGGACCGGCTGTCCCAGTCCCAGCTGAAGTCTGAGTCAGAGCCGGAAGTCGACTGACTGCCTGCTTCCGGGCTCTGGACCCTTTTGGTCGGGCTCCGACCCCGCCCCTTTCCCTCAGGACTGGGCCGTCCCTTCCCCCTGGGCCCGTGCCCCTTTCTCTCGGGGCTGGGCCACTCTTTCTCCCTTGGCCCCCGCCCCTTTCCCTCAGGACTGAGCTGCCCTCTGCCCCTGCGCTCCCCCCGCTTCCTGCTGTGGGAGCTTCTTGCCTTAGAAAAACGCGCTTTTTGGCAAAGATTGGCTTCAGCTCTCTCTTTGCGCTCTCCTCCCTTTTTCTGCTCGCGCGCCCCCGCATTCGCAAACGAGCTCTCTTTGTTTTCAGCGCTATCTTGAGGCGCATAAGGTGGAGGTCCCTCCCCCACTTTTTCAGCATTCCTAGCTTCTTCAGCTAGACCGCTGTAAAATGACTGCATCTGTTTTATCTCTTCAGTGAGCGGCCTTGAGCCCGGGGGCCTCGAAGCAAGCTCTTGACCTTCTGATCCCGAGCCCATACATTCAGCCAAACCGACTTCATCAACACTCTGAGCATTATCACTAACATTCAGAGTACATTCTTTTACATTCTGAAAATTCTCAACAACAGTTCCCTCTGAGAAAGTTTGCGTTGCTGCTGCGATACCTAATTGGGGGGAAACCTTTAAACAATTTCGCGCAGCTCTCCAGGTGTCTTGTTCCTGCAACGCCTTCTGTAACGATTTTACGACCCTCCCCCATGCTTTAAGATTTTTCCCTGAGCTGGAAGACATTGTGTCTTCGGCAAGAGCTTTAGTACATTGATCCCAAACATCTGGGTGGAGGATATCCACCGGACGATCAATAATACTAAGTTGCAAAAGCCTTGTCACTGCGAGGGTAAAATCTTTTGCTTTACAATCAATTCCCCACTGCTTATGAATCTGAGAAACGACCTTCACGAGAGCTTCCATCCTCTGCGTGGGTCCGGAGGCGTCCCTCCCGCCGAGCTGGACCAGCCGCTCGGCCGTCGTTCACCCGTCCAGGCGACTCCCGAACTCCAGGGCGACTCCCGGGTTTTTCGGCACCACTTGCTACACCTCCGCTGAGGTGTAGCGACCTGGTTCAGGAACGACACGGCAGCCACACCCAGGCTGCTCGGTCCATCAGCTCACAGACACCAGTGTGGTGGACGGCTAATGGCGTTTATTAACTGGTTACATGGAGTTATAAAACCTCTGTTTGCTACATCACATCCGTCTGCTTACGTTACAGGTTAGGTATTGCTTATCTTATCAAGGACACTGACCAACTAAGAGTTGAGGGAGGGGTTCTGTCTGCCCGTACAGCGCGATATCTTCCGACCACCTGTCCCTAATCTCCCACACCCAATTTAATCTTTTTGTCTGTTTCAATTACTACATCCTTTACTGATTTTACTTCAAAAGGCTCCCCCTTTGCCCCAACTACCAGGGCAGTTTCTCGGGCAAAGGTGCACCCAAGGGGCAGTTTTTGAATGGTTGATCTTTCAGCCCCTGTGTCTACCAGGAACTCGAATTTCTGGCGCTGGGGACCTATTTTTATTTTTATCAAGGGCTCCTGGTGTGTCCTGGTCCCCAGCAAATAGAGCCCCTGACCTCCCTAGTCTTCCTTAAACATTCTCTCATCCTTCATTCTCTTTCTGCAATCCTTTCTCAGATGTCCTTTTCCTCCACAATAAAAACAAGCTCGTGTCTCTCTATTCTTTGGCGACACTTCTTCCCACTTCTGATGAGAAGGCCTGTCTAACCTGTCCCTTCGGGGTGTTTCTTGTCTTCTGCTTTCCCGTACTGCAGTGACCATCATTCTTACTTGTCTTTTGTAGCTTTCTTCCTCTCTCCGCACATATACCTTCTGAGCTTCCCTCAATAACTCGTCCAATCCCCTCTCCTGCCAATTGTCCAACTTTTCTAATTTCTTCCTAATATCCTCCCATGATTTTGCAACAAACTGTGTTTTGAGCAGGGCTTGCCCCACTGGGGCTTCAGGGTCTATCCCCGAATATAATTGCAAATTCTTCCTTAATCTTTCTAGCCACTCAGTTGGGGTTTCTTCCTTCTTTTGCCTTTCGTTAAATGCTTTGTTAATATTCTGCCCTCTTGGAACTGCCTCACGGATGCCCTGGATGATTATTGTTCTTAAATCCTGCATGTGTCCCCGGTGTTCTGGGTTCTGATGATTCCAGTTGGGATTTTGTAATGGCCATTTAAGGTCTGCTTGTGGCCCTTGTGCATGCTGGGCATCCCAAATGCGCATTCCTGCACGTCTAATCATGTTTTTCTCTTCAGATGTGAAAAGGATGCCCAATATGGATTGTAATTCATCCCAAGTATAAATGTTGGGACCTAGGAATTGGTCCACTCTTTCTGATACTCCTAGTGGATCTTCTAACAAGTTCCCCATTTCCTTTTTGAAGTCCCGTACGTCCCCTGAGCTTAGTGGGACAGAGATAAACCCTATCCCAGCCTGAGGTCCCCCCATGGGCATTTCCCTTAAAGGGTATAAATTCTGTTGTCTCGCCCCTTGTCTAGTCATCGGACCTCTAGGTGGAGCCTCAGCCTGTTCCTGTGCATTTTCATTATCCGGGAGTGGAGGGGCTTGTGGTGGTACATACGGTGGTGGAACTAAGGGAACTTCTTCCTCTCGTTTCCCTCTTTTCTTATCTTCACGAGAGTCAGGTTTTTCTTTTAGGTTGAATAGGAACACACCCGGGGTCTCAACCCATATACTTGCATAGTCACTCTCCTCCTGACTAAAGGGGGTTTTAGTGTTTACCCATAAGTTGAGTTTCTGCCTAACCCAATCTTCTGATGATCCAAATACAGGCCAAAAAACATTTCCAGATATTTCTTTCCCACCCCATACTTCTACACAATAGTGTATCATTTTGGCCTTATCCTTATCTCTAGTCCCAGGATACTGCTTCCATTCAGCTAGCATGAATCCTAACGGACTGTCTTTAGGCACAGGTGGGAGTTTCATAGGTGGAGGGGGCTTGCTCTTCCCCTGTCCCATCTTCTGGAGTGCCTTCTATCACACGTGTGCAACCAATCGCTTCCCCTTGTTCGTGGCCCACGCCCTCGCGGGCAATGGGAACCGCACTACTGAGGGTCCACACTCACTTGGGGTGTCCGGCTGCCGGCTCCCCTCTCACACAGCACACTCAGCACACTCCAGGATACCCGACCCCGACCGAACGGCTCCCCACGTGTAATTCCACGCAATACTTACGCGTCCTGCGTCTTCGTCCGGACCTTTGTGCACAAAGTTTATAGGGTCGACCGGTCTCCTTTGCTTATGTCCCAAGTTTTAGGTTCGTCGGTGAGAGCGGGGTAGGTTACAGAGATCCTGGGGCCACCTGGAGGTGGGGCGCCTCCCCAGTATTCCTATTCTACCGGAACATTCTCATCCGAGTCACGGCACCAAATTGTTATAAATTGCACGACTCAAGATTTAGTCCCAATTAAAATTTTATTAATTACAGCAAGCGGGGCATAAGCAAATGCAGCGCTGGGCGACAGGGAGAGTCTGCACTCCGCCGACTGCCGCCCGGTTACGGTCTTCCAGTTCCGTTTTATGCAGTTCTTTTCTTCTGTTATCATATCGATGTTATCTTGTTGCTAGGAGACCGTCTTCTATCTTCCGAAAACAGCCACAGTTCCCCTTCCTGGAGCTCAAAAAGCCTTGTTAAGCAATAGCATATGTGTCTAAAAAATCATGAGTCATGCTGTGTTTGCAAGTTTAAAGGTTCTCTTAAAAATGACGAGTCATCCTGTGTTTGCAAGTTTAAAGGCTCTCTTAAAAATGACAAGTCATCCTGTGTTTGCAAGTTTAAAGGCTCTCTTAAAAATCATGAGTCATCCTGTGTTTGCAAGTTCAATGAACAAAGCATTAACTCGTTACAGGGAGACAGAGACACTTTAAAATATTTTAATTTGGCAGCGCAGCTGTATTCAGCAGTAAAGACTCAGAAAGGAATGCAAAAACCACCAGAATGCGAAAAGCCAGTCCCCGGTTCCCATGCCCCTCTGCCCCAATCCCCTTATCCCCGGAAAAGTACTCTGAAAGAAGCGGCAAGAGATCCGCGTGCTAGCTCAGGTTTCTTCAGAATTTTCCGATCCTCAAGCCCACGCAGCCGGCACGATCCGCGCGGTTTGCGTGGCTCGCACCGGGTTGTGCGGGACCTTTCAGGCAGCTCTGGCCAGGCTGCCCGAAAGCCCTTCCCGTCCCCGCGTTTCCCAGTTCAAAAACCCCGAGTTCGGTTTACAGTTAATGGGGAAGCAGAACGCTTTCCCCTGCCAAAAGATGGCGGGTGCCACGTGGCGAAGCTGTCTCCATCTCCCTGTCCTTCCCGCGGTTCCTTTGATCCTGCCCTTAACCCCTCCCAGCCCCTCTTTCCCTCCTGTCCCGGTGACGCAGAGTCTCTGCGGCACCGTGCCGCTCTGCCCGCTCCTCCTGGTCCCTGTGACGCAGCTGTGCCGTGCTGGGACAGCGGCGGGACCCGCTGCGCCTGCGCAGTGCCTGCAGCCACGGCTCCCCGCTCCGCGCCGCCCGCCCCGCCCGATCTCGGTGACGTCACTTTCCCCGCCCCGCAGGCGTCCCCGCGGGCCCGCGCCAGTCCGCCCGAGGCAGCGCGGGGCCGCGCGGCTCCCTCCGCGGTGGCGCGAGCCGCCGCCCTGTCTGCGGCGGCGTGGGGCTGCGCCGCCCCCTCTGCGGCCGCGCAGACCGCCGCCGCTGTCCTGTCCGCGGCGGCGCCCCCCGGGACCCCTTTGCCGCGGCGCCGCTCAGCCCCGGGCGCGGCGTGGGCTGGTGCCGCCGGCTCCTCCGCGGCGGAGCAGCCCGGGGCTGCTCCGCAACGGTCCCGTTCCGCCCCGTTCGCTCCCCCGGCCCCCCCCCCCACCAGCTCTCCTCCTGGGTGACATCATACCCCGACCAAACTGCTCCCCCCACCCTCGAACAGCAAGGGTCAGGGAGTCCCGATTCCCACGGTCCTCCTTCTGGTTCACACGGTCCAAACACGGAAGTTAGTGAGCCGGTGCCGGCCTCGATGGGACTGCCGCCCTCTTCCCTCATCCCTACTCTAGCCCCTGTCACCTACCGAAGTTCCCGTGGAGGCCAAAACATCAAAGCCATTTACCACCCGTTCCCACAGGCCACCATCAGAGATCTGTGTAAAGCCCATAAAGGATATGGAAAGGATAGTCCATACTTCCGGGGTCTTTTGAAGGCAGATCTCTCAGGGGCTGAAACACTCCCTACTGATTTAAAGCAGCTGTTTTCCTGCCTGCTCAACTCCACAGAATATAGGCTTTGGGAGGGAGCATGGAGGCAGCTGCTCAGGGATGCCCTGCCAGGTCTCCTGGACAACATAGAGACTATGGTGGATGGTCATGGGAATCCCCTCACCTTTGAACATCTCGCGGGTGAAGGGCAGTGGATGGAGGCAACTGATCAAGTTGCTTTACCCCAGAAGTGCCTCCATGTGGTGAAGGAAGCAGCCTTAACCGCATTTTTTACAATGCAGCCTCATGGCCCAGTGGTCCCATATTCTCGAATTAGACAGGGCCAAAATGAATCTTTTACTGATTTTGTGGAGAAGCTCTCCAGGGCCATTGAGGTTCAAGTTAAAAGTGAAGGGGCACGTGAGTGCATTTTAAGGGAAATTGCATTTTCAAATGCAAATGATCTATGTTGTGCTGCAATTTTAAGTCTTCCATTAGATCCTGCACGGACCTTACAGGACATGCTCCGAGTATGTCAAGTAAAGGTCCCATTTATGAGTGCCTCCACAGGACAGCGGCCCAAATTACACCATGCTGCGACCATCAAAGCTGAAGGCTCCCGAGAAACATCAGACACCAGGAAGAAGCCTTCGATTCAAGGCTCCCAAAAATGTTTTCTATGTGGGAAATTGGGGCACTGGTCCTCCCTATGCCCCCTTAAAAAAGAATTTGAAGAATTTAAAAACAAAAAAGGGGGGGGGGGAGAGGGGGAAAAAGGGAGAGGGTTTAAACCCTCGCAAAAAAACTAAAGGGGGAACGCAGGTCCACCCTGCGTGAAGACAAAAATGGGGTGGACCGAGCAGAGGGGGAAGGGGGAGGGAGCCAAGGGGAAAAGGAGGAAAAGCTGCCTTATTCCATTCGGAGTAACAGCACAAAAAATTTACCAGAAATGACACACACGGACCATGACATTGCAAAACCAATTTTAACAACAAATTCTAACTATACACCTTATAGATTACAGCTCACAGAGGGTTTGCACCTGAAAGACAGCGATTGGAAATTGGTGTCAGTTAACAACGGTGAGCAAGGCACTTGGCCAAGGGGTGAAGGTAAGATCATCGTTGTGGAGGATTGCAAACACACCCCGCAAGAGATCGAAATCCTTCCGGGAACTCTTGACAACAGTCCTGAGAGGTTCGTTCTCTGGCTACGATGCACCCACCCGCCAACATTCCTACCAAAAGGACAAATAGTTGCCCAAATCATACCCGCCTGGGAGCGCCCGGAAGACAGCATACCAACAGCTTGTCCAGTATACAACATCACAGAGGCAAAGCCCCAGGTGGCGTGTGAGTGGAGTGTGGGTGGGGAGGCCATTAATATCACAGGCCTCCTAGACACCGGGGCAGACTTGACGATATTCCCAGCCAAGCATTGGCCATCACATTGGGCCTTGGAAAACGTGGCCGGACACGTGCAAGGTATAGGGGGAATGCAATTGGCTAAGAAATCAAAGAGTGTGGTACAAATTAAGGGGCCAAAAGGGCAATTGGCCAGTTTACGCCCTTTTGTTTTGGATTATAAGGAACCCTTGTTGGGGAGAGACCTGATGGCCCAGTGGGGGGTCACAATTGACATCCCAGACCCCTCACAGGATTTTTGGGCGGCGACCACTGAGGAGCGCCCTACCCGCAAGCTGAATTGGAAAACAGATACACCAGTGTGGGTAGAGCAGTGGCCGCTTTCAAAGCAAAAATTGAAGGCGCTTGAAGAGCTCATGGAGGAGCAGTTGGCCAAAGGCCACATTGTAGAGACAACCAGCCCTTGGAACTCCCCAGTTTTCGTCATCCAGAAGCCGGGGAAGGACAAGTGGAGGCTCCTCCAGGACCTTAGACAAATTAATAACGTAATAGAAGACATGGGCTCTCTTCAACCTGGGATGCCTTCCCCTACCATGCTCCCACAAAATTGGAAATTGGCTGTAATAGATATAAAAGATTGTTTTTTCCATATTCCCCTACACCCAGACGACGTCCCACGTTTTGCATTCTCGGTTCCCACCATCAACCGAAAAGCCCCAAGGAAACGCTACCATTGGCATGTTTTACCCTAAGGGTTGAAAGTTTCACCGGTCATCTGCCAGTGGTACGTGGCTTCCTTGCTGTCCCCGGTCCATGTAGCCACGGAGAAAGCAATCATCCATCATTATATGGATGATGTGCTTGTGTGTGCCCCCAAATCATCCATCATTATATGGATGATGTGCTTGTGTGTGCCCCCACCGATGATGTCTTGTCCCACGCACTTGACCTGACAATCAATGCATTGGTTGTTGCAGGGTTCGAGCTGCAGGAAGAAAAAGTTCAAAAGATGCCACCTTGGAGGTACCTTGGGCTGGAAATTGGCAAGCGGACCATTGTGCCGCAAAAATTAGAAATTAAGGCAAAGATTGAGACCCTCGCAGATGTCCACCAACTGTGTGGGGCATTGAACTGGGTGAGACCCTGGCTAGGTCTGACCACCGAGGACCTGGCCCCTCTTTTCAATTTATTGAAAGGGGGAGAGGAGCTGAGTTCTCCAAGGGAACTCACCCCAGAAGCAAGGGATGTGCTAGGAAAGGTGCAGCATCTCATGTCCACTCGGCAGGCTCACAGGTGTGATCCTGACCTGCCTTTCAAATTTATAATTATGGGAAATTTGCCACACCTCCATGGGGTCATTTTCCAATGGAAAAATAACACCAAAAAGGACCAGGGCAGAGAAGACCCGCTCTTAATCATAGAATGGGTCTTTCTCAGTCATCACAGGTCCAAAAGGATGACCTGTCCACAAGAACTGGTGGCTGAACTGATCCGGAAGGCAAGAGTCCGGATCAGGGAATTGGCCGGATGTGATTTTGAATGCATTCACATTCCAATTGGATTAAGATCGGGCCAAATTACAAAGGCAATGTTAGAACACTTGCTTCAGGAGAACGAAGCACTGCAGTTTGCTCTGGATTCCTTTACCGGACAAATTTCTATTCATCGGCCAGCCCACAAAATTTTCAATCAGGATGCCAAATTCACATTGAGTTTGAAAAGTGTTTGGAGTAGGAAGCCTTTAGAGGCCCTGACAATTTTCACTGACGCGTCCGGAAGGTCTCACAAGTCGGTCATGACATGGAAGGACCCTCAGACTCAGCAGTGGGAGGCAGATGTTGCTGAGGTGGAGGGATCACCTCAAGTTGCTGAGTTGGCCGCTGTCATCAGGGCTTTCGAAAGGTTCCCTGAACCTTTCAATTTGGTGACGGATTCCGCTTATGTGGCGGGGGTGGTGTCCAGAGCAGATCAGGCCATACTGCAGGAAGTGTCTAACACCACACTGTTTGAGCTGCTCTCTAAGCTTGTCAAGCTTGTCTCCCATAGGGAGCAGCCATTCTTTGTGATGCATACAAGATCGCATACTGATTTGCCAGGTTACATTGCTGAGGGAAACAGAAGGGCTGATGCTCTCGCTGCCCCTGCTGCAATGGCCCCATTGCCTAACATCTTTGAACAGGCAAAGCTCAGCCACCAACTCTTCCATCAAAACGCACCTGGCCTTGTTCGCCAGTTTCACATCACCCGGGAACAGGCTAAGGCAATTGTGGCTACATGTCCCTCCTGCAATCAACATGCACTTCCCACCTTGAGTGCAGGAGTGAACCCCAGAGGTCTGAACAGCTGTGAGGTGTGGCAGACTGACGTGACACATGTCCCCCAGTTCGGAAGATCTAAGTATGTGCACGTCTCAGTGGACACCTTCTCTGGTGCAGTCTTCGCTTCCGCCCACACAGGGGAGAAGACCTCGGATGTAATAAAACACCTCATCCAGGCTTTCTCCTTCATGGGCACCCCGAGGGAGTTAAAAACTGATAATGGCCCAGCGTACCACTCCAGGGAATTCAGCAGCTTCCTGCAACAATGGGGAGTGGGACATAAGACCGGCATCCCCCATTCCCCAACTGGCCAAGCCGTAGTGGAGAGGACCCACAGGGAAATCAAAAGGGTCCTCAACCAACAACAACAGGTTTTAAAAATGGAAACACCGCAGACCCGATTGGCCAGGGCACTATTCACTGTGAATTTTTTAAATTGTACTTTTGAACTCTTAAACCCTCCAATCGTTCGCCATTTCAGGGCAAACCCTCAATTAAACATCAAGGAGAGGCCGCCAGTCATGGTCCGGGACCCTGAGACTGGAAGGACAGAGGGACCTCACGATTTGGTCACGTGGGGTCATGGATACGCTTGCGTGTCCACCCCCATGGGGCTAAAATGGTTACCATCCAAATGGGTGAGGCCCTATGTCCCGAAGGTCTCGGGGGAGAACAAACAACTACCTCAAGTGTCACAAGCAGCATTTAGGCAGAGAAGAAGGGAAAGTGTAGAAATATGCCTCTTGCTGCTGAGGACTCCAGGACGGTGTAGATGAATGCAGACGAGAGATCTCTGAAGTTGGGTTTTAGAAGAAGGGGTTTATTGTATAAGATGGGAGGCCTTGCTCAGAGCCGCCAGGCGCAGCTGAAGCATCGCCTTGGAAGGTGGGGGTAGTGAGAGATAAGGAAATTCCAAGAGCAAGATGCAAGAGGTAAACAAAGAGATAAGAGGAGAGAAGAAACAGAAGAGACAGAAGAAACAGAAGAAGAAGAGGAAGAAGAGAGAGGCCCACTCTCGCAGCCCCCTGATAAGGGGTCTCGAGGTGGGCTGTAACAGGGTTGTGCCAATGGGGTTACAGATACTTGATACTTCAGGGGGGTGTTACAAGTGTGGGATAAATCATACATTGGGGGTTGTTTTCCTAGGCATCCAGCAGCTAGGACATCTCAAACATCAAAACTTACTTTCAATTCTATCTCAGTTACACGTTTCACATTCTCAGAATCTAAGCAATCATATTTATAGGGCTTTCTGGCTTCATCCTTCCCAACAGGAAAGTCTTTCCAGGATGGGCTCCTTTTCCTAAATCCTCTGTTTGGACAATAATTTTTTGTTTCAGTCATTTTAGTTACGATGGAACCTGTCCAGCACCAGTCCCCAGTGCTGAGGAAGTTCCACCTGCTTCTCAGCATCCTCCTGCTCGCCAGTCTCGCTGCTTCAGTCTCCGGATGGCTGGTGCCCCAGCCCAAAGCCAACGTTTGGGCGACTCTCGCCAGGGCAATGGGGCAGGACCACATTTGCCTCTCAGCCACATTGGCAGACAACCCACTTATGACCTGCCTTGTGGGGATCCCAAATGGGCCCAAGGAGTTACCCGCCAAGCTCTTGGACATCACAGAGCAGACCAATAGAGAGGGTGCTTCTAAGGGTCAATCCATCTCCCAGCTATCCCCACCTGATTCCTTTCTAGATGTTGAAATTTTGTTCCCCATTAGAAATCCGTTTTTGTTGTGGAAAAAATATATATCTACCCTTTCCACCTTAAGTTTTCCCCTCAATGAATTGGAAATTTTGGGTTCTTCTAATGCTTCTTTTTGTGTTCATTTTATGTTTACCCCCCCTCAGGGTCAAGAGAAATCCTATCAGTTTGTTTATCAAACCAAGGATGTTTACACAGCCAAAATATGGTGAGGCCGGATCGCCCATGTGGAGATGGCTTCAAGAACTGATAGGAAACCCCTGGCCCTTCCCAAAGGTGTGTTTTTGATTTGTGGGGATAGAGCATGGGCAGGCATCCCCCCTCACCTTGTAGGAGGACCATGAAGTTTTGGCCGGTTGGGCTTGTTTTCCCCCAACAAGACCACTCTCATGAATTGGCAGCGAAAGAATTCCACCAGCAAAAAGGTCCAAAAAAGAGATTTGGCCTCGCTCGATGCCAACTGTGACACGGAAATTATCCATTGGTCGAAAGTAAAGGGAGTGGCAGTCACAGTTTTTCTACCCTGGGTATCGACTGCAAAAGCTCTAGGTGAGCTGGCTCACCTGGAGTGTTGGGTGGCTAAACAGGCAAATTTAACTTCCAATGTGCTGGCCAGCCTCCTATCAGATGAGGAAGTAACAAGGCAGGCAACACTGCAAAACAGGGCAGCTATCTGTGGTGGTGTGAAAATTGTTTTTATTAAGTTATTAAGTTATTTTTGTAAGATTTTTAAGTTATTTTTATAATGGCTGAGTCCACTGTATACCCCTGTGTTCTGCATTGGTTTTCCCTTCTGCATTGGTTGTTTTGTCTACTGTAAAACCAGACGTTTTCTGTCATTCATCCCTTCCCTGCACCTGTCGCTGTCAACCCCCCGCCTTCTCTCCTCGTGGTCGCCTGTCTGTCACTCAGAGACCCTTCCCTGGCTTCTAGAAAACTCCGGGAGGGGTGCCGAGTGATAGGTTGGAGCCCAGGAGACCCCCTCCCATCATTTTGTGGTTGGTCCCCAGTTCCATGGTTCACACCCCCGGTTAACCCCCCGATTCCTGTGACTGGCTGACCGGTTGTTGCCACCCCCGTTTCCACCCCCCCTTAAAAACTGCCACGTGCCTGGCCTCAGGGTCTCTCCTGGGCAGCAGGTGCAGCGTGCAGAGCCCCGCGCTTCCTCTGCCTCAATAAACCTACGTTACATCCTGCTCGGGTGAGTCCGCCTTTCATTCAGTTGCCGAGGTCGCTTACGTCATCTACGTGCCCGTCGCTGACGGTGGGATCCAAGTTCCCACAGAGAGGAAGCAGCGCGCTTCGTCCGCCGCTCCGATCATACCATGTTGCCACAGTGAAACTGAGCTAGCCTGTGGTCGCGCGGGTCAGTGCGAATTGGACACTGTGACAGCTATCGACTACCTCTTCCTCCTCCATGGACATCGGTGTGAGCAGTTTGAGGGGTTGTGTTGTTTCAACCTGTCGACGAAGGCTGAGGATGTCCACAAAGCCATCCCGAACATCCGGGGCATGGTAGAAGACATCAAGAAAGAGACTGGTGACTGGCTGAGTGGGATGTTTGGGAACTGGGGCATTTCGGGCTGGGTAGGTTCAATTATAAAATCAGTTCTGTTAGTTTCATTTATTATTGTATTAATTTTAGTTATGATTTGTATTATCAGAGGAATGTTAAATAGGTTGATTTCTAGCACCACACACTCCCCCTCTGTAAACCGAGTAGCTATGTCATCCGTGCCCGAATGGGAGGAAGACATAGAATGGGAGGAGGACACGGAACTGGAGGAAGATTCGGAGGAAGACAGAGACCTAGAAGAGGAGCCTCAGGTGGAGTGGCCTGTTCAGCTAGAGTGGTTCGATGAGGCATGTCCAGACTCAGAGCATCATCCTCCCCCGTTCCAGTTCTCCTCCTCTTAAAAAAACAAAATAGGGGGAGATGTAGTGGTGTGAGAGTTGTTTTATTGAGTTATTAAGTTATTTTTGTAAGATTTATAAGTTATTTTTGTAATGGTTCAGTCCACTGTACCCCCTGTGTTTTGTAATAGTTTTCCCCCCTCATAAGTTGGTTGTTTAACCAGACGTTTTATGCCAATCATTTCTCCCCTGCACCTGTCCCTGCCAGTTCCCCCCCTCTCCTCGTGGTCGCCCTGTCTGTCACTTCGAGACCCTTCCCTGGATTCTGGAAAGATCCAGGAGAGGGGTCGAGTGGTAGGCTGGTGCCCGGGGAATCCCCTCCTACCCTTCTGTGATTTGTTAATGGTTCAGAAGTTAACACCCCTGTTACCACCCATGTTCCCTGGTTGGCTGACCCGTTGTCAGCCCTCCCCCATTTATAAGTGGCTGTCAAGCTTTGATCTCTGCTCTCTCTGGGCAGCAGTAGGCTGAGGCGGAGCTCCTTGCCGGACTCCCCTTAATAAACTACCTTCTACCCTGCCTAAAGAGAAACGACTCTTTTTCCGTCGCCGCAGTCACAATTCCGTCAGGTCCACTCGCTGGTGTGGGGAACCAAGAACTCACTGGGAGGAGGTTACTCGCCCTGCCTGTAACCCCGACCGATCCTCGTTGTGGCAGTGCAGAACTGAGCTAGCCTGCACGCCTGCCAGGCGTGAGAGGACACTGCTATAATGCTTGAACAGAGATAAAGATGAGAAGCCCCCTGCGCCAGTGAAGAAGTGAGAAGATATCTCTGTACCTTGAAGTGAAGAATCCTTTGCTTTGGAGTTATTCATCTTTAAAAGGTGACACCCCAGTATGCAAAAGTCTAAGACCCATGACCCATAAGCAGCTTGGGAAACTGCTCCTGGGAGGGTCACAAAGGCAAGTTTCTCCGGGCGGTTGTTTTTGTGACAGTTTAAAACCCACAAGAGAACTGTTCTAAGTTGTCAGTGGGATCCATGACTTGAAAGGATACTCTTCCCCTAATGAATTGATGAAAGACTATTGTCAGATAGTGAAACTGACTGAAAATTACAAGTTTTGTCTCTTTATGTTGTTTTGTAAGAAAGTGAACAGTTTGTAAGAGGAGGGAAAAGTGTTTTTGAAGTTTCATTCAAGTTTAGTTTTTTTCCAACTTTCTGTTTTTCTATTCTTTTAGTGTATGTTAATAAACTATTTGTTAATTTTAAGGCTGAGCCTGCTTTGTTTTTCTCCTAGTCTCTCTCCCACAAAAAGAGTAAGTACCAAGACCAAAATTTAGTGATCGTGAAACCACTACATTAATTGGTTGTCCTAGGGTAACTTTATGATGCTTGTATCCCCAATCGTCTGTTCTGTTTGTGCTGTATATTGAGTCCTGTGCCTTTAAGACTGGTTCTAAGAGCAAGGAGAAGCACGGAGTTTGTTTTGAGAAAACTGCCTGACTCCTCCACATTCTGCTGCGGACAGCGTGTTCGGCGGAGGCTTGTAGAGACTGCAGGACAGAGATCTTTTTTTGCTTTTAGTTAGTTTCAGCTAGCTAGGGCAGAGAAGTTCCCTGGACTGTTTTTTTTTCCTTTTTCTTGGAACAGTTTAAACCTGCTCTGGACTGAAAACCCAGGGGAGCACTGGGGGCTGCACCTGCGGCCCACCGGGGCCTGGACCTCGGCATTTTCCAGCAGCACCGGAGGGACTGGGACTGAGGAGAGGCACTGAGAGAGAGAGCCGAGCTACACCCACGGCAAGGACTTTCTCAATTTGCCATCTCACTTCAGAAGGAGAGGTTTTATTGTTTCATATTATTCAGTCTTTATACTTGTATGCACTTCATTTGTTTAGTAAAATAGTTTTTTCCACTTTTCTCCAAAGGGTTTTTTTTTTTTTTTACCGGACCAGTTGGAGGGAGGGGCCACTTGGGTTTGCTTCCTTAGAGGGATCCTATACAGGGGTTTTCTCCCAAATTTGTCCCAAACCAGGACATTGGTGTTTCTGCCCGGTTTGAAATTAAAACTATGACACCATCCCATACAAATTTGAGCTGGATTCAGGGCAGTAGTTGTTTTCAATTCTAATTCTGGTGAATGGATTAGATTGGCCTCATATTTCAGAATTCGGCTATCAGTCAGCCATTTATCTACCTTCTGGCACATGACTCCTCATACATTATGCGGAGTGTACACAGCTGAAGGTGCCCCAAAAGTTACTTTCCTAGCTTCCTCCACTAATAAGGCAGTAGCCACTATCGCCTGTAAGCATATGGGCCATCCCCTGCTCACAGGGTCTACCAATTTTGAATAGTATCCCATTGATTTCCTGCCACCCACCCACTCTTGGGTGGGCACCCCATAAGCTATCTAATCTCCACAATTTACAAGTAATTGAAAGGGCTTGTCTAAATTAGGTAAACTCAATACTGGTGCCAAGATCAAAACATCCTTCAATTTTTCTAATTTCTCACCATCTCCCATTTCCCATTTTACTTTTTTTGTTGTTAGCTTTTCATACAGGAATTTTACTTTCTGGCTGTATCCTTTTATCCATTGTCTACAATACCCCAAGAGTCCCAGCAGCTGCCTCACTTCCCTCTTAGTGCTTGGTGGGGGTAAATTTAAGATTTCCATGACTCTGTCTGGATCTAGCCTTTTTGTTCCTTGACTTAGCCAGTGGCCCAAATACTTTACTTCAGG
Organism: Hirundo rustica; assembly: GCF_015227805.2. NCBI lineage: Eukaryota > Metazoa > Chordata > Aves > Passeriformes > Hirundinidae > Hirundo > Hirundo rustica. Next base: position 10,606,659 of record NC_053487.1, on the reverse strand, counting down.
TTCTGTAAACTGCAGTTTAGATCTGGAAGCCTTCAGTCCTTTTGATCCTAAAAAGTTAAGTAACCTGATTGTAGCAATCCTTACCCTCTCCAAATCTTCGCTTGCAATTAGCAAGTCATCTACATACTGTATTAATTTTACTTCACCCGGCAAGTTAAATTCTAGCAATAATTTTTCTAAAGCCTGTCCAAACAGGTTAGGAGATTCCGTGAATCCCGGAGGAAGAACTGTCGATGGCAACTGCTCTTTTCTCCCTGTTTCTGGGTCTTCCCACTCAAAGGCAAAATAGTCCCTACTGTTCTCATCTAAAGGACAGGCCCAAAAGGCATCTTTTAGGTCAATCACACTATACCAAGTGTATTCTGGGGATATCTGGCTGACAGTACCCATGACAATAAGGTATAAGGATTATCCACCCCAGGAAACCGGGTTATTGTGCGCTGGTTCACTGCCCTCAAATCCTGAACTAATCGATAGCTGCCATCCTTCTTTTTGACCAGTAAAACTGGGGTATTATGAGGGGACATACAGGCTTCCAGTGTACTCAGTTGTATTAACCCATCTATTACTGGCTTCAGTCCTCATCTTCCTTCTAAGGAAATAGGATATTGTTTCACTCTTATTGGGAACTCTGGGTTAGTAATAGTAACCTCAATAGGTTCTGTCCCCAATTTTCCAATTTCCCTGGCCTGGTGCCATACTTTGGGCAATATCTTTTCCTCATCTTCTTCTGTCAGCTTATACAGCTGCACCTTCAATTGATTTTGGTGTGGCTTGATTCCTATGCCTAAGGGTATCATCAAATCCCTTCCCAAAAGGCTATACTCTCCTTCAGGTACCAATAATAAATTACTCACTGTCATCTTTTTGGCTGATTCTACTAATACATTCTTAATTACTAGACCTTTAAAGGCTTCCCCTTTTGCCCCAATAACTTGTATCTTTTCTGGACCCAATTTACATCCTCTTGGGATATTCTGTATGATTGATCTTTCAGCTCCCGTGTCTATCAGGAACTCGATCTCCTCCTCTTGCGGACCTATTTTTAACTTTATCAAGGGGTCTTTTACTACTTTTGCCCCCAAGAGGTAGAGCCCCTGACAGCCCTATTTATCTTCTTCAAAAAATTTTTGGTCTATTTCCCTCTTTTTGCAATCTCTCTTCATATGCCCCTTTTCCCCCCAATAAAAGCAGGTTATAGGCACTGGACTCTCAGGTTTGGAGTTTTTTTGTCTCTGGCTACCTAAGGCCCTTCTTGGTTCCCTTGATGGGCCTCCCCCTTTCTGTGTTTCCCATACTGCTCCTACAAAGATCTTAGCTTTTGCCTTAACCTTTTCTTCATCTCTTCTGACATATACTTTCTGAGCTTCTCTTAACAATTCCTGTAACCCTCTCTCCTGCCAGTCTTCCAACTTCTCTAGTTTTTTCCTGATATCTCCCCAAGATTTTGCCACAAAGTGAGATTTTAACAGTGCCTCACCTACAGGAGTGTCAGGATTTAATCCTGAATACATTTGAATATTTTTTCTCAATCTTTCCAGATAATCTGTTGGGGACTCATCTTTCCCCTGGTGTTCACTTGTCCGCGGGGAACCACTTCCCAAATCCCCTGAATTACCATGTTTCGGAGATCAACCATGTTACGTCGATCACTTTTGTTATTATGATTCCAATTTGGGACCACATTCAGCCATTTATCGTCAGCTGGTGGCCCTTCTTGGTTATTTCTTTCCTCTTGACATATGTGAGCTTTTGTGAGATATTTACAGCTCTGTAACTGAATTCTCACAACCTATACTGTAAACATCATGTTTTGCACATTCCTTTCTGATGAGAGTCAACTGATGGACTTCTAGCCTGGCCAGTAGGATGGAAAGGTGGTAACCTTGTTCTCCAATCCCTGGTCATTCTTCAAAACCTATAAAAGCGAGGTCTTTGTAAATAAAAACTTCTTCTTCAGCCTTCATCTCTTGGAGTAAGATCTGTGAGTATTCATTTGTGTCCTCTAGTGACATCTGGTGACACCGTGTTTGGAACTGCAGTCTGTGTTTCTTGGCGGTACGGTAAGCCCCCCCGTGAGGGTACCCCCCCCCGTACAGCTGCAGAGATGGCAGCCCCTGCGTCTTCTGCAGGAGATACAGTGGTCTTTGAATTTTGGATAAATTTGCTGGAAAAAAAGCGAGTTTTCGTTTCGGAGAATGAATTTCAGAGATTATATTTTTATGGAAAGTATCACGGTTTCTTCGGTAGCCCTGAGAAAGCATTCTCTACAGAGATTTGGGGCGAGTTGGGTGAATATATGATCCTGACTCTGTCTGCAGGATTCAATGCAGACGTGGCCGAATTAGTGCTGTTTTGGAAACGTTGCTATTCTCTAATAGCAGGTTGTGCATCATCCTCTCCTAGCTCAGCAGGGAATCTGTCTGGCTTGGACAGTGAAGCTGAGAGGGAGGAGCTGCCTCTCTCGGAAGCTGAGACGGAGCTCTCCCTTCCCCCCCAGGCCGCTGAGAGGGGGAAGGTTCCCCTCCCTGATCATGGGATCGGTTCCCCGGGGGTGGATGTGGCCCCTGGCGAGCTGGTTTCGGCCGACCAGCAGATGGGCAGGGACCTGTGGGTCTCTGACGGTCCCGCGGAGACGGCTGCGCCGACTCCGTCCCTCCCCGAGCCCGGGAGGTGGGAGAGCGGGAGGCAGCCTCTCTCTCCCTGCGCCTTCCCGGCGCTGGGGAGAAGCGGGGGATAGCGGGCGCTGCCCGAGGCTCTGCTGGACGCGGATTAGGTGACGGCGCAATGTCCGAGCTGTGGCGTTGTCACGAAATATTGCCTTGCAGCTCCGGAGGATAAAAACGGCGTTTTAATAGACCTGTCGGACCCGGTCCCAGTGGGCGGGGCGCCCGTCGCACTCCGTCCGGAGCAGGTGGTGCCCACTATGGGTTTCCGTGCCACAGGCGGGACTCTATTGGGGGAGGTCTCGTCCGCTCCCCTCCCTGTCCCGGCCCCGCCGGGCGTGGCGGGTGGCGCTGATCGAGGCGCAAGCGCCGGCCCGGATTCAGCCGGCTCGGCTCTGAGCCCCGCCCCTCCCGCGGCTTCTCCCCCCTCATTCCCCCCCCCGAGCTGCCCGTGCGGCCGGTCTCGCCGGCGGCGGAGCCTTTGACGGCAGCGCGGGGCGATGCCGCAGCTCTGCTGGCCGCGCCCCCCTTTGCGCTGCGTCCCACCACCCCTGAGGCTCCCTCCACCCCCTCATCCCCCCCTCTGTCGCCTGAGCCGTCAGCGGCGATGAAGGACGGAGCCGCGGCTTCGCAAGCCACGCCCCTCCCTGCATCTCGCTCCCTCCTCATCCTGGGGGAGGGAAGGTCCGAGCCGGGCCCGCTCCGCCTCACGTCGGAGTCGCACGGCCCCCCGGCGAGGAGGGCAGCGCCGGCAAGTGCAAGCCCTGCGGTGTTCACCTTTGGCACAGGTGGAGACACGGCCGTTATGAGGCCGGTGTCTTCCCGAAGCAGGGGATCCCGAGCTGGTGGGTCTTCCTCAGCTGGCTTGTGGACTCTACCCCCGTGTCAGATGACTACGTCCGAGAGATCACACGCGATTTTGGGATGATGTAAAAAACAAGGTCGAGGAGATGGTCGATTGTGACTCGGCACATCGCCCCCTGCAGGGCGGAGATGCCTCTAGCCTTGTTGCTGCTGTAGAGACCACTGTGATATCGGGTGATGTTGAGGTGCCCTCCAGTCAGGCATCTGGCCCTGTTCCTATGGAGTCCACGGGATGAGATTTAGCCTCCCCAGGAGGCCATCAGGCTTTCCCTGTACTTCGGGGAGCAAATCATAATACCCATCAACCTTTATTGTGGAAAGCCATGAGCGAGCTCCAGGATAAGGTTGGAAAATATGGGCTGGGGTCTGCTGAAGTCATGCAGGTGCTTTGATCTCTTGATGCTGATGCATTGCCACCCTATGATATCTGGTGTTTGGCTCGTGTTCCTTTTCGGCCTGTCGAATATGACAGCTTTGAATACAAATGGACTCAGTTGGCAGGCAGAGTTGTAGCGCAAAATACTGCGTTGAGTCAGCAGGATCCCAGGCATGTGATTGGAACTGATGTGCTGCTGGGTGTGGGTAATTTTGCTGATCTTCAAAGGCAGGTTGCCCTTGACCCTCTTGTGTTCTACCAGTGCCACAGAACAGGCATGGCAGAATTGGTTCAAACCATAGAAATGGCTGCTGCAAAGGAGTCCTTTGCAGGTGTTGTCCAGGGAACACACGAATCCTTTCTGCAATTCGCAGAGAGGTTGACTGCTTCTGTTGAGAGGCAAGTGGAGGATTTCAATGCAAGGATGCTTGTGCTCAAAAACCTTGCAAGAACTAACTGTAATGCCAAGTGCAGAAGGATCATTGAGGCCCTTACTGGAGATCCTTCTGTACTGCAAATGGTACAGGCCTGTGCAAGGGTAGGTGCCACAGGTGATAAGATGGCTGCTGTGGCTACTGCTCCAGGGCCGGCCTGGACCGGGATGCAGGGCAGACAGCGAAAGCAGGGGAATGCTCAGGCCAGCAAGAAACAGGGAAAGAAAGTACAGAGGGGGACAAATGTCATCTGTTTCTGCAGTCGGTGTGGAGGACTGAATTATACCTTGAATGTCTGTAGGGCAACAGCTCATGCTAATGGTCAGCCTTTGTCAAGCTCGGGAAATGGGAAGCGAAGCGCAAAGGGGAGACGCCCTCAGACACAAAGTTCTTTTCAGGGCCAGGAGCCAGTGGAGGTCTGCTTGGCCAGCTTACAGCCAGCACCTGTGGCTCAGCAGGTCTCGATGTCTGCACAGCAGCAACAGTCATCTTAGACTCTTGCAAAGTGCACAAAGTTCCCCTGGTTTCCTTTGGTCCTGTGGGTGGGGGCATGAGTTCTTTCCTCATGGGGAGGTCTAGTGCCACTGCCCAGGTATCATGGTGCATCTGGGACTCATTGATGCAGACTTTATGGGACAAATTTATGCCACCACCCCCCCCCCCCCCCCCATCACTATCCCTGAAAAGACCAGAATTGCTCAACTTGTGCCTTTTAAGTCTTCTGTTCACAGAGCAGAGAACCGGTTGCAGGGAAACGGCATCTTTGGATCTGTCGGGGGCTTTCCCCAACATTCAGGTGGTTTCAGAGTCTTTTGCCCCCCTGCACAGCTCCGAGCCAAGCCGAAGGAAGAGACGGAGTCTTCAGGTTTAGATTTTTCAAGGTTGCATTTTTTGTTTATTATTTCTTATCTTACAATTCTCTCAGAGTCCAACAAAATGTTCGCAGCTGCATGGACTTCTCACGTCTCCTCCCGAGCTGGGTTGTCCTTATCTTTTATACTAATTACTACATATTTCTTGTTTACTATTTCTTACCAATGTCTATCACTATTACTAAAAAGGTCATCTTTACTTTGACCCAATCCTCACTAACTACTTTGTGCCACGTCAATGCAGTAATGGAGTGAGGGAAGGAGAAGGAGAAGAAGGAGACAATGCCCCAGATTCTCCATCTTGTTCCCATTCACTTCAATGCTAGGAACCTAAAATTACTATTTTCTCACCCTGTGATAAGCTAAACTACTATTTTTCACATTCTTGTGACCTGTAAACCTTCTCTCAGTGTAGGAAGTTTTTCCTGTGGACTGAGATCAAAGCCAGTGTCTCTCTGAGCTCTGGGCTGGGGTCCCAGACCCCCCTGCCCAGGTCCCTGACCCTCCAGGGCAACCAAAGGAATGCCCTGGACTCCAACATGGATCCACTGGACCACCCCAGGTTCACTGGACTGCTTTCCTGACCAAAGATCGTCCTGAGAAAGTGTGTACCCTGTCCATCCCTGGTGCGACACCGTCAGAGATCCGCCTTCGCGGGCTCCTCGACGCCAGTGAGGACATCACGATTCTCTCCCTTGCCGCTTGGCCCCTGGAGTGGCCATTGGATTCGGTGCAGACATCTCTCACGGGGTTGGCAGGAATGGCACAATGCTACATGAGCCAGAGGCCTGTGATGATCACGAACCCAGAGGGACTGATGGCCATGGTTTGGCCTCATGTCACAACCGAAACTCGTGTCAGTCTCTGGGGGAGGGATGTTCTGGCCGCGTGGGGAGTGTGCATGGGGACGGATTTTTGATGAGGGTCACTGCAATGAAAGGTGCAGAGTGTCCCACGCCTCCTATACAGTGGCTGGTGGACAAACCTGTCTGGGAGAACCAGTGGCCCCTTCCTCAAGACAAATTAGTAGCCCTTCATGATTTAGTTCAGGAGCAGTTGGTCCAGGGTCATCTGGAGTCTTCTACCAGTCCCTGGAGCACTCCTGTCTTCTGCATCAAAAAGAAATCTGGGAAATGGAGGATGTTACAAGACCTCTGGAAAGTTAATGCCATTATGGAAAGCATGGGGACATTGCAGGCTGGTATGCCATCACCCACCATGCTTCCCGCAGAATGGCCAGTCCTCATTGTGGATCTGAAGGATTATTTCTTTACAATTCCTTTGCATCCCGATGACAGACCGAAATTGGCCTTCTCGGTGCCAGCTATCAACAATGCTGAGCCCGCACAGTGATATCAATGGAGGGTTCTTCCACGAGGTTGCCGCAACTCGCCAGCCATATGCCAATGGTATGTGGCTCGAGCCTTGTCTGGAGTTCGCAAGCAGTTTCCTGATGCTCAGTTTTATCACTATATGGATGACATATTGGTGGCTTCATCCACCCAAGATGAATTGCTGAGGGTACAACCTCAGCTGATCCATGCTTTGCATTCTCATGGGCTGCAGGTGGCTCCAGAAAAGGTTCAGCAACAACCTCCTTGGAAATATTTGGGAGTCAAAATTTTGGAACGAATGGTCCAACACCAAGAGGTGCAATTTGTATATTCAGTGAAGACACTGAATGATGTCCAGAAATTGGTGGGTGTCATCAATTGGTTACATCCGTATCTGGGACTGACCATGACACAACTGTCTCCTTTGTTTGATCTGCTAAAGGGAGACTCTGATTTGAAGTCACCTCGCACATTGACCCCTGAGGCACGTCAGGTGCTGGCGGAGGTTCAGCGAGCTGTTTCTGCTCGCCAAGTTTATCGCATTGACCCCTCCGTTGATGTCACTGTTTTTATTACCACTCCAGATTTGCATCCCACAGGCATCATCGGCCAATGGAATGAAAAATAGTCCAATTTCTTGCATGTTTTAGAATGGGGCTTCTTGCCCCATCAACCGCAGAGGACAGCAACTGCATTGTTTGAGCTGATCGCTCGTTTGATAACCAAATGCCGACAACAGTGTTTGCAATTAATGGGTGTGGATCCCGCAAAGATCATATTCCTGGTACAGCGGGAGGACTTTGACTGGAGCTTTGCAAATAGTATTTCTCTGCAAAGTGCTCTGGAAAACTTTTCTGGACAGATCGCTTATCATCTGCCCAGCCACAAGAAATTTCTTTGCGGCCCAAAATTAGACAGGAACCTGTCCAAGGACCCACTGTCTTTACTGACGGTTCGGGAAGGACAGGCAAGGCCATTGTTACTTGGAGGGATGGATCTGAGTGGCAGGTTCTGGAAGGTCATGAGGATGGATCAGCCCAATTGGTTGAATTGAGGGCTGCTGTCATGGCATTTCAAAGATTTTCCCAGCAACCTTTCAATTTGGTCATGGATTCTGCCTATGTGGCCAACATAGCACAGCTTTTGGGTCATTCACTTTTGAAGGAAGTCAGCAATGCTGCTTTGTTTCATTTGCTGAAGACCCTGTGGTGTGCCATTCAGGCCCGAGTTCATTCATACTATATTCTGCATGTAAGGAATCATACTAATTTGCCAGGGTTTGTAGTGGAAGGTAATGCGAGGGCCGACAAGTTGGCTAACCCAGCATGGGTAGCACCTCAGCCTGATACACTCACGCAGACCAAGGCATCTCATGAGTTTTTCCATCAGAACGCACATACCTTGCAGAAACAGTTTCAGTTGATGCCAACTGAGGCCCGTGACATTGTCGAGTCATGTGACGTCTGTCACGGGCTTGCTGCGCCTTTGCCGGCAGGGGTAAACCCCAGAGGTCTTAGGGCCTTGGAGATTTGGCAGACTGATGTCACTCACCTTGCCGAGTTTGGCCGGCTCAAGTACGTGCAAGTCTCTGTTGACACTTTCTCCTCTGCGATGTGGGTTTCTGCTCACACTGGAGAAAAGACCCACGATGTCATTGCCCACTGGAGGCAGGCCTTTGCTGTTCTAGGCATACCTTCTGCTGTGAAGACCGACAGTGGTCCTGCTTATGCCTCACAGAAGGTGAGGCAGTTCCTGCAGTTATGGGGTGTGTCACACAAGTTTGGTATCCCTCATTCTCCAACTGGTCAAGCTATTGTAGAATGCGTTCATGGTACTCTAAAGCGGGTTCTTCAAAAATGCAGATGACGCGAGTGATCACTCCAAAGGTCCCTCCACAAACAGAAATGGAACATTCTTCATTTTTCTTTTTTCTTTTTCTTTTTTGTAATGGAAAATGAGTGAGATGTTGCCATATTATGTGAGCTTTTGTGAGGTGCTTACAGCTCTGTAGCTGAGTTCTCACGGTTTGTACTATAAACAGTCGTGTTTTCCACTTTCCTCTCTGATGAGAGTCAACTGATTGACTTCTAGCCTGGCCAGTGGGATGGAGAGGCGGTAACCTTGTTCTCCAATCCCTGGTTGTTGTTCAGAATCTATATAAGCGAGGTCTTTGTAAAAAATAAAGTTCTTTTCTTCAGTCTTCTTCTTGGAGTCAAAGATTCTGAGTATCTCTTTGTGTCCTCTGACTACATGTGGTTACTTTTCTGAAGTGCTTTATCCACTCAGTGACGTCCCCAATGAAGATTTCAGAGTAATTACCTGTAGTTACTAAACAGTGTTCCCCACAGTGCTTACTCTCTTCTTCCAAGCAGTACTTACCTGTTCACCATGACTGTGTAAGGACGCATAGGAGTCCTGAGCTGTGCTCTAGCTAGGGAAGAGCTGTTGCCTGGAATAAAACACAAAACCTTTCCAAACAATGTTAAAATGATAATATAAAAGCAAGTCTTTTCTTGAAAGTTTTCAGGTGCACCATATGGTGATATGCACACATGATACAGTATTTCTACAATTTTTATAAGGTTAATTAATTAGTATATCTAACAAATATTGTCCAATTAGAAGAGCAGTTGGTTAAGTAATTTTCCCGTGTTTTGCCCTATTCGATCCCTCCCCCCCAATCTTTTAGCCCTATATTTTATTATGTCTATGTTGTATGGTGTAAAACACAGTGTTCGTGCTAGACTAAAAGCAAGACTAAACAGAATCTTAAGGGTAGGAAAGGTACTAGAAGCTACAACCATGTATTAGCAGTCTACAAAGCTATAAACATTTGAGAAATGTCTAGAAAGCAAAAATCTTTAGGCATCGGAGCTACCTGTTTCAATGTGTTCCCCATCCTTTGGTGCTCTTAACACAGCCACCTTGTGCTTTCAGAGACAGATCTGCAGGATGCTGTGGGGAAAAAATAAAAAAAACCCTAAAAATTAAATGTATCAGTTTGACCAGAATTACTGCTTTTTTGGTGTGATGGATCAAAATTATTTTACAGCTTTGAGACATCCAAATGATTTGGAACAGTGTATTATGGTCAGATAAAAACACTTTCAGTGTTATTTGCTGGTTTTATTTATGCAGAAAAACATTGTTACTTTGGGGAAATAATTCCTTTTCTCACCCAAAACTTAATAGCAAAAGCAAGTAGAAAAATCAGTATCAGCTTAACTGTATGCAATGAGCTGCCCTAAAAATATGTGTGTGTTTTCCAGCCTTCACTTGAGACTAAGCTTAGAAACAACTGGCCATTTTTCTGCTCTCTTCATCCAAGAATGGTTTCAGTTTTTACTCTTTAATGTTCTCCTTGGGGTATTGTAGTGGCTTCACGTTTGCCAAATTCTGGTTGCCAAATTTAGTGTAGTGGTCTTAGTGTTTATTCTCTTTTTGTGGGAGAAGATCAGGAGAAAGCAAAGCAGGCTTAAGCTTAAAAATAAACAAATAGTTTTATTAACACACATTAAAAGAAAGGAAAAGAAAAGTTGGAAGAAACCCCAAAACAAAGCAGACTGAAACTCCAAAACACTCTTCCCACCCCCTACAAACTGTTAACTTTCCTACAAAACAACACAGAGAGACATAACCTGTGATTTTCAGTGAGTTTCACCATTTAACCATAGTTTTTCATCACTTTGGGAGAGGAGTCTCTCTAGAGTCCTACGGAGACACTCACCACAAGACAAAGACTCTCTAGTGGCTCCCAGTGTCACAAATCTGCAACCGCCTGGAATCTTTCCAGATTGTGCTGTCCCACCCCTTAGCAGCCTTTCCCCTGGCTACTCATGGGCCTCTCAGTGTATTTGAGGTGCTGTTTAAGAATGCTTTTTCCAGTACAAAACAAGGATTCTCTTCTTCTATCTCTAAAATTGTCTCTATCTCAAAAGAAATAGAGACCTCCTTTTACCCCAGGAGCCAAGGGCTTCAAATCACTTTCTCTCTAAAATCATCTTCATCTCAAAGGCTAAGACCTCCTTTTAACCCAGGAACAAGGGGCTTTGAGATTTTTACTTAAATTTCAATCATATCAATCCCCAATTTTGATTAGAACCAGCATTCCCCCAAACAACATTAAGATGTTACAAGGAACAGTCCATTTCTCCATAGTTTACCCCAGAGAAGTCCGGTTAAAAATGTCCACATCCTCAATCCCTCTTCTAATAATCTTTATCAGTTCTTTCACTCTTGCTCCACTGACTTCATGCTGTGTCTTTTCTATGTCCACTCTGTCTCTTTCTTCTCTCTCTCAGGGAAGGGTTAGGCCTTGGAAGCTTCATGTTGCCAGGAAAGAGTTAAATCTACCCAGGTCTGCAGTGGTCATGTGATTTTGCCGGGTGGCAGTCTCTCCCCCGCTGCACCTCAGATTGGCTAGGCCTTTCCCTTATGCTCTTTTCTTCTCTGCCTAGGAATCACCGGAGGAGGGGCGGGGGGAGAACTCTGCCCACCCCTCAGTGACAATGGTGGCCTCAGCCCAACCGGGCCCATAGTTGTTATCAGGGGGCCCAGCAGAGATCCCTCCCTGCTCTGGGGCTCCGTGGCTCTGGGGAGTTTTTTTTCAAAGTAGTTGATGGTAAGCTGCAACCTCTCCTCCCCTGCCAGGAGCTGATGGAGCCCGGCCAGGCCTCGGGGCCAGCTTCCCCCCCCCCCCGCCAGGAGCAGCAGACCCCAACTCGGTGTTACCTGTTCAGCTGACCAGGAGGAAAAGGGCCTGACCTGCACAAAATCAGGATTTATATGGATACTTCCCAAAGTTGCATTTACCATTCTCAGTGGTCAAAGCAGATGCCAATATCCCAAACTACTCTTCTGATAGGTCCCTGTCCTTTCTAAAACAATTCCAAGGTCTTGACAGGGAAAAACACTCCACATTCCTCCCTAACTAAAAACCAAACTGTGTCAACCCATGACAGGTATTTTATCTACTTCTCTGTCAAGTATTTAATCACCCACTAAATAATTAATTTATTCAAGCAGGCAGTATTTCCTGGGGTTTAGAGTTTCTGAATGAGGACAGATGACAGTTTATGTGCTAAGAAAGAAGGAGAGAGGGATAGAAAACCAACATACTATATTGTTATAGATCTGGTTTTTTTATCTCTGCCATGGTCAGGATGAAAGACATGGGAAACCTAGATTTGAGTTTGGACTTGGTTGTTTATTATATCTTATCTATTTATAGTCTAATGTCGGGGTTGGGTTACCGGAGCCGCGGGAGAAATGCCTCATGCTGTCATGGTCAGCAGATCTCACTTTATTAAGGTTGCATTACATTTTTATACTTTTCATAATTAGCTCATACATATTGCAAAAGCCAAGCTCATCATTGGACATAACTAATTAACGCAAGCATTACTTAGCAGCGACCTTAATTTTTGCGAAACAGCTAAAGTCAGTACATCATATCTTTAGTTTCCCCATACTTGACTAATTTCACATCCGGCTTACATCCTGTTCTTCACATAAGCCTTCCTTCAAGGATAGCATATCCTTGAAGCCTAAATTCTTACTAGTTTAATCATGTCATGTCCCTTTTCTGCGAGCCACTGCTCTGATAAGCTCTCAACACTTCCCCCGTTTTCTTTTATGGCAAACATCGACATTTTTACATTTTCTACCATTGACATCATCATGCGTTGTATACATTGAAAAATGCATGGTCCTAAAAGTAAACAAGCATTTAAAGCTGGAAGAAGTCCAAACTGCACGTCCTCTCCAGAGTTAATCACGAACTGAGTCCCAGTCAGTCCCGGCAGGCTGTCAGCCTGTATCAGCAGTGGTTGGAGTGTCTTTCTTAAGCGATGAAGCCTCCTCCCTTCGGGGCTGTTCATTTATTGCGGCTCGCGTCCATCTAGCAGGAATCCAGGCGGGACCTGTTGGGGACGAAACACAAACATATCCTTGGCCCCAATAAAGCACTTGTGCGGGGCCCTGCCATATTCCTGTTTTTGGGTCCCTATACTGGACAAAAATAAGTGGTGTGGGAGGGGACGCTGTCTGGAAGTGGGTAATAACAGGAGGGACTGTCCTATCTCCAAAAAGACACAAATGGTTTAACACAAATAAGCATCTCAATAACTTCTCTTTTGGCTCTGTAATGTCTGAGAATTTGAGCAAATAGCGTTTCAAGGTCCCGTTAGCCCTCTCCACTACGGCCTGTCCCGTGGATACATGCAGGATTCCCCGTGTGTGCTTAATATTCCAAAACTGCATGTATTGTTGTATGCGCTGGCTACAGTATGCCGACCCATTATCTGTTTTAATGTTCTGAGGTACACCCATTACTGCAATACAGCTGTTAAGGTGCTTTTCAACATGTTTGGCTTGTTCCCCTGCTTGTGCTGTAGCCCACAAATAGTGACTAAATGTATCGATGGTGACATGCACATACTTAAGCCTCCCAAAAGCAGGAACATGCGTGACATCCATTTGCCATAGTTCATTTGGAGACAATCCTTTCGGATTTACCCCTAATCCTAATCCCACCCCTCCGTTATGATGGCTGCACACAGAACATGTTCTAATAATCGCCCTTGCTTCATTAACTGAAATATTGAATTCTCGTGCTAGCCCTTTTGCATTCTGATGAAAAATATTATGGCTCTCTTTGGCTTGTAAGGTGCGGGGCAAAACAGTTTGCTGACTAATAGCCACTAATTGGTCAGCTCGAGCGTTCCCTTCTCCTAAACCTTCTGTCCATTTGTGGCTTCTGACATGCATAATAGCATACGGACATTCTCTCATTTGTAAAGTTCGTTGGAGCTGTACGAACAGTTCACCCAATCGAGGATTATTTACTTCCTTTAGGCTAGCGTCTTCAATCCTGGAAGCAACTCCAACCACATAAAGAGAATCAGAAACAACATTAGCGGGTCCCCAAAAGGTTTGGAACACCCATAGGACAGCTAGGAGTTCCAATGTTTGAAGGTTATCTTGTGGTGTTGCCAGGATAATGTGATCGTGCCATTGTCCATTTTCATTCCATGTCGCCGCTGCTCGGCGGGAACGCTTCCCGGCATCAGTAAACACTGTAGTTGCTCCAGGAATGGGGTGATCTTCTCTTAACGGCTTAGTTATCAGCTGCCATTCTCCGAACCAATGCAACAATTTTGGTTTGAGGGGGCCTGTAGTAATCAAACTGGGTGATTGCAATAGTGCTTCAGCAAGGTTATTAGAGTTAAGCAAGAACCAGTCCAAAGATGCTTTTTCCATTGGTAGTTGTATTGCGTCGGGCTCTTTCCCACTAAGTTCGATTGCTCGAAGACGGCCTTTGACAATTAAGCCAGCTAATTTTTCAATTTTTTGTGTTATTGTTTTTCTTTGCTGCAAAGGAGGGCTTAACCATTCTATTATTCCTAAGTCTTTCCCCTTTTCTGCGCTCTCCCCTGTTTTCTTTTCCTGCGTGATCGCCCCTAGCAAATGATTTTTGCTATTCCAGATTGTTAAAGAAATGGGGCTGGAGGGGTTATAGCGTGTAACGAAACCATTGGCAACACACCATAAAATGTTTTGAAGCGCAGTTTTCTGTTGAGGTGTCAGTGTAATAGGAGTAGACGGGTTAGTACCTTTTAGCAGGGGACGCAGTTCCTCTAAAAGTGTATTTGGGATGCCTACTACGGGCTTGAGCCACTGTAAATCCCCTAACAATTGCTGCGCTTCATGTAGGGTAGTTGGTTCAGTCTGAATGGTAAGTTTTTGTGGGCGCACTTGTTTTTGCGTGATGGTCCATCCCAAATATTTCCATGGGGCTTGCAGTTGAATTTTTTCTCTGGCCACAGTTAAACCATAGTCAGTCAATGTAGCGACAATAAATTGTACTTGAGATACATCAAATGGGTTACTCTGGGCAAACAAAATATCGTCCATGTAATGATAAATGATTGTGTCAGGTAAGGCTCTCCTGACAGGCTGTAAGGCTGTATCAACATATAGTTGACACAATGTAGGTGAATTGCGCATGCCTTGCGGCAAAACTGTCCATTCAAAGCGTTTGTCAGGCTCACCTCTATTTAAAGAGGGGAGAGTAAATGCAAACCTCTTAGTATCCGTAGGGTGTAGGGGAATTGTGAAAAAACAGTCCTTCAAATCAATGACTAAAATAGGCCAATCTTGCGGTAACATAGCTGGATTAGGAAGTCCTGGTTGTAAAGCTCCCATGGGTTCCATTTGTTGGTTAACTGCTCTTAAGTCCTGCAAAAGACGGTAACTTCCTGATTTCTTCTTGATGATAAAAACAGGTGTGTTCCATGGGCTGGTAGATGGTTTAAGGTGTCCAAGTTGTAATTGCTCCACTACTAAACGGTGTGCCTGTTCAAGATTTTCCCTTTTTAGCGGCCATTGCTTAACTACCACAGGATCATCAGTTGTCCAGGTCAGCGGTAGAGGGAATGTCCAAGCAATGGCCGTCATGATAAAGGGCGATCAGTAAGCACGTACCCAAGCTGTGTCAAAACATCTCGTCCCAAAATGCAATCAACCTCCGCTGGCAATGGTGTTAACGAAAACACTGCTTTGGCCAGTTTATCGTCAACTTCCACAGTGAGGAGAGGGGAACGTTGTGCCAATCTAATGCCTCCAATGCCTGAAACCGTAGTATTAGATGAAAGGAGAGGCCACATTTTTGGGTATTTAGTCAAATCAACAATACAAGTATCCGCCCCAGTATCGAGCAACGCCTTATGCAAGGTGGCTGTTTGTCCTTGATAATGTAAATGGCAGGTTCTCTTAGGTCTTGTAGATAAGTCTATAACGGGAAGAGTAATGGCTCCTGAGGAGCCAAGGCATCCGGTACCGCGTGGCTCCTTGGATCGTGGCAAAATGTTCGCAGTCAATTGTGGCAGAGGTACAAATTGAGCAATCCTCTGACCCTTTAGAATTTTCATTGGTGGATGAGGAGTACTGGCAATAACAAAAATTTCTCCTTCGGAGTCAGCGTCTACAACTCCTGGTTCAATAAACAGGCCTAGCACCGATCCCGATGAGCGACCTAAAATAAGTCCTCCTGTAGGCTGTCCATTAACAATAATGGGGCAAAAAACTCCAGTAGAAACGACATGCGGGCTGTTGTTAAACAAGGTAACAGTTACTGCTGCTGCTAGGTCCAATCTGAGGCTGCCGGAGGTTGCTGGCACGAGCTGGTTGTCGGCAGAGCAGCTGGAGCTACTTGTGTCTTGGCGCGGCCCAACTTCGCGCTGGTTTTGCAGTTTCCCGATCCGGACCGGGCACAGGCGGTGCTGTTATGGGTGTTAGAGCGGCATTTCTCGCACCAGATACCGGTAGCGTTGCACTCACGACGGATATGCCCCAATTTTCCGCAGCGAAAACATTTCATTCTTCCTCCTGTATTAGAGCGCTGACGTGCCGTCGCCGCTTGGAGGGGTGCGAGGGCAGCTAAAACCTGAGTATGTGCTGAGGCGGTTTGCTCCCTAAAAGCCTGCGCTTGTTGCTGCAGTCCCTCCCCTATTTCCTGTAGAGCTTCTACCATAAAAACTTGAGTGCCTGAAGGCATGGATTCAGCTTTGTCTAACAAATCCTGCACATTCCAATGACCTGGGGCTGCAGCTATAAGGGAACGGGTATTAGCATTCCCATTTTGTAAAATACATTGCTTAACTAAAGCAACCTGCATATGATCAGCAATGCCTGCCTTGCTTAGTGCTTCAATTATTTTATCAACAAAAGATCCTAGGGGTTCTTCTCTACCTTGTTTGATTCCCATATATATGGGGGTACCGCCTGGCGATCTGATTTTGCCCATCGCTCTTCTTGCTACTGCCATAGCCTCTCTTAACTTCTCCTGTCCTAAAGCTACCTGTGCCTCAATTCGATGAAATGGTCCTTGCCCCATAAGTTCATCCATTGTAAGTCCTGTTAAGGGATATCCCTGAGGTCATGGCAAGGCAGCACTCATGGCTGCCTCTTCTCGCCAGCGAGCCTCAAATAGTAGCCGCTGATGTGGCGTATAAATAAGTTTAGAGATCCCTCTAATGTCCGATGGCAAAAGGAGGTTGGCATTAAACAAAAACTCTAACATTTGTTTAGCAGGCTCACTCGTGACTCCGTAGCTGGCTACAGTAGCTCTAAGCTGAGAAAGCAGCTTCCAGTCAAGATTTACAAGCTCAGCTCTTTGGCCCCCTTGCGGATTAGGTTGAAAAATAACAGGAAAAGCGCAAGTATCAATCTGTTCCTGGGCAGCCACCGCAAGCTCAGGGTCTTCCCTTTGCCACCCCTGTTGCGCCAGAGCCGCCCATGTCTTTCTCCTGCCCTGTGCCATAGCCTCCGCGAGGTCCGAAAGGGCTCCGGGGAACGGCTCCGTGGCGGGGGGGTCAGGAGGCGTGGGAGACAGGGGGTCGGCATTAGAGGGCAATGGCGGGGCCGTCGGCGGCGGCGGCGGTGGGGGCAAGTCAACAAAAGCCACCCCCGGGGGATTAGGATCAGAAGGGTGACCATAATAAATCTTATTTTTCCCCTGTGCTTCCTTAGCAGCTACAACCGCCTGCTTCTCAGCCTCACATTTAAGCAGTTCATTCTGTACAATCTTCCAAAACTTGCTCATTTTTTTAGCAGGTTTATCGTCATCTAAAACTAATTCCCACAACTTGTCCCCATATTTACGCCATTCCGCTAATTCATGCACAGCATGAGGGTTAGCAAAGAACCCATAAGAGGTAGCATGCCCTAGGAGAGAAGGAAGATCCTTATCTAAATCAAGACCCCTCACAACCCGCCTTTTTAAAAGGGAAGCGAAGAGATCATACGCTGCTTGCCTGTCCATGCTTACCGGTACCGTCGCAACCCTCCAGGCGTCGGCAGCGCGTGTCGGCAGGGCACACCTATGTGCTCACCCCGGGCGAAAAAGTCACTGTCGCAGAGGACCCGAGCCCAACGCAGCTCTGAGGAGGGAGGGGGAGAAGCCTGTTCGGGCGCCAGATGTCGGGGTCGGGTTACCGGAGCCGCGGGAGAAATGCCTCATGCTGTCATGGTCAGCAGATCTCACTTTATTAAGGTTGCATTACATTTTTATACTTTTCATAATTAGCTCATACATAATGCAAAAGCCAAGCTCATCATTGGACATAACTAATTAACGCAAGCATTACTTAGCGACGACCTTAATTTTTGCGAAACAGCTAAAGTCAGTACATCTTATCTTTAGTTTCCCCATACTTGACTAATTTCACATCCAGCTTACATCCTGTTCTTCACATAAGCCTTCCTTCAAGGATAGCATATCCTTGAAGCCTAAATTCTTACTAGTTTAATCATGTCATGTCCCTTTTCTGCGAGCCACTGCTCTGATAAGCTCTCAACACATCCCCCACAACCAAGTAGATGTTTTCTATATAAGGAAAAGGGTTTACATGTCACCCCAGGACTTTTATAGGAGAAAAGCCAGAAACTGACCGTAATTGGCTCAGTGTCAAGACAAAAATACCGGTTGGTCTCTTTAGCTGTTCCTCAGAAATGTAGCTATTTTCTACTGGGCAGTTTGCCAAAAAACTCTCATAAATCGTTCAATATTTAAGGAAGAGCATGAGGCTTCTCAGTGCATTCTGGGGGTGTTGTAGCAAGTGCAAACGGGGGCTCCCCTGCACTGTGCATGGCTTTTACTCTTGTTTTGTATAGTTTATTATTTTCTCATTAAATTAAAACCTTTTTGCTTTTACAAGACACTCCTGACCATGCCATGCTTATTATTAATAAGCCATTTTTGAGAAGTTGCTGGACAGCCCTCAGAGTGTGTTGAACCCTTGTGGAGCTAAAAACACCTGGCTCCACGCAGAATTTCAACAGTCCATGGGATTCAGCACTTTTGTATCTAGTGCTTATTACTCTTATCTTGGTTGTTGCTGTTTTGTTTTTTAGTAAACTGTTATTTTTTCCACTTTTATCTTCTCGCATTTCTCTCTCTTTATTGGTGAAAGGGGAATGGTTAAAACTAAAGGGGACGTAGCTTGTTTCCCAGGCTCCACCCCATAAATTGTCTTAAACCAAGAGAGTTCCATAAGGAGTTCCCTGTTCAGCCAAGCTGGTCTTTTGCCCCACTTACTTGACTTATGGCACACTGGCATTGCCCATTCCTGTGCTTCTAAGGGGTACTTCTCACAAACTGACCAGTACTCATGGATCCCTAAGCCCTCAAAAGCAGATTCCCTGAATGCTCTGCTAAGTATCTCCCTGAGTAGCCTAAAGTTTGCTCTCTTGAAATCCAGGGTAGCAAATTTGCCAACATTTTTTCTCATTACTCTCTTCCAGGATTCCTGGGTGATTTTATTTCCTGATTTGAGCTTGTTGCGGGGTACCCCCTTACAGAGCTGGTTGTGTGATGTGTTGGGGGATGTTTGCTTTGAACATCCAGTGTAGCACAGGCAATCGCGGTGCCAAGAGCAGACACGGTTCTGTCCCAACACCTGCGGCTAGAACTCCCTCATATGCTGCTAATATCTCTTTTTCAGTTGGAGTATAGTTGGCTTCTGATCCTTGATAACACTGGCTCCAAAACCCTAGTGGTCAACCTCGTGTGTTGTATTTCCCCATGAGACTAGACGACCGCCAATGGCAAAAGTAAAAGAGCCTGCTCTCTTTCACCTGGTGGGATATTACAGCTTTTATTCTCGAGTCCTGCCCTGCTTGGCTGGAGCCCTTCCCGATGGCTCACCGGTGCCAGAGAGAGCTCGCCACTCCCCGGTCGGGGCTTTTTCCCCAGGGGGCAGGGCCCAGAGGCAGGGACAAGACACTACCCAATCAGGGAGAAGTGGGAAGGGAACAGGGTTGGGTTACATTTCAGTGTGGGGGATGGGCACTGTTGGGCAAGGACAGATCACATGATACATAGAAAAAACATTACAAATCCGATGAAATATAAACCAAAGTAATGCATTACAACACTCGGGTTTCTCCTGATGTTCTTTGCCAGAGACTCCAGGTGAGATCCTGCTCCCCAGCTGCAGTGTAGAGTATATTTTGCATGGCTGGTCCTGTCTGAACCGGCCCAAGAGTTACCGCAGAAACTATTTCCTGTTTGATCTGCTTGAAGTCCTGTTGTTGCTCAAGGCTCCACTCAAAATGGATTTTCTTTCTGATCGCTTGATAGAGAGGGATCACAAACTGGCTATATCCTGGAACGCGCATTCTCAAGAATCCCACAAGGCCTAGGAAAGCTTGTGTTTCCTTCTTGTTAGCTGGTGGAGATATAGTTGCTATCTTGTTGACCACATCCATAGGGTCAAGACAATGTCCATCCTGCCATTTTATTCCCAAGAACTGAATCTGCTCTTCAGGCCCCTTGACTTTGCTTCTTTTTATGGTGAAAACAGCTTTCAGAAGAATCTGAGGGGTTTTTTTTTCCTTCTCAAACACTTCTGCCTTCTTGCCCCACATGACGATGTCATTGTTGCATTGTAGATGTTCAGGGGTATCACCCTTTTCCAGGGCAGTCTTGATCCATCCGTGACAGATGGTTGGGCCATGTTTCCATCCCTGAGGCAGTCAATTCCAGGTGTATTTGATACCCTTCCACATTAAAGCACTCATACCTAATTGTTGAGCCTGTGCCAAAATTAGAGGATCCCACTTTGCCTCTAAATACGAGTTAGAAAAAGGTCCATTGCCTAACAAGGCATCAACCCCTACAGCATGTCAAGGATCCTGAGGAGGTAACTGCATATTATTCAAAGCTGCTCGCTCTGCTAATTGTTCCCAGGCATTCTGAAATACACCATATTGTATTGGTTGAAACAAAATTGTAGCAAGGTGCATAATATCATACAGAGCAAGTACATCAGCATTAACAACACAAATTAATTGCATTACTTCTGGAGAATTAATATCATATTTAGCCACCTTTGACTGAAGGTCTTGCATAACTTTCCATGCAAAAATGTGATGGCTATCAGTTTGCCTTGAATTAGGAACCGCTTTAAAAACAGGAAAAGCCATAGGCTCATTACAAGCAACATTCATATCAACACTCTGCATATCCGACATTTGTGGTGGACCTATTTTTTCTAATAAATCCCAATCCCCTCCTTTAGCTGCTTTCTTTCTAACTTGCTCCCAAAATTGCAAAGGCTGTCGAGCAATCACAGTCACTCGGCGGGGGGTAAAGTCCAAGGAGAAGCAGGTTTAGATCTATTACGAGGTTTGCCACAAACAGATTCATGCACCAGTTCAGATTTTTTGGTCACTGGCACTTCATCCTCACTATCACTGCCAGGGCAGTGGAGGATAAAGCATTAATGATTTCATTTGTTTGTGCACTTCGGGGGGAAGCGAGGGGGCAGACGGCTCGACTTGATCTTCAGTTTGTTCCTCCTGTTGTTGCAGTTTGTTCAAGTTTTAAAGTTGCTAAACGGTTCTGTACCCTTTGTTTGATCTGAGTCTGGGGTTATGTCTCAAAAGCTGTTTACTCCCCCAGAGCTGTCAGTTGCCCAGACCCCGGTTCTTTTTCCTGAAGATTCTAAGCCAATCTTTCCCCAAACCAATTTTCATTCATCTGTATAATTTGTTTTCCTTTCACTGGTTCCTATTAGTCCCCAAAACCTTTGTTTACCTTCTTCGCTTCCCCGCGATTGGCCGGAAGTAATTGCTCGCCCAAACCCCTCTGTATATAGCTTGTTGTACTCGGCACTCGTGGTCTGTCTGCCGCCGGCAATTCAGGAAATAAACTCTGTGGATTCAAGACAACAGATCTCCCTTTCATACCCTTGCCTCTGCCTGTGCCGAAGAAAGACATTTGAGTCGCTGAGCCGAAAAAGCTCAGCTCGGGAAGAGGTATCCCACACAATATCGCCCGTGCAGAAAATTAGAGCTAGCACGGAGATTCCGGCCCCGGCGATATCCTATAAAGCCATTTCAGCTAACTGCTGTGCAGGGGAGGGGTACACAGGCTTGACATAGTAATTTGGGGACAGATACCGAGAGGCATTATCAGTTTGGCGCTTGTTTCCCGCAACAGTAGACCCGGGAGAAACCTCCGCAGAAGGAGCTCCAGCAGGCTCTGCTGCAGAGACAGGTGACTTGTTAAAGAAATAGGGGTATTGATCTAGTATCGATACCCAACTGTGACGGACAAAAGCTCTCTAACAGTTTAAAGTTAGAAAGTGTATGTTTATTACGGCCGGGCAGCACGGGCGGGATAGTTCCCTAATTCGCACTGCGAAATTCACAGGTAATTACAAAGCCTTTTATTTACAAAAGTGTTGAATACCCAAAATACAAATGCATATTCATACCCCTGTCACCTCCCATTCCTCGCTTCGTATGCTAATTGGCAAAAAAGGTTATTAAGGATGTGTAGTTTGTTTTCTAAAATGAGTCGGGGGTCTCTTCTGGAGAGGGGTCACCCAAAATGAGGAAGTAAGATGAGTCTTCCTCGTCCTGACCTTTCTACCTTTTCAATGTATTCGTGACAAATGAATCCTTGGTAGAACTTACAGTTTCCTGTGTTCAATGGGTCCTTTAAGCAGGAAATCTGCAGCTATCTTATGTCCTATTTACCACATTTTGTTTTTCATTACAAGCACAATTACATAAACATAAACCTGACAAGCAATGAGTTACTAAATCCGGGATATCTTATCTAAGATCTGGCTTCTGTTAACTGTGAACAAAGCTTGCCTATCTACTTCAGCTAATTCAGCAACTTATTATCTTCACTTTCCTAAAAATCCTTAGTTCCTCAAACTTAACCTCTCATTCCCCACTTCTTCTTTGAAATGAGTAAATTCTTTTACTCAGTATACAGAGTCTTCCTCATCTATCCAAGCCATACAGCTAGTGTCTCTCAAGACCAAGCCATACGCCTTTGACAGTGATGTTAAAGCTGCCACTCGTCGTAGCATCCTCCAATTCCAAACAAGTATTACAACAGATAACACTAAACTTATGCTGACCAAAATAAGCAACACAACTATAGGGTGGATTAAGGCATTCAGTATTCCGGTTGCTGTTGGTAACCACCCAAAAAGCACATCCCACCAATGATGAGACAAATGTTCCTCAAGCCTTTTAAAAACCCTTTTGATGGTCTCTGTGTCATGGTGTATAGTAATTAATGTCTTTTTCCCTTCATCTCTAATTTCTTTTAAAATTTCTCTCAATTCATGATGTTTCAACAATTGAGCAACTAAAGTCAAATTCATTCCTATGGGCACAGGCAGTATCTTCTGCACAGTGGCTAGGTTGGCCTTGATATATTGATGTGATATTACGGGTACTCGATCGGAAAAATCACATCCCTTAATTCTAACAAAATTGCAAACACACAAATTGAATTGAGTCTCATTCACAATTTGGTTGTCTATCTTTATGATGGGGCACGCTGTCCGAAGAGAGACACAACCTTGTCCTATATACACAAGTGAAGTTGTCTGTTTGCCTGGATGTGTTTCAAAGTGACAAATACTTTGGTCTGTGTCTAAACAAGTGTTTTTGTCACCCTCTAATGTCCCTTCACATACATATCCTAGTTGTCTCCTTAGAGTACAGGGCTCTAGATCAATAGTTTGCCACTTTCCTTTAATTTCTCGTGCCCACATTCTGTGTTCAGAAGGGTACAATACAGTTCCCTCATGGTTTAATCCTAAGGGGACTATTGGATGTATTAAGTCCACTGAGGCATCATGTATAGTTAAAACAAAGGCTGTCACTACACTAGTCACAGGGTTATAGGTGAAATTGACCAACACCCACCAGGACTGAAGTTCCCTCTCCATATCAGAGGCATTATCCCAGACAATTTTGCACATTTCAGCAGGGAATATTCCTTCTCCACCTTCCCTGATAACTGCAGCAGCCACTGATTGCATCCACAGTTGTGCCTGAGTACACCCTAGGGCCAACGAGATGTTTTCACTAGCTGTGCCTAGTGCGTTAATTATTACTTCATGATCTCACTCCTCTGTGTCTTCCCATTCTGGTAATATCTTGGTCAATTTCCAGTGATTGTTACCTAGTGCTAGTAGAGAGGATTGCAAAGGTTGTTGTAGTTTGACTAAATCGCTCCCTATTGTGGTTAATTTATTCAGCAACACTTCTGAATCTATTGT
Organism: Hirundo rustica; assembly: GCF_015227805.2. Taxonomy (NCBI): domain Eukaryota; kingdom Metazoa; phylum Chordata; class Aves; order Passeriformes; family Hirundinidae; genus Hirundo; species Hirundo rustica. The sequence goes on along the minus strand of NC_053487.1, from coordinate 10,583,017 downwards.
GTTCAGCACTCCCAGTCCTGTTCCTAGCAATCCAGTGAGACCCCTCTTGTTCCTAAAATTGGGAGGCATACTTTTTTGAAGCCAAGTAGTCCAGTCCACAAAGGAGTTCCTGAGAAATGGGGCACATTCTGGCCGAACGTGTGAAGCATTTACCTGTACTCCCATTTCTACTTGTTTTAAAGACCACTTTGGGTTAACTATCAGCTACTGAACTCCTGTCTTTTTAATGGCATATGGCCCAATTTTGGTAACTACAGGAGTTATTTGTTCCTCTACTTCTGGAATAGCTGGCATCTTGGTGATCACAGCCTTTCTTGGCACTGGTGGTGTAATCTTGGTCTGGTTCTTATGATACTCAGTACATACTTGAGTGATGTTAAAGTCAATGTCATACCCCCTTATCACACACCCTTCTATTTTGAGCCTAAACTCTAGACATGTACTCAAGCATTTATCACAGCATTCAGGACTTATCCTGATGAGTTTCATGATTGGATGGTAAGCCTCGTGGAACCCATCCTGTACGAATGCATACTTACACCCCCAAACATTTCTTCCCTCCCACAAGCTTGCATTTGTGACTTTTAGTATCTTGTTTAAAGCCTTACAAGTGTCAGGATCATAAGCTCTTCCTGGGCACTGGTATATCCCAGTCACATTATACCTTCATGGTATTGTGTTGACTCCTGTTATGGTTAAGGTAATTACTACAATAGTTACAACTTTCCACATAATGCCCAAAATAACTCTTAGTCCATTTATTCGTTGTTCTGAGTGAGCTTCAGCTTCAGTTCGTTATCACCTGGTGTGGCCTTCCAAATTCCCCCTGGGGCTTTCTTCACTCGGGAGTGATGGATCCAGGCCTTCTATTCTTTGATCTTGATTGCAGTGAAGGTAGTGAGGAGCACCTGGAATGGTCCTTCCCACTGTGGTTCCAAGGTTTTTTCTGCAAAAGACTTAACATACACAGAATCCCCAGATTGTACATCATGTACTGTCCCATCTAGTTCTCTGTTTTGAGTTCCAGCCACATATTTCTCAATTTCTCTAAGTTGTTTATTTAGGGCCACCATATATCCATGTAGGGTTTCTTCCCCTACTAGAATGGGTGCTGTTCCTCCTTGAACTGCATACGGCCTTCCATACAATATTTCAAAAGGGCTTAGTTTCTCTTTTGCCCTTGGTTTTGTCCGAATTCGCAACAAGGCCAATGGGAGAGCCTGGGGCCAGGGCAAATTTGCTTCTTGCCCCAATCTCACAATTTGTTGTTTAATCAAATGGCTCATCTTTTCCACCTGGCCACTAGATTGAGGGTGGTATGGGGTGTGCCATTCCCAGTCTATTCCCAGGTGGTGACTTATTTGCTGCACAGTTTTTGAAATAAAGTGTGGTCCCCTATCTGAGGATATGGTGGCTGGAACTCCAAATCGTGGTATTATTTCTTGCAACAGCACTTTGGTCACCTCTTGGGCCTTAGCTGTCCTGGCAGGAAAGGCTTCTGGCCATCCTGAAAAGGTATCAGTTAATACCAATAGGTAACAATACCCTCCCTTCCTGGGCAGTTCTGTAAAATCAATTTGCCATTGTTGCCCAGGTCCACAACCTTTCCCAATTTGTCCCACTTTAGGCTTTGGGGTATTTTTAGGGTTAGTTCGGAGGCAAAGACTACACTGACGAGTTACTTGTATCATTGTGCCCTGCAATTTCTGGGCCATGATTCTTTCTTTCAAATGGTTATACAAGGCATCTATTCCCCAGTGTGTTTTCTCATGTTCCCTCTGTACTAATGACCACAACAAATAGGAGAGTACTACAAGTTTCTCTTCTTTTGTTACAGCCCATCCCTCCTGGTTATAACTTGCCTTTTCTACCTTGATAAGTTTCTTATCTTTCTTATTGTACATTGGCTTACCTTCAATAGAAATTTTTCCATCTGGAATCAATGCTGCCTCAACAGCCTTATCAGGTACCTCACCTTTTGCTGCTCCTTTTGCCTCTCTGTCCACCAGCATATTCCCTTCTTCCAATTCAGAGGTCACTTTTTGGTGTGCCTTTATGTGCATTATGGCTGCTCTCTCAGGCAGCTGTATGGCATCTAATAGCCTCAGTATCTCTTGTGCATGTTTAATACTCTTGCCTTGTGAATTCAGCAGTCCTCTTTCCTTCCAGATAGCTCCATGAGCATGAACCACTCCGAATGCATACCTTGAGTTGTCTTGGTTTGAAAAGACAGGTATCTGCTAGGGAGAGGCAGGCCTCTCTAGGGATGGGGAATTCAAATCCTTCCCTCCGTGTTATTATAATTTGGAAGATTAAAAAATAAACTTTTCAGTCAGAGCTATGGGGAAAGGAATAACAGTCCTTTACTAGTAAATATAACAGGACAGACAAACAACAACAGCAATTATAATAATAGTAAAACAGAACCAAGAACCCCGAGGGCAAACGGTGGAAACTCCAGCACTGATGGCTGGAAAGCGGTGGATTTTGTCCTCCGCAGGCAGGGGGGTGTCCTGGCAGACGAAATGGGCAGTGCCGGAGAAAACCCGCAGCGGCTGGACCCAGGCTGACCCAAAATCCAGCAGAGCAGCGAAAAAAGCTCTGAATTCCTGGGCGCTCCAACAGATGATGGAATTCCCAGGACCAGACTCCTCCGTTAGCCGTGGACTCCAGGCAGCTACTAGTAGCCCGACCCTCCTCCCCCGGGAAAACTGAGAGCAGTGAGTCCTCCACCCTCCGCTCCTGGGAGCTTTTTTCCCTCCCCCAAAACTAAGTGATCCACTTCCTTTGTCGGGTTGAGCACCCTTTTAACTATCAGCATTTAGTCTCCTAGCAACGTATGAGGGGGGGAAATTCTACAGGAAACTTAACCCTCAACATGAGTCCATGTAGATATTAATGGTCCAGACTCTATTACCTCCTTGCTTGTGGTAACTGCATACCCAGCATGCCTTCTTCCACTGACGACATAGCTGCTTCCATCAGTAAACCAGGTCTCAGCATCCTCAAGCGGGGTGCCCTTCAGATCCGGGTGGCTGGAGTAGGTGGCTTCAATGATCTCCAGGCACTCATGGATCACTGGTTCTCCCATACTCCCGCTGAGGAAGGAAGCTGGATTCACAATGTTAGTTACCACAATTTCAACATGATCTTGTTCTACCAGTATGGCTTGGTACTTCTTAAATCTCTGTGGGGAGAGCCAATGTCCCCCTTTTGCCTCAAGGACTGCAGACATTGTGTGAGATACTAGCACAGTCATCTCCTGGCCTAGGGTGAATTTGCGTGCTTCTTGGATGTTTATTGCTACTGGTGCAACTGCTCTGAGGCACCCTGGCCATCCTTTAGCTGCTGTGTCCAGTTGCTTGGAAAGATAAGCCGCTGCCTCCGGTACGGGCCTAAGTTCTGTGCTAATATTCCCAAGGCAATCCCCTGCTTCTCATGAGAAAACAGGAAAAATGGTTTACTCACGTATGGAAGTCCCAGGGCTGGAGCTGACATAAGGGCTTTCTTTAGTTGGTTGAAGGCTCGGGTTGCATCTTTTGTCCACTGAAGATCTCTGCTCCCTTCCGTGATCAAGGCATACAGAGGTTTAACAAGCAACCTATAGTTATAAATCCACAGTCTGCACCACCCTGTCATGCCTAAAAAGGTTCTTAGTTCTTTCACTGTCTGAGGTTTTGGGGTCTGGCATATTGCTTCCTTGCAATCCTGCCCCAGAGTCCTTTGTCCAGCACTTACTTCGTAACCCAGGTGAATAACTGTTTGCCTCACCATTTGGGCTTTCTTCTGGGATACTCGATACCCTTGCAGACCCAGAAAGTTTAGGAGGCTTACCATCCAGTCCACGCATGTCTCCTGGGTCCGGGTGGTATTTAAGAGATCATCCACATACTGGAGTAACTGTCCTTCTCCTGGTGGAGGTTTCCAGGACTCTAAATCCTTGGCAAGCTGCTCCCCAAATATAGTGGGGGAGTTCTAGTACCCCTGTGGTAACACACACCATGTGAGCTGAGTTTTTCTTCCAGTTTTAGGGCTTTCCCACTCGAATGCAAAAATTTTCTGGCTGGCTTCATGGAGAGGGAGGCAAAAGAAAGCATCCTTTAGATCTAGAACAGTAAACCAAGTTAGTTCAGGTGTTAAACAGGTTAACAAGGTATAGGGATTGGCAACCACTGGATACAAGTCTTCAGTTACCTTGTTAACAGCCCTTAAATCTTGTACTAATCTGTATGACCCATCAGGTTTCTTTACTGGCAGAATAGGAGTATTAAAATCAGATTGACACTCTCTCAGTAGTCCTAGCTGCAGAAAGTTCTCAATAATTGGGCTAACCCCTTCTATATCTTCTTTCTTTAGGGGGTATTGTTTAACCCTTACTGGCTGTCCTCCTTCTTTAAGCCTGATTTGCACTGGTAGTGCATTCTTTGCTCTTCCTGGTATATTGGAGGCCCACACTCCTGGAAATACTTGATCCATTATTTTCCTAAAATTTTCCTTTTCACTTGCCACTTCAATTTCTTTGGTTATTAGCATTAAGCTTAACAGTTCTACATATTGTTGATCCTTTACCTCCAAATTAATTTCCCCATTTTTGAATATTATTCTTGCTTCCAACTGCTCTAGCAAATCTCTGCCCAAAAGTGCAGATGGAGCATTAGGCATGTATAAAAATCGATGGATGTCCCACTGTTTTCCCAATTTATACTTCCATGGTTTACAAAAATAAGCTCTTTCAGATTGGCCAGTTGCCCCCTTTACCATAACATAGTCATTGGTTACAGGTATTAGGGCCTTATTCAACACTGAAAATGTTGCCCCTGTGTCTATCAAAAATTTCACTTCTTTTTCTTTGTTCCCCAGTTTAACTATAACCAGAGGGTCCCCTAGGGTAGGGCCCTCCAGTCTCCCTCAGTCCACCTTTACATGAGCAGCTACTTTTTCCTTTTTCTGATCACCTTATGTTCATCACCCTTTCTTAATTCTGGGCACTGGTTTTTCCAGTGACCAAATTTCTTACAAAATGCACATTGATCTTTTCCTAGTCGGGGTGGTCCTTGTTTTGGTGGACCTTGTCCACATTTTCCCTTTTCTCCTTCTTTTACTATTGCTACCAGTTTCTTCATCCCTTGTTTATACCCTTCTTCCCGGTTACTAAAAACTCTCCAGGCCTCATTTAATAAAGTTTCTAAATTCCAGCTGTTTGGACCCTGGATCTTCTAGAGTTTCCACCTGATATCTCCTGTGGATTGTCCTAAAAATCAATTTATTAATTGCTGCGTTCCTTCATCAGATCCAGGATCCAGGGTGGTGTGTCGGCGCATTGCGTCTCGCAGGTGATCTAGAAATTCAGAAGGTGTTTGAGAGGGGCCCTGTTTGATAGCATATAAAGGCTGACCAGTTTATGGTTTTGGGGATTTATAGCAGTGTCCTCTCACGCCTGGCAGGCGTGCAGGCTAGCTCAGTTCTGCACTGCCACAACGAGGATTGGTCGGGGTTACAGGCAGGGCAAGTAACCTCCTCCCGGCAGGTTCTTGGTTCCCCACACCAGCGAGTGGACCTGATGAAATTGTGACTGCGGCGACGGAAAAAGAGTCGTCTCTCTTTAGGCAGGGTAGAAGGTAGTTTATTAAGGGGAGTCCAGCAAGGAGCTCCGCCTCAGACCACTGCTGCCCAGAGAGAGCAGAGATCAAAGCTTGACAGCCACTTATAAATGGGGGAGGGCTGACAACGGGTCAGCCAACCAGGGAACATGGGGGTGGTAACAGGGGTGTCAACCTTTGAACCACTAACAAATCACAGAAGGGTAGGAGGGGATTCCCCGGGCATCAGCCTACCACTCGACACCTCTCCTGGATCTTTCCAGAATCCAGGGAAGGGTCTCGAAGTGACAGACAGGGTGACCACGAGGAGGGGGGGGGGACTGACAGGAACAGGTGCAGGGAAGGAATGATTGACAGAAAACGTCTGGTTAAACAACCAATTTATAAGGGGGGAAAACTATTACAAAACACAGGGGGGTACAGTGGAATAAACCATTACAAAAATAACTTATAAATCTTACAAAAATAACTTAATAACTCAATAAAACAACTCTCACACCACTACATCTCCCCCTATTTTGTTTTTTTAAGAGGAGGAGAACTGGAACGAGGGAGAACGATGCTCTGAGTCTGGATATGCCTCATCGAACCACTCTAGCTGTACAGGCCACTCCACCTGAGGCTCCTCTTCTAGGTCTCTGTCTTCCTCCAAATCTTCCTCCAGTTCCGTGTCCTCCTCCCATTCTATGTCTTCCTCCCATTCGGGCACGGATGACATAGCTACTCGATTTACAGAGGGGGAATGTGTGGTGCTAGAAATCAACTTATTCAACATTTTTCTGACAATACAAATAGTAACTAAAATTAATACAAAAATAAATAAAACTAATTGAACTGATTTTATAATTAAACCTACCCAGCCCGAAATGCCCCAGTTCCCAAACATCCCACTCAGCCAGTCACTAGTCTCTTTCTTGATGTCTTCCACCATGCCCCGGATGCTCTGGATGGTTTTGTGGACAACCTGCCCCATTGCCCTGGCGAGAGTCGCCCAAACGTTGGCTTTGGGCTGGGGCACCAGCCATCCGGAGACTGGAGCAGCGAGACTGGCGAGCAGGAGGATGCTGAGAAGCAGGTGGAACTTCCTCAGCACTGGGGACTGGTGCTGGACAGGTTCCATCGTAACTAAAATGACTGAAACAAAAAATTATTGTCCAAACAGAGGGTTTAGGAAAAGGAGCCCATCCCGGAAAGACTTTCCCTTCTTCTCTGCCTAAATGCTGCTTGTGACACTTGAGGTAGTTGTTTGTTCTCCCCCGAGACCTTCGGGACATAGGGCCTCACCCATTTGGATGGTAACCATTTTAGCCCCATGGGGGTGGACACGCAAGCATATCCACGACCCCACGTGACCAAATCGTGAGGTCCCTCTGGTCCTTCCAGTCTCAGGGTCCCGGACCATGACTGGCGGCCTCTCCTTGATGTTTAATTGAGGGTTTGCCCCGAAATGGCGAACGATTGGAGGGTTTAAGAGTTCAAAAGTACAATTTAAAAAATTCACAGTGAATAGTGCCCTGGCCAATCGGGTCTGCGGTGTTTCCATTTTTAAAACCTGTTGTTGTTGGTTGAGGACCCTTTTGATTTCCCTGTGGGTCCTCTCCACTACGGCTTGGCCAGTTGGGGAATGGGGGATGCCGGTCTTATGTCCCACTCCCCATTGTTGCAGGAAGCTGCTGAATTCCCTGGAGTGGTACGCTGGGCCATTATCAGTTTTTAACTCCCTCGGGGTGCCCATGAAGGAGAAAGCCTGGATGAGGTGTTTTATTACATCCGAGGTCTTCTCCCCTGTGTGGGCGGAAGCGAAGACTGCACCAGAGAAGGTGTCCACTGAGACGTGCACATACTTAGATCTTCCGAACTGGGGGACATGTGTCACGTCAGTCTGCCACACCTCACAGCTGTTCAGACCTCTGGGGTTCACTCCTGCACTCAAGGTGGGAAGTGCATGTTGATTGCAGGAGGGACATGTAGCCACAATTGCCTTAGCCTGTTCCCGGGTGATGTGAAACTGGCGAACAAGGCCAGGTGCGTTTTGATGGAAGAGTTGGTGGCTGAGCTTTGCCTGTTCAAAGATGTTAGGCAATGGGGCCATTGCAGCAGGGGCAGCGAGAGCATCAGCCCTTCTGTTTCCCTCAGCAATGTAACCTGGCAAATCAGTATGCGATCTTGTATGCATCACAAAGAATGGCTGCTCCCTATGGGAGACAAGCTTGACAAGCTTAGAAAGCAGCTCAAACAGTGCAGTGTCAGACACTTCCTGCAGTATGGCCTGATCTGCTCTGGACACCACCCCCGCCACATAAGCGGAATCCGTCACCAAATTGAAAGGTTCAGGGAACCTTTCGAAAGCCCTGATGACAGCGGCCAACTCAGCAACTTGAGGTGATCCCTCCACCTCAGCAACATCTGCCTCCCACTGCTGAGTCTGAGGGTCCTTCCATGTCATGACCGACTTGTGAGACCTTCCGGACGCGTCAGTGAAAATTGTCAGGGCCTCTAAAGGCTTCCTACTCCAAACACTTTTCAAACTCAATGTGAATTTGGCATCCTGATTGAAAATTTTGTGGGCTGGCCGATGAATAGAAATTTGTCCGGTAAAGGAATCCAGAGCAAACTGCAGTGCTTCGTTCTCCTGAAGCAAGTGTTCTAACATTGCCTTTGTAATTTGGCCCGATCTTAATCCAATTGGAATGTGAATGCATTCAAAATCACATCCGGCCAATTCCCTGATCCGGACTCTTGCCTTCCGGATCAGTTCAGCCACCAGTTCTTGTGGACAGGTCATCCTTTTGGACCTGTGATGACTGAGAAAGACCCATTCTATGATTAAGAGCGGATCTTCTCTGCCCTGGTCCTTTTTGGTGTTATTTTTCCATTGGAAAATGACCCCATGGAGGTGTGGCAAATTTCCCATAATTATAAATTTGAAAGGCAGGTCAGGATCACACCTGTGAGCCTGCCGAGTGGACATGAGATGCTGCACCTTTCCTAGCACATCCCTTGCTTCTGGGGTGAGTTCCCTTGGAGAACTCAGCTCCTCTCCCCCTTTCAATAAATTGAAAAGAGGGGCCAGGTCCTCGGTGGTCAGACCTAGCCAGGGTCTCACCCAGTTCAATGTCCCACACAGTTGGTGGACATCTGCGAGGGTCTCAATCTTTGCCTTAATTTCTAATTTTTGCGGCACAATGGTCCGCTTGTCAATTTCCAGCCCAAGGTACCTCCAAGGTGGCATCTTTTGAACTTTTTCTTCCTGCAGCTCGAACCCTGCAACAACCAATGCATTGATTGTCAGGTCAAGTGCGTGGGACAAGACATCATCGGTGGGGGCACACACAAGCACATCATCCATATAATGATGGATGATTGCTTTCTCCGTGGCTACATGGACCGGGGACAGCAAGGAAGCCACGTACCACTGGCAGATGACCGGTGAAACTTTCAACCCTTAGGGTAAAACACGCCAATGGTAGCGTTTCCTTGGGGCTTTTCGGTTGATGGTGGGAACCGAGAATGCAAAACGTGGGACGTCGTCTGGGTGTAGGGGAATATGGAAAAAACAATCTTTTATATCTATTACAGCCAATTTCCAATTTTGTGGGAGCATGGTAGGGGAAGGCATCCCAGGTTGAAGAGAGCCCATGTCTTCTATTACGTTATTAATTTGTCTAAGGTCCTGGAGGAGCCTCCACTTGTCCTTCCCCGGCTTCTGGATGACGAAAACTGGGGAGTTCCAAGGGCTGGTTGTCTCTACAATGTGGCCTTTGGCCAACTGCTCCTCCATGAGCTCTTCAAGCGCCTTCAATTTTTGCTTTGAAAGCGGCCACTGCTCTACCCACACTGGTGTATCTGTTTTCCAATTCAGCTTGCGGGTAGGGCGCTCCTCAGTGGTCGCCGCCCAAAAATCCTGTGAGGGGTCTGGGATGTCAATTGTGACCCCCCACTGGGCCATCAGGTCTCTCCCCAACAAGGGTTCCTTATAATCCAAAACAAAAGGGCGTAAACTGGCCAATTGCCCTTTTGGCCCCTTAATTTGCACCACGCTCTTTGATTTCTTAGCCAATTTCATCCCCCCTATACCTTGCACGTGTCCGGCCACGTTTTCCAAGGCCCAATGTGATGGCCAATGCTTGGCTGGGAATATCGTCAAGTCTGCCCCGGTGTCTAGGAGGCCTGTGATATTAATGGCCTCCCCACCCACACTCCACTCACACGCCACCTGGGGCTTTGCCTCTGTGATGTTGTATACTGGACAAGCTGTTGGCATGCTGTCTTCCGGGCGCTCCCAGGCGGGTATGATTTGGGCAACTATTTGTCCTTTTGGTAGGAATGTTGGCGGGTGGGTGCATCGTAGCCAGAGAACGAACCTCTCAGGACTGTTGTCAAGAGTTCCCGGAAGGATTTCGATCTCTTGCGGGGTGTGTTTGCAATCCTCCACAACGATGATCTTACCTTCACCCCTTGGCCAAGTGCCTTGCTCACCGTTGTTAACTGACACCAATTTCCAATCGCCATCTTTCAGGTGCAAACCCTCTGTGAGCTGTAATCTATAAGGTGTATAGTTAGAATTTGTTGTTAAAATTGGTTTTGCAATGTCATGGTCCGTGTGTGTCATTTCTGGTAAATTTTTTGTGCTGTTACTCCGAATGGAATAAGGCAGCTTTTCCTCCTTTTCCCCTTGGCTCCCTCCCCCTTCCCCCTCTGCTCGGTCCACCCCATTTTTGTCTTCACGCAGGGTGGACCTGCGTTCCCCCTTTAGTTTTTTTGCGAGGGTTTAAACCCTCTCCCTTTTTCCCCCTCTCCCCCCCCCCTTTTTTGTTTTTAAATTCTTCAAATTCTTTTTTAAGGGGGCATAGGGAGGACCAGTGCCCCAATTTCCCACATAGAAAACATTTTTGGGAGCCTTGAATCGAAGGCTTCTTCCTGGTGTCTGATGTTTCTCGGGAGCCTTCAGCTTTGATGGTCGCAGCATGGTGTAATTTGGGCCGCTGTCCTGTGGAGGCGCTCATAAATGGGACCTTTACTTGACATACTCGGAGCATGTCCTGTAAGGTCCATGCAGGATCTAATGGAAGACTTAAAATTGCAGCACAACATAGATCATTTACATTTGAAAATGCAATTTCCCTTAAAATGCATTCACGTGCCCCTTCTCTTTTAACTTGGACCTCGATGGCCCTGGAGAGCTTCTCCACAAAATCAGTAAAAGATTCACTTTGGCCCTGTCTTATTTCGGAATACGGGACTACTGGACCATGAGGCTGCATTGTAAAAAATGCTGTTAAGGCTGCTTCTTTTACCATATTGAGGCACTTTTGGGGTAAAGCAACATGATCAGTTGCTTTCATCCACTGCCCTTCACCCACGAGATGTTCAAAGGTGAGGGGATTCCCATGACCATCCACCATAGTCTCTATGTTGTCCAGGAGACCTGGCAGGGCATCCCTGAGCAGCTGCCTCCATGCTCCCTCCCAAAGCCTATATTCTGTGGAGTTGAGCAGGCAGGAAAACAGCTGCTTTAAATCAGCAGGGAGTGTTTCAGCCCCTGAGAGATCTGCCTTCAAAAGACCCCGGAAGTATGGACTATCCTTTCCATATCCTTTATGGGCTTTACACAGATCTCTGATGGTGGCCTGTGGGAATGGGTGGTAAATGGCTCTGGTGTTTTGGCCTCCGCGGGAACTTCGATAGGTGACAGGGGCTAGAGTGGGGATGAGGGAGGAGGGCGGCAGCCCCATCGAGGCCGGCTCCGGCTCACTAACTTCCGTGTTTGGACCGTGGGAACCGGAAGGAGGACCGTGGGAATCGGGACTCCCTGACCCTTGCTGTCCGGGGGTGGGGGGGGCAGTTTGGTCGGGGTATGATGTCACCCAGGAGAAGGACTGGTGGGGGGGGGGGGGGGGGCGGGGAAGCGAACGGGGCGGAGCGGGACCGCTGCGGAGCAGCCCCGGGCTGCTCCACCGCGGAGGAGCCGGCGGCACCAGCCCGCGCCACGCCCGGGGCTGAGCGGCGCCGTGGCAAAGGGGTCCCGGGCGGCGCTGCCTCGGGCGGACCGGCGCCGGCCCGCGGGGATCGGGCGGGGCGGGCGGCGCGGAGCGGGGAGCCACGGCTGCAGGCACTGCGCAGGCGCAGCGGGTCCCGCCGCTGTCCCGGCACGGCACAGCTGCGTCACAGGGACCAGGAGGAGCGGGCAGAGCGGCTTGGGGCCGCGGGGACACTGCGTCACCGGGATAGGACGGAAAGAGGGGCTGGGAGGGGTTAAGGGCGGGATCAAAGGAACTGCGGGAAGGACTGGGAGATGAAGACGGCTTCGCCACGTGGCATGCGCCATCTTTTGGCAGGGGAAAGCGGGACTTATGTTCTGTTTTTCTATTAACTGAAACCTCAACTCGGGATTTTTGAACTGGGAAACGCGGGGACGGGAAGGGCTTTCGGGCAGCCTGGCCAGAGCTGCCTGAAAGGTCCCGCGCAGATCGGTGAGAGCCACGCGAACCGCGCATATCGTGCCGGCTGCGTGGGCTTGGGGATCGGAAAATTCTGAAGAAACCTGAGCTAGCACGCGGATCTCTTGCCGCTTCTTTCAGAGTACTTTTCCGGGGATAAGGGGATTGGGGCAGAGGGGCAGGGGAACCGGGGGCTGGCTTTTCGCATTCTGGCGGTTTTTGCATCCCTTTCTGAGTCTTTACTGCCGAATACAGCTGCGCTGCCAAATTAAAATATTTTAAAGTGTCTCTGTCTCCCGACGCAGCTAATTGAGTCATTTTCCTGAGACGTTAATTTTGAGGAACTAAAGATTTTTTTTGGAAAGTTAAGATAATAAGTTGCTGAACTAGCTGAAGTAGATAGGTAATCTTTGTTCGCAGTTAACAGAAGCCGGATCTTAGATAAGCTACCCTGGATCTTGTAACTCATTTCTTGTCAGGTTTATGTTTATGTAGTTGTCCTTGTCATGAAAAACAGAATGTGGTAAATAAGACATAAGATAGCTGCAGATTTCCTGCTTAAAGGATCCGTTGAACACAGGAAACTGTAAGTTCTACCAAGGAATCATTTGTCACGAATGCATTGAAAAGGTAGAAAGGTCAGGACGAGGAAGACTCATTTTACTTCCTCATTTTAGGTGACCCCTCCCCAAAATAGACCCCCGACTCATTTTAAGAAACAAAGTACGCATGCTTAATAGCCTTTTTGCCAATTAGCATACGAAGCGAGGAATGGGAGGTGACAGGGGTATGAATATGCATTTGTATTTTGGATATTCAACACTTTTGTGAATAAAAGACTTTGTAATTACCTGTGAATTTTGCAGTGCGAATTAGGGAACTATCCCGCGTGCTGCCCGGCCGTAATAAACATACACTTTCTAACTTTGAACTGTTAGAGAGTTTTTGTCCGTCACAGTTGGGTATCGATACTAGATCAATACCCATATTTCTTTAATAAATCATTCCTTCTCACAGCACCCCAAAACTCGGCGCTGCCGATCTGGTCGGGGGACACCCGCGGAAAATGCGAATAAAGCCAGCGAACAAAATGTTTTAAATCGCTTTTTGAAACTTTTAACTGTGCATTCTGTGCAACTGAAATTAAAGTATAATACACACTCTTTTGAACGACCGAGAGTTTTACACCCATCTCTCCCGATATGTGTCGTTCCTGTGAAAAACGCCAATCACTTGTTTTAAAATTTTAAAAGTTTAATAGTAAATAAGATGGTTATAAAAAAATAGAATTAGAGTAAAAAAATTGAACAATTTTAGAGTTAGGACAATACGAGACAATAAAAAGCAAAGTTACAGACGTCTGGGTGGCTCCTCCGAGCAAAAAGCTCCGAAGAAGAACCTCTGCTAACAAAGGACCATCTCTTAAAAGCAATAGCCTGTTGGATATTCATATATTTCATACATGATGCATAAACTCTATTTAAACAAAGAACTGTCTCTGGTTAGTATCACTTTTTTCCTTTAATCTCTGGCATTCTCAAGGCTGAGAGAGGCAGGAGGAGTTGGTTTCTTCTGATAAGGAAGTAGGAAATTCCTTTTTTCTCTGAAAGATTTATGTTTTCCTGTGGTTGGTACATAAAAACTACATTTTAACTACAAAACTTCATTTACTATACTATCAAAATATTAATACAACACCAACAATTAACACAACACAACACATATAGTAAATATCTTGCGTAGAGCCATATAATATGCACTTTTCACAATCCTCCCTCTTTCTTTTTATAATTAATTTGGCTTGAGCAATATTCATTGTTTTCTAGCCTTCATTATTCGCTCATTTTTTTCACAAATCAATCTCGCTTCTTTGAAGGGGTCTTCTATATTATTTTGTTTCTTTAACACCATAATGCTTTGTGGTGGTGTTGTTGTAGGCAACTTTTGGTCAATGTCCACTAATTACATGCCTTGTACCACACTGGTGATGAGCCGAACGAAACAGGGAATCACACAAGGAAGAAATATTAAACCAGCTGTAGCACATAAAAGGAAGAAGCCTAACTTTTTCGACCATTCTACTCCCAACACATTATCCCACCAGCTAGTATTTAGCATTGATTCCCACTTTTGAACTGGTACATGGGCGATTTTTCTGATATCATTGACTATGTCCAGGACGGCATCTCCATTGTCATCTATTTTTAAACAACAATCTGATGTATTGAACTTTCCACAAACACCCCCTTCTTCAGCTAACAGATAGTCTAAAGCCAACCTATTCTGATACACATCCGCTCTTGTTTGGGTTTGTTGCCTTGATATTAATTCCATTGCCTGACCAGTTTTGTTCATTATTATCTCTACAGCGGCTTGAAGTCTTATAATACGATTTAGCATATAAATTGGGGTTCGATATCCCCAACTCCCATCTTGTGCCCAGGTGGCTGGCCCATATGTTTCCAGTATGCGTTCAGGGGGCCATTCCTAATTGTGATAAACATTAACTATTTTTTGTTCACTGGAGATCAAATAACTCAAGATAACAGGAAGTTACTATGTTACTATCTAAGCTTATAAGCAAACATACCCTTGCCCAATTTCTTTTCTCTCTCTCTACTTGCTTAATCAGCTTTAAGTTTCAGGAATTCCAGCTTAGTTACCATATAAGGAAGAGGACAACTACAGCCTTCATCTCTGCGACCACTGAGGGACAGAAAGAGACCCTCCCAGCAACACGTCACACATACATCATCGGAGGAAAGAAGCAAGATAAAAGCAAGACTGAAAAACCTGCCAATTCACGGCAGTTGGTGGAGCGAGACTCCCCCTGCCGTCCAGCGCTGTATTTGCCTTTGCTTTGCTTGCTGCAATGTAATAAATTCCTATTGGAACTTTTCTTCGTGTTCATAGTCGATTACACTCATCTCCCCATTTTTGGAATCCTCCAATCAATTCTCTTTTGTTTCTCTTTAGATCCTCATAAACTGGTATCCCTAATTGATCCCCATCAGGTCCTGGTAAAGGAAAAAATCCTGGCTGTATAATTCCTAGAGTACAGCTCCCTTTCCACTGAGAGGGGAGTTTTGGGTATGCTCTTTTTCCACATATTCAAAATAAGCCGTCTGGAGCTTTCCAATAGTTAAATTTTTGTTGATCTATATTCTCCCAAAATTTGGAAATTTCTAGGATGCCATAGAAGGATTTTTACTTGTATCATTACATTGAAAAAGTTTTGTTTTGTTATCATACTTACAATTCACTTTTTTTGCTTTTTCTTGGGTCCAATACACGGTTGGTGCTTCTGGGACCCACCATACAGAAGTTCCATGACTAACCTTATATCTTTTACAGGGTGTTTTTCCTACTTCATGAAGGAACCTTTTCCCAGTGCGCCAGGGACATTCTTCCCCTATCACTGTTGAGCTTAAAATCCACCCTTCAGGTCTGTTTTCTCCACTTGTACTTGTTTGGTTCCATTTTAGAAGCTCAATTGGGCCTAAGCTGCTGCCTTTCCATGGCCATTCTTCTGACAACAAAGCCCCTCCACAGGCCCAACAATTGGTTATGTTAAGTTCCTTACTTATTCTTTCTCCTAATTCTACAAACTGATTTTTACCCATCCTTGAGATATCTATTTCTTTTTCTAATTGCTGTTCAAGTTTGGTATACAAATCATTGATTGAAATTGGCACAGGTTTAGGTGGTTGTACTGACTTAGCCTTTTTGCTTATCAACTGCTCTTTTACTAAATCTTGTGCTTTGTGCCCAGTAATGTAGGTAAAACAAATCCATCTCTCCTCTTTTGGGCACTGACTTCCCATCCTGCTACCACTTGTTCCTAAGTTCTCTGCAATCCTGTACTTTTTCCCTTTATGTATGCAATTGCCTAATTTGGATGGGTTATAACAGTGACTGTTGACATGAGTGTGAGAGATGAAAAAAGAACCTCGGTGTCTTTCCACGTACAGCTTTTGCTAACACCTATGCCATGGCCTTGTCGATATCCCAAAAGGGAGAAGACAAAAATTGAGTGACAGAAAAAGGAGTAACAGAGGTCCAGTATGGCTTATACTCCCACCTCCCATGCCTATGGGGTTGCAACCCACAGCAGGTGTATTTGATCTTCTTGGTGGTGAATACAGAGGCCAATCTGGTCTTGCCCTCTATTTCCTTGTCACTTCCTCTTAGCTAATTTCCAGACAAATCGTTTTTGACACTCCTTAACTGTCGTTTCCCACTGTTCTTCAGGTATCTCCCATTCAACAGGCACTAATAATTCCCATCCACAAAACAAAGTTATTATTTCAGTTTCTTCGAATTCTACTTGGATAGGAGATTGATTTGGCCCTTGACACTTCCTGCAATGAGAGCGTCGATTGTGTGAACTACAATACCAATTCTTCCCACAATTTAAGCATTTACATTTAACCCAGCTAGCATGTCTGGTATTTGGGTGGATCAAACAGGGTATTTGGTCTGACACTGATGGAAGTTGCAACTCCTCTTCCTCCTTGTATAAATCACAGGCTAAGGCGTGAATACAAGAGTTCTCTCTCCGAAACAGTCCTGATCCTCCTGTTTGGAGTGGAAGTATTCCTCCCCAAGGAGGGTATCTGAGGCGTCTCAAAGCTTGTCCAGGCGGTACTTGAAACCACTGATATAAGCTTGGCCTTATCTCCCAATTAGGTGTGATCCTGTGTATGTTTCTTGGACCATTTGGGTCTTCCCAGTTCATTACCCCTCAGTCCCCGTTTAAGAGTCAGTTTTGTATCACCCGGTTCAGATGTAATCGTCCACTCCTTAGGTTCTTCCACAGGTCCTTTGATTCTGCTGGCGTGGATCCACCCTCGTTCCTTGGTCTGGATCGCAGCCTCGGTCGTCAGCAATACCTGAAAAGGACCTTCCCATTGAGGAGTTAAAGATTGTTCTTTCCAGGTTTTTACTAGCACCCATTCCCCTGGATGAACATTATGGATTTTAAAGTGTAAAGGTGTGGTTTGAGGGATTATTCTTTTCAACCGTAAGTTTTCAAGAGTTTTTGCAATGGTGTTAACGTATCTTTTAACGCTCATTTCCCCTACCTCATAGGTAGCATTTTCATGTTGGGTGGTGTTGGGGTTTAAGTCTCCTGTAGAATTTTTTCCCCCCCTCCCAAGTTGCTAGGAGACTAAGTGCTGAGTGCTTAACCGGGACAAAAGAACTGATAACTTAGTTTTGGGAGAGGGAAAAAAGCTCCCGGAGAGAGCGGAGGGTGGGGGGATCTCGCGGTTTTTCTTTTTTCTTCCGGGGGGGAGCACCGATCGGGCCAGGGGCTGGCTGCTGGAGTCCACGGTTAACGAAGGAGTCTGGTCCTGGGAATTCTATCATCTGTTGGAGTATCCAGGAATTCGGAGTTTCTTCACTGTCCTGCTGGATTTTAGGTGAGCCCGAGTCCCGCCGCTGCGGCTTCTCCGGCACTGCCACCTCTGCCTGCCGAGGACACCCCCTGCCTGCGGAGGACAGTCCACTGCGCCCGGCTTCCAGCCATCAGCGCCGGAGCTTCCACCGTTTGCCCTCGGGGTTCTTGGTTCTGTTCTACTATTGTTATAATTGCTGTTGTTTTTTGTCTGTCCTGTTATATTTACTAGTAAAGGACTGTTATTCCTTTTCCCCATAGCTCTGACTGAAAAGTTTTATTTTTAATCTTCCAAATTATAATAACACGGAGGGAAGGATTCAAATTCCTCATTTCCTAGAGAGGCCTGCCTCTCCATAGCAGATACCTGTCTTTTAAAACCAAGACAGGTGGTTAAAAAGGGTAACCCAAACATCATTTCATAGGGTGACACTTCCAGGTCTGACCTGGGTTGTGTTCGGATCCTCAGTAAGGCCAATGGTAGGCATTGTACCCATGACATTTGGGTTTCAACCATTAATTTGGTCAAAGTTCTCTTTAAAGTCTGGTTCATCATTTCTACACGACCAGAACTCTGTGGATACTATGGGGTATGCAGCTCCCATTTTATCCCTAAAGATTGAATTATCTGTTGTAACACTTTTGACGTAAAATGTGTTCCTCTGTCTGTGTCTATTCTATTAACCATTCCATATCTGAGAATAATCTGTTCTAAAAGGGTCTTACTGACCATGTTGGCTGAGGCCTTGGTAGTGGGAACTGCTTCTACCCAATGGGTTAAAATGGTCTGTTATTACTAATAAATACTTCCATATTTGTATTTGAGGAAGTCCAGTTAAAATCTACTTGGATACTTTGAAATGGTTGAAGAGCTAACTCACGACCTCCTAATGTTGTTTTTCTCATTACCTTTTTGTTTATCCTTTGGCAAGTTATACATTTTTCAGTTACTTGCTTTGCTACTCCAAAAATCCCAATGCATCCATAGTTCCTTAAAAAATGATCACACAAGGCCTGAGTACCCCAGTGGGTTTTCTGATGCATATCTTCTAATATTTTTCTAGCCAGTAATTTATTAAGTAATTGTCTTCCATCAGGAAGTTTCCATTTCCCTGATTCAGCCTGTTCTCCTCCTATCTTGTTTAATTCTTTTTTCTCTGCTTCACTAAACTTCGGGATTTCCAGTTTTTCCTCATTTGGAGTTAATATTAACATGACTCTTTCAGCTCCTTTTTCTGCTGCATCCTTAGCTTCCTGATCTGCTAAATTATTTCCTCTTATTTCTGGGGTCACTCCTCTTTGGTGTCCCTTAATGTGTACTATAGCTATTTCTTCAGGTAGTTTTAATGCCTCTAAAATCTCTAAAATGAGTCCTTCATGTACTAATCCTTTTCCTCTTGAGTTAAGTAATCCTCTTTCTTCCCAAATTTTTCCAAAATATGTACTACTCCAAAAGCATACCTCGAATCAGTGTATATAGTTCCTTTCTTGTGTGCTAAATATTCCAGTGCCTTTTTTAGAGCATATAATTCACAAGTTTGAGCTGACCAGTTTGAAGGTAATTTTCCTTTTTCAATAGTTTGCATGTTTTTTCCATCAACTACTGCATACCCTGACATTCTTTTTCCTTGTAGACATCTGGAGGAACCATCCACATAGATTATTTCCCCTTCTGAAAGGGCTTGTTCTTCAAGATCCCCTTGAACTTTTGTTTGGTATTGGATAATTTCTAAACAGTTGTGTATTAGGTTATCTGCTGGTTCTCCATATAGGAATTGAGCTGGATTTAAACTCCTGTTTACCTCTAATGTCAGATCATCACTATCTATCAAGATTGCTTCATATTTTAACATTCTAGAGTCTGTCAACCATTTTTCAGCTTTCTGATTTAACACATTTCGAACCGCATGAGGTGTGCACACAATTAGTTTACCTCCAAAAGTAAGTTTATGACTTTCTTCTACCAGGATTGCAGTAGCGGCTATAGCTTGAATACATACTGGCCAGCCATGGCTCACTGGGTCTAACATCTTTGATAAATAAGCTACTGGTCTCTTTACTCCTCCCCACTCCTGGACTAGAACTCCATGAGCTACCCCCTTTTCTACATTCACATACAGATGAAAGGGTTTTTCTAGTGAAGGTAAGCTTAAAGCTGGTATTGAGGCTAGTTTTAACTTCAATTTTTCTAATTTATCATCATCTTCCTTGGTCCATTTTATATTATCTCCCTCTGTCAATTTCTCATACAAAAATTTTACTGCCTGTGTGTACCCCTCAATCCATAATCTACAATATCCCAACAATCCGAGTAGTTTTCTGATTTCCCTCTTTGAAGAGGGAGGTGGAAGGGATAAAATTCCTGCAATTCTCTCTGGACTGAGCCTTCGACTACCCTTACTTATCAAGTGTCCAAGATATTTTACCTCTGGTTCTACAAATTGCAGTTTCCCTTTTGATACCCTTAATCCTTTTTCTCCAAGAAAATTTAAAAGCTTTATTGTAGCTTCTCTAACTTCAACTTCATCTTCCCCAGATAGTAGAAGATCATCCACATATTGGATAATTTGTATTCCAGGAGGAGTGGAGAAGGCTTGCAGTATTTTTTCTAAAGCTTGCCCAAATAAGTTTGGAGACTCCGTGAACCCCTGCGGTAATTTCGTCCATCTTAATTGCTGCTTTCTTCCAGTTTTTGGATCCTCCCATTCAAAGGCAAAGATATCTTGGCTCTCCTTGGCCAGTGGACAGGCCCAAAAAGCATCTTTAAGATCCACTACACTAAACCACTGATGCTGGGGTGGAACTTAGAAGTGTATAGGGATTGGGTACCACTGGGTAATAAGATCGAGTTCTTTTGTTAACCTCCCTTAAATCTTGTACTAGTCTATAACTCCCATCAGGCTTCTTTACTGGGAGAATAGGGTTATTATGGGGAGACATACAAGATTCTAATGTCCCATCCTTTATTAGTCCTTCTATTACTGGCTTCAAACCCTCCCGTCCTTCTAAAGATATGGGGTATTGACGTACACGTATGGGACAATCTTCTCTCTCTATTGTAACACTTATAGGGTCAATATTTAATCCTCCCCTATTTCCTGCCCCAGCCCAAACTTCCTTGTTAATTTTTTCTTCATCCTCTTGGCCTAATTTTAAGACTTTAGCTGTCATTTTGTTGCCCGATCCGAAGAAAACAGAAACAACCGAAGTCGTTTATGCGGTGCTTTATTGAGGGCCCGGGAGTCTGTGGACTAGCGTCCAAAGACAAGACCCCAACTTTACTGAAAAATCACAGGGTTTTTATATGTTTCTTTACATGATTTCTTCATCATTACAAATTCTTACTTCACTTTCACTACCTGGTACAATTATCTTTCTGACATTTAGGTTTCTGCCAAAGGTACATTCCTTAGATAAATGGATACACTCTTTAGCTACACTGCTTACATTACAAAATCTGCTATAAAGTTCATCTGCAGGTTACATTCGGCCTACTAAGCCTTAGCATGACTACTACTACTAATGTCAACTACTGTCAACTACTGTCAATTCTTAACATTTGCTACTAACTTAATACAGTTTATTGAATAAGATGAATGTGATGGCAACATAATTCCCCCCTTTTGAGCATTCTTCAGTCTTCTGCAAGAATGCTCAACTCTTAGTTATTGTTGGGTCTTTCAAATGCTGGATTTTCTCGCCCGATGGCAATTTCATACTTCGGAGGAGGCGGGTACTTCTCATTATCTCTTGTTAAGTCCCTCATCACTCTTCTGGTGTGTCTTGTTTCTCTTTCAATGACTCCTAAAACACACTTATACACTAACCAAATAATTAGTAGTAAGACTGCAAATAACAGAACATTCTGTATCACTGATGACACCCATCCAGAAACTGAAAGTCCTAAAGATTTAAAAATTTCTCCAATCCAGTTGTGTTGTGCCTCCTTCTCAATGTCTCTTGTTTTAAATTCAATTGTTTCTAATTGAGAAATATCTTTTTCTACTTCTAAAGTCATGTTTGGAATATGGATGCAACAATGGTCAATCTTTGTTTTTAAATACTGACACACACCATGCTCTTTTAACAATAGCATATCTAAAGCCATCCTATTCTGCAAAGTCATTCGGGATGTGGCTTGCAATTGTGAATTTATATCTTTGAATCCTTTCTTAGTGGCTGCTGCTAATCTTTCAGTTTGCCCCAGCAATTTGTACAGCATTTCTCCGTTCCTAAAAGCAGCTACAGGTGTAAAGAGTGATTCTAGAACCCACCCAATTGCAACTCCAGCGTCAGGTTCGTGCCATTCATCTTCGATTGGTATGTCATCTCCAATTTCCCGTTTCATTCTTTCTCTAATTTCTTCCCAAGTTAAATTTGACTCTTTCCAAAAGGGGCATAATGTGGGAACCCCTAATGTTATCTGGGTTACCGGCCCGTCCACTGGCATATGAGTAGTCCAATGTCCATGTCCTGTCACCCAGACTAGGTTCCCGGGACTTCTTACAGTAGTAGTTTTACAATCCCATCGGCCCCTAATCTTTCCTTTAAGTGAATGGTTATATCCCCTACACTCACATCCCCATTGTAACAAAATTTTTACTGGCTCTATCCCTATTGGATTTTTAGTATCACAAGTAAGAACTTGAGAACAATTCCATAACCCTACTGCTCTCCCCTTCTGGCGAAACTTGTCTTTCTGCGATGATTTCTTTCCATAGTCTTGTTCTCTTTTTCCCTTCCATTCTATGCACCAGTTTACCTTTCCTAAGTAACTATATGTTTCTAACAAACTGGGTCCCCAAATACTTTTCCATTCTTCCATGGTGGTTATTTTAGTATCATTTTGACATACCTCTTCTTTCTCATATCTGTTTTTCCATACCCTAGATACTTGGCAAGGATACGTTGTCTTTTCAGGTGTTACTAAACACCTTCTTGGTATCTGTGGGTGATCCCATGCATAATAACCTGGCATCTGTTCACACTGCTCTTTGGATACCCTAGACGAACCTAAGATCGCACATACAGTTACCCATTCCCCTTTTTCCTTGGTTTCAACTTTGCAATTCCACGTAACATTTACAGTGACATTCGGCAATTGTCCCACAGGAACAATTCCCCATGGGATTGGTTCTCCTGCTGCTTTTGGGAGTGGCAAGCATGCTGTGATTCGGGATACGTTTTGCACCATTCCAAAATCTCTGATTAATCCTACTGCTAGGTTCTCATGACCTTTCCTATCTAGATCCGTTTCTATCTCGGGCTGTCCCGTCCCTTCCATTACTTGCCTTGTCACTCTTCTTCTCTGAACCTTTGCTCTTCGTGCATCCTTATCCCAAACCGTGACTATATTGGCACCTTTCTTCCAGGTTGCTTGTATATTCTGGACTTCAGTTTTCTGGTCATTTGCTACAGAACAGGTCAGGTTCACATCTATTCCATTTATGACATCCACCACTGGTTCGGTAGCTGCAACTACAACAGAACCATTAATAAGAATTGGTTTCGTTATTACCAGTAACAATATAATCAAAAATGCTACTTTCTGCGAAAAATCATCTGCGTTGGGGAGACCAGCTGGGTTTCCCATTGTGCAGGGACTTTCTTGACTCGAGTGTAATGGATCCATGAGTCGATTCCTTCGACCTTTACTGCCGTATAGGTTGTTAGGATCACTTGCCGGGGCCCGTCCCATGTTTCCTTCAAGGGATGTGTGGACCAATTCTTCACATATACTCGGTCTCCTGGTTGAATGTCATGCACCGGGTTCTCTAGTGGCATAGGTCGATTCCACTGCAGGGCTCCCCTTAAGGCATTAAGAGTTTTATTTAATGACATGACATAACTAAATATTGTCTGATCCCCTTGCACATGCAAATCTCCTTTCAACACGTTAGCATGGTACGGTTTCCCATATAGGATTTCATATGGGCTAACTCCCAATCGCTCCCTGGGTTTAATTCTGATTCTGAGCAATGCTAATGGCAATGCCTGTGGCCATTGTATTTTTGCCTCTTGACAAATTTTCTTAACTTGTCCCTTAATTGTTTGATTCATCCGCTCTACCTGGCCACTGGATTGAGGTCGCCAAGGGGTGTGTAGGTCCCAAGATATATCTAGCATCCTAGCAACTTCTTGTACTATTCCTGCTATAAAATGTGGACCTCTATCTGAGGACAATCCCAACGGCACCCCAAATCTAGGAATGATTTCCCTCAACAGTGTTTTGACTACTTCCTTTGCTTGATTTGTTCGACAAGGAAAAGCTTCAGGCCAGCCTGAAAAAGTGCATACATACACTAAAAGATACTTATAGTTCTGTGCTTTTGGTAATTCTGAAAAATCTACTTGCCAGTAATCTCCTGGTTCAGGCCCCACTTGTAATTTCCCTAACTGGATCTGTTTCCTAACTATTGGGTTGTTCTTCAAACAGGTTGGACACATGGCATTCACCCGTTTTGCCAATGTTAACATCTGGTTAGAAATTACTTCTCTTTTTAGAAATTTTACTAATGCTTCTGCTCCCCAATGGCATTTGTTATGTTCAGTTTCTAAAATAGTTTTCATAATTCGGGTGGGGACTACAACTTGTCCCATACTTGTTACATACCATCCAGTTGCATTCTTTTGCGCTAGCAGCAGTGAGGCTAGTTTTTCATCATCTGGAGAATACTTTGGTTCCTGGATCAAATGTGGAGTTACAGGACTCACCTTGGTAGGTATCAAGGCCATTTGGGTCCATACTTCTCTGGACACTCTTCGTGCTGTGATATCGGCTAGTCTATTTCCTTGATAGATCTTCCCTTCTTCCTTCTGATGACCCCTCACATGCATTACCGCAACCTTCTCGGGTTGGTGTACTGCGTCTAGCAAGGCTAGAATTTCAGTTCTAT
Source organism: Hirundo rustica (assembly GCF_015227805.2). Lineage (NCBI taxonomy): Eukaryota > Metazoa > Chordata > Aves > Passeriformes > Hirundinidae > Hirundo > Hirundo rustica. The sequence continues at coordinate 10,558,683 of NC_053487.1, read as the reverse complement.
ATTTAATAGCAGTTCCTTGAGAGTTCAACAACCCTCGTTCCTTCCACAGGGCACCATGAATGTGCACCACCCCAAAGGCATATTTAGAATCAGTCCATATATTCACTTTCTTTCCTGAGCTCAGCATTAGGGCTCTAGTGAGTCCAATAATTTCAGCTCGCTGAGCGGAGGTTCCAGGGGTCAAGGCCTTTGCCTCTACTACGGTTGTAGCTGTTACCACTGCATATCCCGCATACCTGGTACCACTTTCCACAAAGCTGGACCCATCAGTAAACAGTTCCCAATCCGGGTTCTCCATTGGGACATCCTTCAAATCAATTCGGCTGGCATACACTTGTTCAATCACCTCCATGCAATCATGTGCTAGTTCTCCTTCTTCCTGCTCACTGCGGAGAAATTCTGCTGGGTTAATATGATTAGTCATTTTTAAATCCACATCATCCTGTTCTCTCAGAATTGCTTGGTATTGTAGCATCCTGCTGGATGAAAGCCAGTGACCCCCCTTTTGTTCCAAAACTGCCAGTACCATGTGAGGCACAAATACCTCTATTTTTCTCCCCAAAGTCAATTTCCTGGCCTCCTGGATAAGGATCACTGTGGCCGTAACTGCCCGCAAGCATGACGGCCAACCAGCACTTACTGCATCCAGTTGTTTCGAAAAATATCCTACTGGACGTTTCCATGAACCGAGTCTCTGGGCTAGCACTCCCAGCGCTAATTTCTGCCTCTCATTCACGTATAACTGAAAGTCTTTATTTAAGTCGGGAAGGCCTAACGCCGGAGCTTCTTTCAGGGCCTGTTTCAGGTCTTCAAAGGCCTTTTTCCTCTGTCGATCCCAGTTTAGCCGTGGTTCCTTCAAAGCTTCATATAATGGTTTAGCTATAAGTCCAAAATTTAAAATCCACAACCTGCACCACCCCACCATTCCTAGAAAAGACCTTAATTCCTGATGGTTCCTGGGAAGGGGAATAGCACAAATTGCTTCCACTCGATTGACTCCCAACCGTCTCTGCCCTTGGGTGATTTCGCATCCCAAATAGATTACACTTTCCTTTAGTAACTGCGCTTTCTCCTTTGACACTCGGTAGCCAGCCTGACCCAGCATGTTCAATAGAGCAATAGTCAATTTCAAACACGTTTCTTTTTCTTCTGTTGCTAGAAAGATATCGTCTACATACTGGAGAATGACATAAGAGAGAGGTGACTCTCTTACCTCGGTAGTCTTCCATTCTTCTAATTCTTTTGCCAATTGATTTCCAAATATCGTTGGACTGTTTTTAAAACCTTGAGGCAGGCGAGACCAGGTGAGTTGTCTCTTCCTTCCAGTGTCAGGACTTTCCCATTCGAATGCAAAATATTTTCTACTTTCCAATGCCAGAGGGATGCAGAAGAAAGCATCTTTCAAATCAACAACAGAAAACCATTTAAACTTTTCTGACACAGATGTTAATAGAGTATATGGATTGGCAACCACTGGGTGAATGTCTTTTACAATCTTATTGATTGCCCTTAAGTCCTGCACTAACCGGTACTTACCATTTGGTTTCTTAACTGGAAAAATAGGAGTGTTAAATTCTGATTCACATTCCTGCAAAATCCCTTGTGTTAAAAATTGAGTTATCAAAGGAGCAACACCTTTCCTAGCTTCTAATGTAATTGGGTATTGTTTTATTTTGACTGGCTCTTTTCCTTCCTTTAATTCTACTACCACCGGCTGAGCAGCCTTTGATTTACCAGGGCTCCCCGTCTCCCATACCCAAGGTACTACAGCCTGATCCACTTCAATGGGAATAGGAGAGGGATCAATTTCTTTTATTACAAACAGTTTAGCAATTTCTTCTCCCGGAACTTCTAATTTTACCCTTCCATGCTCAAATATGATTTTGACATTCAATAATGACAATAAATCTCTGCCTAATAATGGTTTGGGGCAATTAGGCATATACAAAAACTGATGGTCTAACTCCTTTCCTCCAAATTTCAAGTTTAATGGTTGTAAAAAGGGTCTTTCTTCCAATTGTCCTGTTGCTCCCACTACCTGTATGGTAGTATTGCTAATAGGTCCCAGTCTTTTATTTAAAACCGAATAGGATGCCCCAGTATCAACAATAAATTCTTCTGGTTCTCCATCAATGTCAATTCTGACTTTTATATCTTGCTCTAGTGTTGGGGTTTAAGTCTCTGTGGAATTTTTTCCCCCCTCCCAAGTTGCTAGGAGACTAAGTGCTGAGTGCTTAACGTGGACAAAAGAACTGATAACTTAGTTTTGGGGGAGGGAAAAAAGCTCCCGGAGAGAGCGGAGGGTGGGGGGATCTCGCGGCTTTTCTTTTTTCTTCTTCCGGGGGGGGAGCACCGATCGGGCACGGCTGGTTTCTGGAGTCCACGGGTAACGAAGGAGTCTGGTCCTGGGAATTCTACCATCTGTTGGAGTATCCAGGAATTCGGAGTTTCTTCGCTGTCCTGCTGGATTTTGGGTGAGCCTGGGTCCCACCGCTGCGGCTTCTCCGGCACTGCCACCTCTGCCTGCCGAGGACACCCCGTGCCTGCGGAGGACAGTCCACCGCGCCCGGCTTCCAGCCATCAGCGCCGGAGCTTCCACCGTGTGCCCTCGGGGTTCTTGGTTCTGTTCTACTATTGTTATAATTGCTGTTGTTGTTTGTCTGTCCTGTTATATTTACTAGTAAAGGACTGTTATTCCTTTTCCCCATAGCTCTGACTGAAAAGTTTTATTTTTAATCTTCCAAATTATAATAACACGGAGGGAAGGATTCAAATTCCTCATTTCCTAGAGAGGCCTGCCTCTCCTTAGCAGACACCTGTCTTTTTTTTCAAAACCAGGACAGAATTTGGCGCCCAGATCGTGGGGCATTGAGAGAAAAAGGAATAACAGTTCTTAAGTGCCTACATTGCTGTGCACTGGATATCATGTGGTCTGGCTTAACGTGGTTTGGGTGGCATGTGGGTGTGGCCGTATTTCTCCCATTTGCAGGCCCTTTTCTAAACATGGGCCCTGTAACTAAGGTTACTGTGGCTGTCATCAATCTTGCTATATGGGTTAACGAAGTGAGGAAATCGTGGATTTTTAATTTCCTCTGGAAGGCAGGCACATGGATTCAGGGCTATCATACACTAACTGTGTGTTTCTGGAGTTACTTTAACAACGGTACCTACTGTGAAGAAATGACACCAGGGGAAATTTTTTCACAACCCTTCACCCAGCTCTTTGGGCCTACCCCACCAGTCTTTGAAGGGTTCAAATCTCTGAATGTTAATGACATCATACAGTGGCTGGTGTTGCTGGTATGCCTGTTCTGTTTAGCATTTAGAGATAAGGGGAGACTGACCTGGATAACCACCCTGATACCTACCCTAGAGAATAAGGATGCTGCCCCACAGCCTGAGCCCGTCCCACAGCCTGACCCTGCCCCACAGCCTGAGCCCGTCCCACAGCCTGACCCTGCTCCACAACCTGACCCTGCCCCACAGCCTGACCCTGCCCCACAGCCTGAGCCCGTCCCACAGCCTGACCCTGCCCCACAGCCTGAGCCCGTCCCACAGCCTGACCCTGCCCCACAACCTGACACTGTCCCACAGCCTGCCTCAGGAATAAACCACCCAGATTGGGTGAAGGAGATAGGTGAGATGCTGAGGGAGTACCTTTCCCCTGTAGTAGCCTCATTAGCCCCAGCTGCTGGGAAACCCTCCCCCTGCCCCGACAAAGGAGAGTCTGATGGTGCAGCAGCAGAACCCACAGACGTTACAACCGTCCAGGTTCCAGCTCAACCACAGGGGCAGCCACAGCCAGCAGCAGTGGCCCCTGTGGAAACAAAGAAGTATAAGGTGAAATCAGAGCACCCAGGCAACAAGGATAAGAAAGGAGGGCCCTCACAACCCGGGGAGGAGTCAGAGGTTGAGATCATCACTGAGTCCCTGACATATGAAAGTCTCCGTAATCTGCAAAAAGATCTTGCACGGCGGGGACGTGAGGCTTATACAGCCTGGTTACTTCGGGTCTGGGACCTTATAGGTACAGGTGTGCAGCTAGATAGTAGTGAGGCAAGGAATTTGGGACCCTTGACCCAGGACTCAGGTGTGAATCAGGTATTCGTAAGGGAGCCAGGGCCCCTTTCCCTTTGGGAGCGGCTTTTAATGAGTGTACGGGAGAGGTTTGTCCACAGAGACAGAATGCAGGAGCACCATCATAGAATGCGCTGGAAGACCCTTGAGGAAGGGATCCAACAGTTGAGAGAAGTGGCGGTATTGGAGGTACTCTTTGGGAGGGGTGGACAGCATGATAATGACCCCGACAAAGTCAAGTGCACAGGGCAAATGCTGTGGAATCTGGCAACTCTAGGACCATCTCAATACGCCACATACATTGCAACAATTCATCCTGATACCAACCGAGAGACAGTGGGTTCTGTAGCCAACAAGCTTAGAAATTATGAGAGTATCATCAATGGCCCAATGCAGGCTCAGGTCTCTGCCGTGGCTAAGGAACTCAGAGAGGAGATAAGGGAGAAGATGGAGGAGGTGACAGAGAAGATGGAGGAGATGATGAGGAGGAACAGTTCCCATGTAGCACCGGTGCGAGTTACAGGCCCCAGAGTCAGAGCTCAACAGCCCCCAGCTAGAGAGAGAGGGTACACCCCACGAGCTGACCTGTGGTACTTTCTGCGTGACCATGGGGAAGACATGGGAAGGTGGGATGGAAAACCCACTTCTGCCCTGGCAGCACGGGTGCGTGAGCTCAAGGAGAGAAACACTAACCGAGGGGGTTCCACTAAGATGAAGGTAGCCTCGACATCGCACGACCAGGCTGCCAGGTATTATAGAAGTGAGGATGATATGTCAGATCCCCGTGAAGGAACCTCTACCATGTATGATCAGGAGGGGAATAATGACCGGTGCTAGAGGGGCCCTGCCTCTAGCCAGGGAGAGGCACGGGAAAACCGGGTCTATTGGACGGTGTGGATCCGATGGCCTGGCACATCAGAGCCACAGAAATATGAAGCTTTAGTTGATACTGGTTCTCAGTGTACCCTGATACCATCGGAATATGTGGGGACAGAACCTATTTCCATTGCTGGGGTGACGGGGGGATCACAGGAACTGACTCTGTTGGAAGCCGAGGTGAGCCTGACCGGGAAGGAGTGGCAGAAACATCCAATTGTGACTGGCTCAGGGGCCCCGTGTATTTTGGGCATAGACTTCCTCCGGAATGGTTATTACAAAGACTCTAAGGGATTCAAGTGGGCTTTTGGAATAGCAGCTGTGGAGGCAGAGGGCATTAAGAAATTGAATAGCTTGCCTGGACTGTCGGAGAACCCATCTGCAGTAGGACTTCTAAAGGTAGAAGAGCAACGAGTTCCAGTTGCCACCTCGACGGTGCACCGCCGACAGTATCGGACAAATCGAGATGCCGTGATCCCCATCCACAAGATGATTCGGGAGCTGGAGAGCCAAGGGGTGGTCAGCAAAACCCACTCACCCTTCAACAGCCCCATCTGGCCTGTGCGCAAGCCTGACGGAGAATGGAGATTGACTGTAGACTACCGTGCCTTGAACGAAGTGACTCCACCATTGAGCGCTGCTGTGCCGGACATGCTGGAACTCCAGTACGAGCTGGAGTCCAAGGCAGCAAAATGGTACGCCACAATTGACATTGCTAATGCCTTTTTCTCCATTCCTCTGGCTGCAGAATGCAGGCCTCAGTTTGCTTTCACCTGGAGGAGCGTGCAGTACACCTGGAACCGACTGCCCTAGGGGTGGAAACACAGCCCCACCATCTGCCATGGACTGA